>NW_016107612.1:681291-753737 GCF_001604975.1 Cebus imitator
CCTCCCTGCCTCCCTGCCTCCCTGCCTCCCTTCCTCCCTTCCTCCCTTCCTCCCTTCCTCCCTGCCTGCCTCCCTTCCTCCCTCCCTCCCTTCCTTCTTCTCTCCTTCCCTTCCTCCTTTTTCTCTCCTTCCCTCCCTCCTTTTCTTTCCTCCTTCATTCCCTCCCTTCCTATCTTTCTTTTCTCTTTCTTCCCTTCTTCCCTCCTTTCCTCCCTCCCTTCCTTTCTTCTTTTATTTTCTTCCTCCTTCATCCTCCCCTCCCTCCTCCTTTTTTTTATTTTTTATTTTTTTTTTTGGAGTCTGGCTCCGTTATCCAGGCTGGAATGGAGTGGCATGATCTCAGCTCATTGCCCCACTGCAACCTCTACCTCCCAGGTTCAAGCAATTCTTGTGCCGCAGCCTCCCGAGTAGCTAGGATTACAGGTGCCCGCTACAATGCCCAGCTAATTTCTTTTGTATTCTTAGTAGAGACAGGGTTTCGCCATGTTGGCCAGACTGGTCTCAAACTCCCAACCTCAAGTGATCTGCCTGCCTTGGCCTCCAAGTGCTAAGATTACAGGCGTGAGCCACCCGCACCTGCCCCTCCTTCCTCCTTCTTATTTATTCCTTTCTTCCTCCTTCCTTCCCTTCCTTTCTGTCTCCCTCCCTGCCTTCCTTTCCTCCTTCCCTTCTTACTTTCATTTTGAAGAAAATATAACTTTTAAAGAGATACAATTCACGTACCAAAGTGTGCGATTCAATGGGTTTTTTTAGTATATTCACAGAGTTGTGCAATCAGTTTTAAAATATATTCATCACCCTGAAAAGAAACTCTATACCCAATAGCAGTCAGTCCTCATTTCTGCCTAGTCCCCAGCAACCTATAATCCACATTCTGTCTCTGTGGATTTGCCTGTTCTGTGTATTCTGTATAAATGGATATATATAATATATAAAGACCCCATATAATATGTGGGTCTTTTGTGTCTGTTTTTTTTCACTTAGCACAATATTTTTAAGGTTCATCCATGTCATAGAATGGATCAGTACTTCATTCCTTTTTATTGCTATATAATACTCTATTGGATAGATATATCAGGTTTTATGTATCCATTAATTAGTTGATGGGCATATGAGTTGTTTCCACTCTTTGGCTATTATGAAAAATCCTGCTATAAACGTTCATGACAAGTTTTTTGGGGGACATATGTTTTAATTTCTCTTGGGTATAATACACCTAAGAGTGTTTCTGGCTCATTCGGTAACTCTGTGTTTAATCTTTCTAGGAACTACCAAGCTGTTTTCCAAAGTGGCTGCACCATTTTGCATCCCCACCAGCCCTGAATGTATAAGGGTTCTAATTTCTCCACATCTTGTTAACACTTGTTACTATACATCTTTTTTATTATAGCCATGCTAGTGGGCTAGAAATGGTATCTTATTGTGGTTTTGTGGCCTTGCTTCTTAAACCAATCTTGCACAGAGACCAATTTTGCACACAACTGATGTACCCAGCACCATGGTGTCAAGTTATAAATTTCCATTCATGCATTCAGTCTGATCAATGAGTGAAGACTGCCCTTCTGAGCCATCCCACAGGTGGGGGCTTGTTGAGAAATGTTAAATTTATGAATATTGTTGAATGCTGAATGTATGATAGAATATATTGTCTGCTAGGAAGAACGATGGCAAGGAAAACCTAGTCGTGCCCCGCCCCCCAAGTAGAAAACTACTTGGGGCATTCCAAAGCAGCAGGACAATGTATAAATATCATACAGATTAAAACAATTCTTTACGATCTCTGTCCGTGCCCCTGTGGCTCCCTCGTGGTGAATACTTTTTAGTTTGTTTGTGATCAGTGGTAAGTGGGCACCAGCTGCCTACTTGGCATATCTTGTGTTATGAGAAAACATAGAACACCTGTTTGCTAATAATGATCAGCTGTTCAGAGAGACTGTGAATCAGAATCTGCTCGAGGCTTTCAGCCTGCAATGCTGTCAGCCCCTGAGGCTCTCAGCTCAGAAGCCTGCTGGCCCCCCAGATAGACCCACTTTGCTGTTCTGTCTGGGCGCCTGCCTCTCAGTTCCTTCAGTGCCACCTGAGTGGGGTCTCTACGGCTGAGTTGGTACTCAGTAGGGGCTCTCAAAGGGGTATGGCTGCTGTACCAAGCCCTGCCCACCACAGGGAGATAATCTAGAATGATGATCTTTTGACCACATCAGGATCAAATTCTTGCAGTAAATAGCAGCAGTAAGTGCCAGGGTTTGTAATGTGCAGCAGGAGAGAGAAGCATGCAGCCTGGCCCTGGGCTGGGCCCCCTCAAGGAGGTCCCAGATCTCCATAAGGTGTCATTTGAGGCTTGCACAAAACAACATGACCTCCTTCACCACTCTGCCGTACTGTCTGAGATTCCACCACATCCCCAGAGGTGAGTAAATAAGGTGCCACCTTTTAAAAATGTGAATCTTTCTGGGAGGCGTAAGCATCTTGCAAGAAGTCCATACCTTATTGCGAATTAGCTTATCAGATGCCAACCCACACCCTGCAGGGACAGGACTCAGAGGAAGTGGGAGTTTTGAGTCATTGGGAAGGGTGGGGACGGGATATGAGGGAGCTCTGGTGGAAAAGGGGTAGCGCTGTTCAAGAGGTGGTGACATTTCAGGATGCCAAGATGGGGCCAGAATTGGGTCAATGGGGCCCAGGGAAGGTTTTCATCTTCATTCATCATTGGACAGTGGTAATGATTTATTTATTATGTGTCACACATTGTGCTAAGTGCTTTGCATACAATTTTTCTATTTTATTTATTTAACAAACACTTACACAGCACCATGTGCCACCACCTACCTCTGAAACCCCACATGCCACATCTTGTTAGCTTCCCTAAAATATGATTCCTGAATCTGAGCATTTCTCACCACCTTCCCAATCATCCTCCTCACTTTCCTGGTTTCCTGCAGGTCTCCCGGCTGGTGACTCTGCTTCCACGTTTGCAGTTAGAGCAATCCTTTATAAAGCAATCTCTCTGCTGTATTCAGCATGTGCCAATGGCTGCCTATCTTGGCCACAATTGTAGTCCTTACAATAAGGTGCTATTTGAACTATCCCTCTTACCTGGCTGACATCATTTGCCTACTGGCTGAGCCACAAGACACCTGCTGTTCCTCCAGCACACCAGCATGCTTCTTGCAGGGCCATGGCAACTACTGTTGTGTTCTCTCTAGAATGTTCTTCCCCCAGAATCTGCCTGGCTGATACCTTCACTTCTTCAAGTCTCAGCTTAAATGTCACCTCCTCAGAAAGACCTTTCTTAACACTGCCGCCTCCATCTCAAAGAGCCCAGTATTGCCAGATTGCTCACTGTCAAGAAAAGAGAGTTACAAATATAGAAAGGAAGAAACTACATGAGTTCTATGGTGTTAGATTGGAATTGGAGGCATAAAATGTACTCATGGTTTTCAATGTACACAAATAAATACAGAATAGAAATATAAATGGGTTTCTACATCTGTGTATGCATTATCGAACATATTGATACATATATGCTGTAGCTCAGCCTGGGGGCAGCAATAGTCCAATAACAATGAGCACACTAGGCCGGGCACAGTGGCTCACACCTGTAATCCCAAGGCAGGCAGATCACCTGAGGTTGGGTGTTTAAAACCAGCCTGACCAACATGGAGAAACCCCATCTCTACTAAAAATACAAAATTAGGCAGGCGTGGTGGCGCATGCCTGTAATCCCAGCTACTTGGGAGGCTGAGGCAGGAGAATCACTGGCGCCCTGGAGGCAGAGGTTGCCATGAGCCAAGATTGCGCCATTACACTCTAGCCTGGGCAACAAGAGCCAAACTCCATCTAAAAAAAAAAGAGAAAAGAAAAGAAAACAAACAAACAAAAACAATGAGTACACTCATGCCCTGATGTTGGCTCTGCACTGAAAGGAATCAGGATCCCTTTGAGCAATGGTTGATTCCAGAGCGGGAGAAGGAAAAGTACAAGATGAACCAGGGGCAAATTTTATGTCAAAAAACAAGAAAGTGATCAGAAGACAATAGGACAGGTAAAAGGGATTTAGGAACCAGTTGGAAAGGGCTCCCACCAGCCAACAGAAACGATTTGAGCATCAAAATAACTCATGATAATAATGGATTATAAATCATTGAATAAAATGGACATCCATGAGTTCATGATAATGTAAATAACTGCTCACATCTGAGATCCCAGCACTTTGAGAGGACAAGGTGGGTGGATTGCTTGAGCCCAGGAGTTCAAGATCAGCCTGGGCAACATAGGAAGACCCTGTCTCTACAAGCAATTTTTAAAATTTAGCTGGGCATGGTGGCAGCTGCCTGTGGTTCCAGGTATTTGGGAGGCTGAGGTGGGAGAATCGCTTGAGCTTCGGAGGTCAAGGCTGCAGTGAGCTGTGATCGTGCCATTGCACTCCAGGCTGGGTGACAGAGCAAGTCTCTGTCTCAAAATATGAACAAAAAACCCCTAATAACATAAATAATTAAATAGAAAGTTTGGGCCGGGCGTGGTGGCTCAGCCTGTAAACCAAGCACTTTGGAGGCCAAGGTGGGTGAATTACCTGAGAAAATACCTCACCCCCAAACATGTGTTCATTAAAAACATAAAAAGAACAGGCCAGGTGCAGTGGCTTATGCCTGTAATCCCAGCACTTTGGGAGGCCAAGGTGAGTGGATCACTTGAGGTCAGGATTTCGAGACCACCCTGGCCAACATGGTGAAACCCCCTCACCACAAAAATACAAAAAAATTAGCTGGGCGTGGTGGTGCACGCCTGTAATTCCAGCTACTTGGAAGCCTGAGAAAGGAGAATCGCTTGAACTCAGGAAGCAGAGGTTGCAGTGAGCTGAGATGGTGCCATTGCACTCTAGCCCGGACAACAAAGCAAAACTTCATCTCAAAAAACAAACAAACAAACATAAAAAGAGTAACTTTGCAGTGAAGAAATCTGGCAGAGACTACCCTGATAATCAACTGATTGAAGTTAATATCTTCAGTCATGGGACCAAGAAAATGGTATGCCACCCGGTAGTATGCAATGAGAAGAACACAGCTTTATTTCTGTGATATTTCTGCCCAAGAAGCTAATCTGAATCTATGAAGATTGGTGTTTATGAAGAAACACCAGATAACCCTGTTGAGGAATATGCCACAAAATAACTCGCCAATAATCTTCAAAAGACACTAAAAAACTCATAAATGGAAAGAGATTTTTCAAAAATGACACTAAATCCTGCATGTGGTTACTGAGGGGATCTTTTTGCTCTAAAGCAGTGGTCCCCAACCTTTTTGGCACCAGAGATGGGTTTTGTGGAAGACAATTTGGGGGTTGGGAGATGATTTCACTATGAAACTGTTCTACCTCAGATCATCAGGCATTAGTTAGATTCCCATAAGGAGGCTGGGTGTGGCAGCTCACGCCTGTCATCCCAGCACTTTAGGAGGCTGAGGTGGGCACATCACCTGAGGTCAGGAGTTTGAGACCAGCCTAGCCAACAAGGTGAAACCCTGTCTCTACTAATAATACAAAAATTAGCTGAGCATGGTGGCACGAACCTGTAATCCCAGCCACTCAGGAGGCTGAGGCAGGGGAATCTCTTGAACCTGGAAGGCAGAGGTTGCAGTAAGCCAAGATCTCACCACTGCACTCCAGCCTGGGCAAGAGCAAGACTCTGTATCAAAAAAAAAAAAAAAAAAAAAAAAAAAAAAAGATTCCTGTAAGAAGCGTGCAACCTAGATCCTTGGTGTGTGCAGTTCACAGTAGGGTTCAGGTTCCTATGAAAATCTAATGCCACCATGATCGGACAGGAGGCAGGACTCAGGTGGTGATGTTTGCTCACCCAGCACTCACTTCCTGCTGTGCAGCCTGGTTCCTGACAGGCCTTTGACTGGCACCGGTCCACAGCGCTAGGGTTAGGGACCCCTCCTAGAGGGGAAGGCAAATGGCAAAATTAGGATAGACACTTAGGACTGGACGATCATAATGTATAGGTGTTGACAGACTGACACAATTCTGCTAATCAGAGCAAGCTCCTGCTTCACTGAAAGATGGGCCTCTCAACGACACCGATGTCTAGTGTGGTTGCTACCGGTGCCGCCTCTTCTGACTCGTCTTTCCCCACTGTCATCTGTGTCTCTGCTGCTTTCTCAGTGGAGGGATTAATCACACCTTAGGCTTGGAGAGTTTGGATCTTCTTGGGATTGATTGTGTTTTCTCAGGTTGGGAGATCATCTATGGAAACTTCTGCTATACTCTGTGCTCTTGTGGGCATCAGAGCTGACATAGGGCCCGTCAATATGATCTGGGCTTTCCATGTCATCCTCTGGTCGAACTGAGGGAGGAGACCCTTAGTCACCCTTCAGCATCTAAGCCCACCTTTCCCTTGACTTCCACATTGCATATCAATAGAAGTAAAGGCTGGCAGACCTGACACCACCTTTAATCACCCTCCTATAGATCTCAGGCATGGTATGGAGGAATCTTTCTGGAAGGCCCTGTTTTTACTTAAACAATCAAACCCACACCTAAGTCACTGTACCCCACCCTACTCCATGGCCCAAGACCCTTTCACATGTAAATTCTAGAGCCGTAAACCCAAGTCCCTTTCACATGTAACATCTAGAGTTGTAAGCCTTTATAAAGGCAGAGATTTCCTTTATTAGACGAGCTTGGCTATTCGTCAGCTATGCTGCCTTGCTCCCGGCTGAATAAATCACACTCCTTCCTTCCCAGGTCAGTGTTTAAGAGGTTTGCTTCTTGCGGCCGTTCCTGCTTCAGAACAGGAAGACTTCTGCACGCATCCAGAATGGTGTGCTTCCTAAAACAAAGAGTAGAGCTTGCATGTGCAACGTTGTTTAGTTTCATTTAGTTTTTCTTCAGGATAGAGAAGCTAGTGTCTGTTAGGGGAAATGAATGCCACCAAATCCCAGGCTCAGAATCTTCTGAACAGAAGCCCTAAGGTGAGGAAGAGTAGGGGCTGGAACACAGGAGGAAAAGCCCAAATTCAAGAGGATCCCTCCACTTTTTTTTTTTTTTTGCCTGCAACAATCAGAGCAGCTAGCCTTTCTAAGGAGCAAATTTTCCTGCTTCAAAACAATACCAATTGTAATGTGACTAGCAAATGTCTCTGATTTCCACCAGTGACAAAGTCACAGGTACTGCTAATACTGCCATGTTTTGTATTGTATTGTATTGTTTTGTTTTACTATATCCATAATGGAGAAGGGGAAATGCTACATTTTATTTAGAGGTTGGTGAATAACGACATAATTTTTTTGCATCTGAATTTATGAACCCACTGAGTTCTCACTACTGACCCAGGTTGAGGACCTCTGGGTTAGTGTGTGCTGAGTCTAAAGCCCAGAGATCACTGTGGGAAAGTCTCCTGGGGAAAACCCAGGGAGGAAATGGCTTAACTCAGGACAAAAGCTGTGGGACCCAGACAACAGTGTAGATGGGAATGGCCAACTGGAGAAGAAGCCATTTGGACTTGGCAGGCAGGGGAGGGGGCACTGGGGAGGGGATGTGGGAGCTGATGGTGATTCTGGGCAATTTGGTTGGGCTGAGAGATACTGCAGCCCAGGTGCAATGGCTCATGCCTATAATCCCAGCACTTTGGGAGACTGAAATGGGAGGATCACTTGAGCCCAGGAGTTTGAGACCAGCCTGGGCAACATGGCAAAACTCTACAGAAAAATATAAAAATTGTTGGGGCATGATGCTGTGCACCTGTAGTCTCAGCTGCTTGGGAGGCTGAGGTGGGAGGATTGCTTGAGTCTGGGAGATTGAGGTGCAGTGAGCTGTGATCATGCCATTTTACTCCAGCCTGGGTGACAGAGCAAGACCCTGTCTCATGAAACTAAATATATAAATAAATAAAGAGATACTGCAGAAGAGAAACTTGGCAGGAAAATGAGTGTTTTTGAAGTTTGATGGCTTTGCCAGGGACTGTGGGAGACTGCCACTGCAGGGTTCAGCCCACTCTAACCAGGCAGAAGTAGGTGTGTCCACCAGGAAAGTACTATTTGCCCTTCAAAGTAGCCCTTTCACCTTTTCATTTCTTGAAATTCCAGGATTAAGGCTGCATTCACCAGACTACGTAGTCCTGTCCCTGTTTAAGATTTAAATCCCTTTGCAATAGCTGTTAGTTAAATTTTGGTCTGAAGAGATTAGGCCATCCTTCCCTAAGAATATTAGCAGAGTTTCTGTTTACTGAGCTTCTGGGAATAGGTAGGTGTTGGTGGGGGGAGGTCAGGAGTGCTAAAATGTGCCCTTTTCTCCAGCCAGGCAAGACTGAATAAGAGGGGTCTCCCACGGGAGCACCAGCAGAAAATTCCCATTTCTCTGGCTCTCTTTCCTGGAACAGGCTCTGCCACATTCCTGCCATCCTCCTCAGGGCCACTCTCTGGTTGGAGGACAGAGTGGGGTCACATGGTAAGAATGACTAGGACAAAAAGGAATCAGAAAGTGATATCCCTAAGTGTAAGCTCTTTTAGGCTGACTGATGGCCCCATGGATGCCATGTTAACCTCTGTGACCCTCAGGGACACTCCAGATGAGTTCCTGGAAAATCTGAAGTAACTGGAAGACCATGAAAAGGGGAAGAAATGATCGATCCCTTGGTGCCTACTTAACTTTAAGACATTCACTGTTGTTCTTTATTCCTACCCCAATTAAAAAGGCCATTGGACTTTGTAACCAACCTTCGTCAACTTATGTAGGGTTGTAGGGTGACTTCATTCCCTACGACCCCCTCCCAGCTTGCAAAAAACTGTCCTAAACTGTAACTTCTGTAACTTTCCACTGCCCACCCCAAAGCTATAAAACCAACTCCTATCCCACTGCCCTCCCCTGACTCTCTTTTTGGAGTCAGCTCACCCACACCCTGGTAAATAAACAGCCATGTTGCTCACACAAAGACTGTTTGGCAGGGGGGTCTCTTAATTCAGTGCACGTGTTTTAACACTAAGGACTTTATGTGCACATGTACCCAGGTGGAGTGCAGCCAATCTGGCCATAATGTATATATTTTATTCACCTGTCTGGAGCCTCAAAGCAACCCAAAAGTAAGAGTCCAGCACTCTGTTAAATTAAACTAAATTTGGCCTGCAGACATCTCCGTACCTGAGTCTTTATATAGTGAACCGCAACCTACCTTAGCAGGTGAACGGACTGAAAGCCTAACTTAGGAGTGTACTTTTGTAACAAACAGCTGAATGGCAGTCAATCACAGGAGCCCCACTGATCAGACCACATTCAAATAAGGCTAGCGCTGAGCTGTAACCAACCCAACTGCCTGTGTACCTCATGTGTTTTCTGTCCACAAATGTTGCCTGACCACGTGTCAAGCCAGAGTTCTCCATACCTATTCTGGTTCTGAGGGGTCTCTGGTTCCAGAATCATTCTTTCCTCAATTAAAGTCTGCTAAATTTAATTTGTCTAAAGTTTTTCTCTTAGCAATTCCTCGTGAACTCCTTGGATTACAGAGAGAACTCAAGACCCTACTTCCCTACGCTCTATCCTTTCCTAGCTGGTGTAAAGCCCCCATTAACTCACAAGTTCTTGAGGAGAGGGTGAGGACTGTCAACAGTCTGAAAACCTTGGTTTTCTTTCCCCCCCGATTATGAAAGTAAAATCTATGCTTCCAAGACCCCAAAGCATTTAATGCATTTCCTTCCAGTTTTTTTTTTTTTTTTTTTTTTTTTTTTTTTTTTTTTTTTTTTATGCATTTGTTACATACCTGAAAATTTACCTCCTAAATGTAGGTATAGGCTGGGTGCACTGGCTCATGCCTCTAATCCCAGCACTTTGGGAGGCTGAGACAGGCAGATCACCTGAGGTCAGGAGTTCAAGACCAGCCTAGCCAACATGGTGAAACCCTGTCTCTACTAAAAATACAAAAATTAGTCGGGCGTGGTGGCAAGTGCCTGTAGTCTCAGCTACTTGGGAGGCTGAGGCAGGAGACTCACTTGAACCCAGGAGGCAGAGGTTGCAGCGAGCTGAGATCGCACCACTGCACTCCAGCCTGGGCAACAGAAGAAGACACTGCCTCAAAAACAAAAATCAAAAAAACAAAAAACAAACAAACAAAATCTACAGGAATACACTTTGGTGCCCTACTTTGAAACAAAGAAAAGCAGAACAAAAGTATCATCTGTTCTTATTGTATAGAAAAAGGCCTAAAGAGGCCAGATGCAGTGGCTCACGCCTGTAATCCCAGCACTTTGGGAGGCGGAGGCGGGTGGATCACCTGAGGTCAGGAGTTCGAGACCAGCCTGGCTACCATGGTGAAACCCCATCTATAAAAGCAAAAAAGGCCTACAAGGATACATACTGAACTGTGGAAATGTGGAAGGCAAAGAAGGACAAGTTTCACTTTTTACCTGCCTGACTCTTGCATTTATTGAAAAAGATTAATATTTAAAAATTATTCGCAGCACTTTTGTTAAAGATGGTATGGCGGACTTTATCCATATGAGGGTCATGGCAACAGGGTTAGGGACCACTGCAGTGGGGTTTTGCAGTGAGTGACAGAGACCAGACTCAAGTGCTACTTCAACAAGAACATGTGGGTATTTATAACTAAGGAACAGAGCAGGCGTCAGCGGACCAAAAGTTACTAGGAGGACACATCAGGGACAAGGGGTTTCTGGCTAAATTAACTTGATAGAGTTATTGCCAAAGGCAGGCCAGGGTGATAGGATATGCAGGGTAGCCAGATAGCAAAGGTAGTGAGTTTTTGCTCAACTGATTAGCAGCATTCTTGCTCAAAGTAGATTCAACAAGGACAGAGAAGTCCAAGGTCAAGCTTATTAAAAAGGACTTAGGAGCCTGAGGAAAGTTTTCATCAAAGGAGAGAGTCTTTGTTATTAACCACGTGCTACTGCAGGAGTTTCCCATTGCTGCTGTAACAAATTACAAACTTAGTGGCTTTAAGCAACACAAATTTATTCTAAATGGGTCTCGTTGGACTACAGTCAAAGTGTTGGCAGGGCTACGTTGCTCGTCTAGGGAAGGAACCGTTTTCTTGCCTTTTTCAGCTTCTAGAGGTGGTCTACATTTCTTGGCACCACCCCCTTCCATCTTCAAAGCCAGCAATCACATCATTCTGACCACTGTGTCATCAATACATCTACTTCTCTGACATCCCACCTCTCGCTTTCACTTTATAGGAGCCCTCGTGAGTGTCCTAAATCAACCTAGATGCTCCATGATATTTCCCAGCTCAAAGTCTTCATTTAAGTACATCTGCCGGGCACGGTGGCTCACGCCTGTAATCCCAGCACTTTGGGAGGCCAAGGCAGGTGGATCACCTTGAGGCTGGGAGCTCGAGGCCAGCCTGACCAACGTGGAGAAAACCAGTCTCTAAAAAAATAAAAATAAAAACAATAAGCACATCTGCAAAGTTCTTCTTCCATGTAAGGTAACATATTTACAGATTCTGGGGAGGAGTAAGTGTATAAACATATTTTTTGAAATGGAGTCTCACTCTGTCACCCAGGCTGGAGTGCAGTGGCACAATCTCGGCTCACTGCAACCTCTGCATCCTGGGTTCAAGCGATTCTCCTGCCTCAGCCTCCCGAGTAGCCGGGATTACAGGCGCCTGACACCATGCCTGGCTAAGTTTTGTATTTTTAGTAGAGACAGGGTTTCACCATGTTGGCCAGGCTAGTCTTGAACTCTTGACCTTGGATGATCCACCCGCCTTAGCCTCCCAAAGTGCTGGGATTACAGACATGAGCCACGAGCCATAAGTGTATATCTTTGAGGTGGGGGAAGGGCAATATTCTGCTTACCACAATTACTTGTACAACTTTTTTAAAATTTATTTATTTATTTATTTATTTATTTATTTATTTCTGGAGACAGGGGCTTGTTCTGTCGTATAGGCTGGAGTGCAATGACCTGACCACAGCTCATTGCAACCTCGAACTCCTGGGCTCAAACAATCCACCTGTTTCAGCCTCCTGAGTAGCTGTGATTATATAGCCATGCTCCACCATGTCCACCTAATTTTAAAAATTTTCTTGTAGAGATGGGATCTCTCAATGTTGTCCAGGCTCGTTTCAAACTCCTGGCCTCAAGAGATACTTCCACCTTGACCTCCCAAAGTGCTGGGATTACAGGCAAGAACCACCAAGCCCAGCCCTCCTATTTAAAAGTCTTGTATCATAAAATTTTTTCATTGCTAAAAATTCCTCATAATCACACTTTTTAGTAATGCCTAATATTTCACTACAGGGAATATACCACAATTTATTTAGCTGGTACCCCATTTGTGGTCAAATGTACCACAAACTTTTTAGTAATGCTTAATATTTCACTACAGAGAACGTACCACAATTTATTTAGCTGGTCCCAATCATTTTATGTTTTCATGATTAAAGATAATGACTGTCATGAGGAACATCTGTGGTCCTTTGTGGGCCATACTGAATCAGAAAGGGTTAAGGAAAGTGACTTGGTGGTCAGGAAGATCAGAGTTCAAATCCAGGCTCTGCCTCAGTTTATTATTGTCATTAGAGTCTTGGTTTCCTCCTTTGCACAAAGGGGACCCTTAGAAAAGCTCCAACCTCATAGATTTCTAACAACAGGTATGTTGGGATAAAATTCACATAACATAAATCCATCCATTTAGATCTGGCGCAGTGGCTCACACCTGTAATCCCAGCACTTTGGGACACCGAGGCAGGCAGATCATAAGGTCAGCAGTTCGAGACCAGTCTGGCCAATATGATGAAACCCCATCTCTACTACAAATATAAAAATAAGCTGGGCGTGGTGGCGGGCACCTGTAATCCCAGCTACTCAGGAGGCTGAGGCAGGAGAATCGCTTGAACCTGGGAGGCAGATGTTCCAGTGGGCAGAGATTGGCCCATTGCACTCCAGCCAGGGCAACAGGGTGAGACTCCATCTCAAAAAGAAAAAAAGAAAAGAAAAATGAAATCCATCCATTTAAAGTCTAAATTCAATGGTTTTTAGCCATGTACCATTTTGGCAGGATTCAATGATGTAGAATCATTTGTTTGATAAACACACAAATTGCCATCATGATTAATAATTATCTGATCATAATTTTCATTATTTTTTTAGGCAAGGTTCTTGAGAAGCATCAATACAAGACAAAAGCCTATAAACTTCTCAAATGCTTTGAAAGTAGGTTCGTGAAGATAGAAGGTGGCCTTCAGAGGGATTTGTAAATGTGCTTTTGTTTTTTGGATTTTTGGTGTTTGGATAGAATTTGGGAGCATAGGAGGTGGTATGAAAGTGTTGGCTTATTTGGTTCAAGATACCTTCTTTCATTCCCTTTTGTTGCAACACTGAATTATACCCACCCTCAAACTGTACACACAGAGTAATGAGGGGAAGTCACTTTTAATTTGCAGACCCTCCCTGCCTGTCACCTCCCCCTGCAGAGCCACCAGCCTTCCTGTCTTTATATCCAAGTGAGACTCCGTCAGTGAGGGTTGCATGAGTACCACTTCCAACCCCCACCTTAACTCAAGCTAAGTCAGTTTCATGGGCAGAAATCTGAGGCAGGGGTCTCTGCCAATTCCATGGGGTGCCCATCCAACCTCCCAACAAACCACAAAAATATTCCATTTGGCTGTGGGTGACAGACTGCAGGTTTCAGGGCTGAGTTAGTATAGCGTCAGCCAAATGCAGGAGTGTGTTGCACCAGAGAGGTGTGTGGGTGAATCCTCAGCATCCCGCAGGTATGGGAGCAGGTTACATGAGATGGGTGTGGGCTACGTGGTGAGGATGAGAGGAAGATGTACGGAAGGTGGGTGGGGTCAGAAGTGGGCGAGGGTGGAGCTGAGGAATGGGGCCCCAGCAGAGGTTGGACATAATAGTTACACCAGTGGTTTGGAATCATTTTTGGGTCATGGCCTCCTTTGAGAATCTGATGTATGCTAAGGAAATAATGAAAACACACACACATACACACACACACACATTCTGCACATTGTGTCAGGGGTTCCCAGAACTCAGGAAATTCATCCAAGGACTTGGAATTAAGACTCTCTGGTCTGGACTAGTTCAAAGGGACTTGTCAGAAACAAATCCTAAAGCTGCATTAAGAGCTTGAGAATATTTATGTCTTCTAGTGTGAAAGAGATTTAGAGAAGTTTGCAGGTTTGGAAATTAAATTCCAAAGTCCACTTTTTCCATTAATGTTTTTTTTTTCTGCTTTTTATTTGGAAAGTTTTCCAATTCTAACAAGAAGTTGCAAGCTCATGTACTCTTCAACTACATTCACTAATTATCAAAATTTGCCCCTAATTCCTCCCCACTCCCGATCTATGCATGCTTATGCTCTCAGAAACCCATGCTTTTTCTGGAGAGTCATTTGAGACTAAGCTGCAGATGTCGATACTTCATCTCTACAGACAAGATACATAAATCCTAAAATTAAGGGATTCTCCTGCATAGCTAAATACAATGATCACACTTAAAATTTAACATTGATACAATGTAACATTCTGTAAGATGCATTAACAACCTGTAATATACATCCTATATTCAAATTTCCCCTGGAGTACACTTCTGTTAGGTTGGTGCCAAAATAATAGCGGTTTTCTCCATTACTTTCTTTCTTTCTTTTTTTCCCCAGAGTTTTAAAGGCAGATTTTGACAACATCACCATTACTTTCAATTGAATTTCAGTAACTTTTGCACCAACCTAATATGAGCTGTATTCTTTCTCCCTCCCTCCTTTCCTTTTTTTTTTTTTTTAATCCAGACTCTAATTCAGAATCATACTCTTCATTTAGTTATGTTTCTCAGTGTTTAGTAATCAAGAACACTCATCCAGGGTTTTGTTTGGGTTTGTTTCTCCTGTGACACTGACATTTTTGAAGAACCCAGGCTAGCTGTTTGGCAGAATGTCGCCCAGCTTGGATTTGTCTGATGGTGTCCTTATTTAGATTCAGGTTAAAAGTCTTGGCGGGAGTGCCACATTGGGGAAGTGTCCCTTCCCAGTGCATCACATCAGAGGATCAGTTGGTTCCCCACTGATGAGAAATCGGATCCATTGGTAAGGTGGTGACCTCCAGTTTCCTTCTAGTAATCCCTAAGTCATCTGTGGGGTAAAACTGTCTTCACTGAAGGTCTCTGACTGTGGCAAATGCTGGGAGAGCCAGTGGTGAGCATTCACAATCTGTCCTTGATCTTGCACTGTTTTTACAGGGGAGAGGACAGACAATAAACCAGGAAACAAATAATGACAAGATATGCAATTTTATGAAGGATGTGGATAGGGTGCTAAGATAGAGAAGTATCAATTCTAGAGAAAGCGATCTTTAAGGTGAGACTTGAGCTGGGGGCATGCCAGTAGTCCCAAGTCCTCGGGAGGCTGAGGTGTGCTATGCCAATCAGGTGTCCTCGCTAAGTTTGGCATCAACTATGGTGACCTGCTGGGGCTGGGGGACCACCAGGTTGCCAGGTGGCAAACAGCAGGTCAAAACTCCCATGCTGATCAATAGTAGGATCGTGACTAGCCATTGCACTCCAGCCTGGGCAATTTTGCGAGACCCTATCTCTAAAAAATACTACTAATAAAGAAAAAGGTGAAACTTGAATAGGAAAAAGGAGTCACCCTTGGGAAGGTGGGGTGGAGGGGTTGGGGGTGGCTCCTAGTCAAGCTTGGAGCATGGAAGGAACTGAAAGATGGATGTGTGGTGGTCTCAAGGAGGGAAGAGTGATAGGAGCAAGGCCCTGTGTCTGGTAATGATAATATTCAACACACAGTATCTTAACATTGAACATCATCCGAAGTGTTTCACGTGGTTTACCTTGTTTAGTTCTCCTTGCAGCCCTGTGAAGTGGGTGCTATTACTGATTTTATGCTGTAGAATCTGAAACAGAGAGGTTGAATAATTGGCCCAAGGTCACACAGCTTGTAAGTAGCAGTACTGGATGGATCTGACTCCACAGTTTGTGCTCTTAGATTCGTCAAGGAGGAAGGCGCAGGGTTTCACCCAGAAAACAGAATGTGAAAAGGGATTGGAATCAGAGCAACCTGGACTGGGTGCAGAGGTTCTGTCGCGAAAGGAGGCTGGATGAGAAAGGAAGTCAGAATAAGGGCCTAGAAGGTCAAAGGAGAGGATGTTCAGGACTGCAGGCAACACTGGAAGCCAGGCCAGCTCAGCTGGCCACCCGCCCCAGGTGTGCATCCCCAACCTCAGTCTGTCCCTTCAGGTAGGATTTACATTCTCCTGCTTTCCCTCCTCCTCAGCAAAAACAGATTTACAGACTCTCAAAGTCTCTCCCCACAAATGACTTACTAATCACAAAGGAGAAAATTGTAACTTTGCAGTGGCACAACCTGGCCGACTCCAGCTTAACCAACTGACCAAAGTGGGTATTCAGAGGGACCTCAGGGAAGGCTCTGGCGGGGCATTTGGGGGAAATGTAGAAGGGTTTCCTGAGGACTCTGAGTGAAGGGGGTGGGAAGTCTTGGGGACGGAGGAGTCTGTAGGAACAGGGAAGGGTCCAGAGGGGGAAGGAGGGGTACGTCTCGTCTCGGGGGAAGGGAAGTATTGAGGTGGGGGAGGTTCTGAGGTTTGAACGAGGCCCTAGAGAGGGACTTGACAGTTTGGGTGAGAGGAGGGTATGGGAGGTGTTGGGGCAAAAGCTGGGTAAGTGCAGAGCTGGGGGCAGGGTCTCCACGGACAATCTTGAAAGGGTCGGGACTCGAAGGAGAGGGTTCTAGGGCAACGGCCAGTGGAAGGGGGGCTCCTGCGGCGTGAGGTCAGGCCAGCCCGAGGATAAGGCGAATTGGGCAGCCCGGCCTGGGGCGGCGGGAGGGCCAAGGTGGTGGAGGGCGCGGGGGAGGGGGCGGGGCGTGCCGGGGCGGGGCCGGGGCGGGGTCGGCACCGCCCGGCGGGTCCCCCCGCGCTGCAGGGGGCGCTGTGAGCCTGGGCGGCCCCAGGCCGGGCGGCGGCCGCTCCCAGTGAGCGCGGCCCCTTTTCCGGGTTTCCTCCGCCTCCTCCTCCTCTCCTCCTTCTTCTCCGCTGCTGCCGCCGCTGCCCCTTTCCCGGCCGGTGGCTGCCGCTGCCGGTGCCGCCGCCGCCGCCTCCTGGGGGCCGCGAGCCGAGCGGAGACCGCCGCGGAGCGCGAGCGCCGCCCGCCCCGCCGCTCCGCCGGCCGCTCCAGGGCCGGGCCGGCTCGGCCGGCGCCCCCCGCGCCCCCAGCCCGCCCGCCCCCGCGGGCCCGGCCTGGCGCGGCCGCCCGCTGCCGCGCTCCTCCTCCTCCTCTTCCAGAGCCCGGCGGCCAGCCGCCTCCTCCGCCCGCCGCCCCGCGCCCCCCGCCGCGCCGCCGCCGCCACCCTCTGCGCCCCGCGCCGCCCCCCGGTCCCGCCCGCCATGCCCGGCCCGGCCGCGGGCAGCAGGGCCCGGGTCTACGCCGAGGTGAACAGCCTGAGGAGCCGCGAGTACTGGGACTACGAGTCTCACGTCCCGAGCTGGGGGTAAAGCCGCCGCCGCCGCCCCCCGCCGGGCCCGCCGACCCCTGCCCCCGCCCGGCCGCCCCCCGCGACCCGCACTCGGCCCGGGTGGTGTCTCCCGCCGATCCCTCCGCGGCCCCGCCGGAGACAGAGGTCCCGCTCTCGCACATGTCCTCGTCTTCCTCTTCCCTCCCCTTTACCCCCGTTTCGTCTCTTTCTCCCCGCTTTGCGCACCCCTTTCCCCCACGGAATGCTTTTTTACTCGGGGAGAAGTGTGGGGTGCACGGATCGGCGCTGGGTGGAAGTGAGGGAGCAGCCCTTCCTCACACTTTTGGGTTTCCACTAGGGTGGGAAGTCAACAGCTGTCCTCTGGAGCTATTAAAATTCGCTGCCTTTTCGGTTTTCTGAGATGAGGTGGTGGGAGGAAATTTCTTAAAGACGTCCACGTTTTTAAAACAGGGACTGTCTACCTTCAGGGTGTGAAACGGGAAGCAGGTGCTGTGGAGCCACGGGGCAGAGGGGGCACCCTCTAGGCCTTCAGGACGGGTGCTTTGTTCGCCCCTCTGGACTGGCTCAGAGCGTTGCCTTCCTACCCCATCTTCCCAAGTTAGGAGAGACCAATTAGGTTAGGAGCTCTGCAGAGCAAAGGGAGCCAAGATTACGTCGTGGCTTTCATTTAGGGAATGAGTTGTGACGTGATGTATAGACACTTCCAAGTGTTTGCCTGGCGGAAGCGGCTGGATGACGTGTGTAGTGGGCATAGGCTTGGCTAACCCCTAGTCCTGGCATTTATGTGTGTCTCTTACCTTTTACAGTAATCAAGATGATTACCAACTGGTTCGAAAACTTGGTCGGGGAAAATATAGTGAAGTATTTGAGGCCATTAACATCACCAACAATGAGAGAGTGGTTGTAAAAATCCTCAAGGTGAGTGTCCTATGAGTAAAATGTAACCTTTGTCCCCCCACAGGGCAAAAGGATGTAAGCTACCCCAGTCATATTCTAGAATGGGCAGTGCAAGCTTGAATTTAATTATTTATTTATTTCGAGTCAGAGTCTCACTCTGTCACCCAGGCTGGAGTGCAGATTATAGTTCACTGCAGCCTTCAACTCCTGGGCTCAGGTGATCCTCCCAACTCAGCCTCCCAAGTAGCTGGGACTACAGGTGGATGCCACTATACCCATCTATTCAAAAAATTTTTTTTGTAGAGACAGGGTCTGGTCATGTTGCCCAGGCTGGTCTTAAACTCCTTAGCTCAAGCAGTCTTCCAGAACGACTCCTTGCAGGCCTCCCAAAGTTGCTGGGATTACAGGCATGAGCCACTGCGCCCAACCCACACTCAAATTTTACTTATCTGATGTCCCTTCATTACTTCTTTTTCCACCCCATTTTCCTGTGAACTTTCAAGGAAATGTGCTGACTGGTCACAAATCTAAGCTCAACTCTAAGTTCAGGAAGGTGTTTGTTCTAAAATGTAAATTATAGGTGCCTAAAGCAAAAATTCCAAAAGGGCTCCATTTGTTAGAAAATAAATAGGTATTCAAAAGACAAAAAAGCCATTCTCAATTTCAGGTCTCCTTGAGCACTGTGTTTGTTACTCTTTGTACTTGATCTACCTTATTCCAGAAAGAAAGTTGGACAAAATTGGAGTGACTTCAGAAATGTATTTCAAGCCCAAGTGGAAGGAAATTCCTTAGTGGATAATCACTTTTTTTTTCTTCTTTGGCAGTAAAGTTTCAGGTGGCGTGGATACAGTGCACTAGTAGTGCTGAGAAGCTTATTGGGAAGCCAGAGAGCCATTGTTGCTTATCAGCTAGTAAAAATATGAAGAATTCACTTAGAATTACTGAAGTAATCACTGGAACAAAACTATCTTAACATATGGTTTAGCGATCTCAGTTTGATAATGCTATGCTTTTGTTATCTCTTTGATGAAGATGATTTTAATGAGCATGAAGGGTTGGCCAAATTTTCCTTCGGGTAAATGATTAATTGTGTAGCTTTAATAATGTTTTATAGGGTACGGTAAAAAGTAATTCGTAGAATCTGTGATGGGTCCTCATTATTGCCAGATCATTTCATGTGGGTACGTGTCATTCAATGAGAGACTGAGAAGATGGAAGAGTAATGGAAGCACTTTTGTATACATGTGATTTCCAGTGTGGCCCTTTTGCAGAGGTTCTGTGGACTGAGAATGTGGTATTGAAAAGCTGTTTCTGTGTAGTAGGGCAGCTGTGTAGGTAACCTGTGTTTAATGTGAGGGGTCAGGGTTAGCTTTCTGGTAATCACCTTTCAGAAAAATGATCAGCTCCATCACTCAATATATACTAGCCTAGTGATGAAGGAGCAGAATTGCAGGAAAGAGGAATAGACAGTTATTTGTGTTCTCAGACACACTAGGGATCAGAATCTGTGAGGAATTGATGTTGAAGATACTGAGTGTGACTCTTCTCTTCCCTAAATATGAATTGCACTTACGAAGTCACAAGGTGGTGGTGGTTGTTTTTTTTAAGTCACAGGGAAATTACCTATAAAAGCCATACATTAGCTTTATGTACATAACCATAAGTTATTAATAAACTGCTTCAAATCTAAGAAGCAAGGCATACATTGAAATTAGGAATATCCACATTCTACTGCTGTATATTCGGAAGAATGAATTGCTGACTCTAAAGCAATTCCAGAAAAATGTCTAAACTTTTGTGCTATGGCAGCATTTTTAGAATAAGTGTACACTTTTCTGCGGTGCTTTTTTTCTTTTTCTTTTTTTTTTTTTTTTGAAAGGAACGGCATTCAGGTGTATGTATAAATACCAGCGTGTTCATTTAGGAGAACATCACCTTGCTGCGTCGTCATCCAAAGAGCTTCATAGGGTCTAGCTTTATCCCTTACTCTTAAAGATTCTTAGCATATGTTGGGGAACCCAGTATGGAAGCTGCTGCAGGTTATTTTTACAGATGGGAGACCAAGGCACAGAGGAACTTATCTAACATCATTATGTTGATTGACCATTAGCCAGAACTCCCATTTCCTATTTCTTCATATCTCTTACTGCTCATTGAGCATTGGATTGTAGGATTCTAAAGCTGAGCCCAAAAGCAAGTACCCGTGTCCTGGAATTAGACTTGGGAGGCCCCTTTGATACTCTAGTTAATAAAATGTTTCTTGTTTCTTGTCTCTTTTGACATTGTTTCTTTTCACAGTGCAGTCTAAACCACTAGTGAAAACTATACTCACTTCGTTGTGTTTTTTCAAAGCCTGGTGGCATTTCTATCCAGATTTTGTTCCTGTCTGAAAGATGGGGTAATACATCACTAATGGCATTATTGTGGTTTTAAAAAGAACAGGGTCTTTAGCCAAAGTTGTGCTTCTTTATTCAAATAAGTTGAAGTTATGACTAATAGCTACTATTGTGGTGCTTGGTCATAGGAAATTAGGTCCTTAACAGAGTACCAGCTGCTCATAACTTGGAAGAATCTAGAACAGGCTTCCTTTTTGTATAAGCCTGCCATATTTTAGCCGCAGGATTGTATTATGCACATAGTGACCAAGATAGAGGGTATCTTTCTTGAAGACAAGCTGTCTTTTTTAGTCAGTAGCATTTCATACCACTTCTTTCCAATATGTAAGAATGGGTGGATGATGAGTTACTACAGAGGAATTTTATATCATTTAATTTGCATTAGTAGATTTCCAGGTATTTTATTGATCAAAATAAATTGAGCTACTAAGTTGTTTTAGGAATTTAGAAACTGGTGAGGAAAATTTTACTGTGCATCCTCGAGTAATATTCGGTGGCTAAAATCTTAAAACTTTCCAATCAATAGAGAGGTTGTATCTTTTTTTGACAGATTGTTTTGAGGAAGAGGAGGAAAATGATAAGGGTTTATATGGCAGGGCAGAAAGCTACATTAGTGCTGAAAGTTTCATCTTTTAATTTTGAAAAATCAATTCTTCATTTCCTTTGTAACATCTCTTGGAAAAAGGTATACAGAAGTAAAAGTGGCCGCTTTTGACAACTTTTAGCATCTTATGAACACTGCCTGTATGTGTAGATTTCAGCATTTCTTGGGGTCCTTGGGAAGCTTTCAGATTAAACTGCTATTGAAAGTTAAGAGCAACACTATTTTTAAAAAACAAATATGTAGCATTTTGAATCAGTGCTAAAATGACTTGGAAATTCCCATATAAGTCTTCCTCTTAGTAGTAGTTATTTTATAAATAGCTTGACTATCCATTTTCCCGCAGATATTAATTCTTGAGCTTTAAACAAAGGATGGTGGTATTAAATTTTGCTTTTTAAGCATGTTTAGCATATTTGCAGATACTTTCTAAGTTTTGTGTTGTCAGTAGCTAGTGTTAAAAGGATGAGCGTTGGTTATACATCCTGGTTGGCAGCTTCATCATGAGCTGGTGATCTTTATGTTACATCAAAATGGTGCTTTCTCCTTTATTTCTAACTTCTCCTGTGGTAGGTTTTTTACCCTCCATTTAGGAATCTATATGAAGACATCTTCCTGAAGCAATACATTAGTGGTATTTATCTAAATTTTTTGTAAATTCTAGTTTTCACTAATGTCTCATGGCATAAAAGTAGTGAAAACAGTATTGCTAAAGTATTGCTAACATTAAAAATAATGTTAAAAATTGTATGTGAACAAGGCTGTTTCTAACATTGTGGGAGGGGAGTCATGGATTAAGAGTGTAGTTAAGGCCGGGCACGGTGGCTCAAGCCTGTAATCCCAGCACTTTGGGAGGCCAAGGCGGGTGGATCACGAGGTCAAGAGATCGAGACCATCCTGGTCAACATGGCGAAACCCCGTCTCTACTAAAACTACAAAAAATTAGCTGGGCATGGTGGCACGTGCCTGTAATCCCAGCTACTCAGGAGGCTGAGGCAGGAGAATTGCCTGAACCCAGGAGGCGGAGGTTGCGGTGAGCCGAGATCGCGCCATTGCACTCCAGCCTGGGTAACAAGAGCGAAACTCCGTCTCAAAAAAAAAAAAAAAAAAAAAAAAAGAAGAAAACCTGTGTCACACAGAATCACAGAATGTGGTGTTTAGAAACCATTAGAATCTAGGCCCTTTTTACAAATCAACCAAGACCCAGAGAAAGGATGTGTCTGCTCAGCATCATGTAGTCAGGGGGTGGAAGCACTCGGCGTAGGATCCTGTGTACCTGTCCTGAAGTCTTGGTAGATGTGAGGAGCATAATTAGGACATTTTCTGGATGTTTGACTTTGTGATGTACTGACCTGTACTGAAAGAATTGAGGGACACCCACCAGGAGTCAAATGAAGATAATTTGTTTCTAATGATTTTTAGTTATTTTTCTCAAAGGAAGTGTTTGACTTTGGTAGGTTGCTGGTTGAAGAGTGGAATCCAAGAGTCCTAGAGGGCTGTAGGGGCCCAGGGAGGGTTCTCTGTGATTTGTATCCACAGCAGCAAGTTTAATACTTAAATGAAATGCTACTTTACTGTCTTGGTTTGAAGCCTCAATAAGTAGTGTTTTTATGCTTTTTTTTTTTTTTTTTTTTAACCCATAGAGCCCCTCCAGTCTCAGCATGATCACTTGCCAGATTTGGGGATTAACAGTTTTATCCCTTTAATATATGAGTTTATTTAAGAGCAAACCACATGTGAAAAGAATGTCTTGAGATAGTGTACCCATTTTTGTGTATAAAGCAGGGCTCCAGATAGTTTCTAGAGTTTAATTTCAGGATCTGCTGTCTTATAATCAGGGTGGTGTAGTGTATGAAGTGCTATAAATGAGAGCAGAAGGCTTGAGTTCCAGAACTAGCTTCTTGATTGATACCCACTTGACTGTTTTCTCATCTATGAAATAAGCATACATTTCCTGCCTAAGTCACAGGGTTGTTAGCAAAGTCAGGTAAACTGTATATTGATGGGTAGAGAGATAGATGATCATGTTTTTAAAAATCTACAAAATGCTTTTCTCAGGCCTGGGAAGCGGTCTGCCTGGATTCAGGTGTTAATTCCAACTGCAGACACTCTATGACATTGAACAGTTGCTTAAGTTCTCTGTGCCTTGGTGTCCTTCCTCAAGTAAAACTGTTGATAGTGCTCTTCTAAGAGGATTAAATGTACTTAAAACAGTGCCTGGCCTGAGAAATCAGTAAAGTATAGTAGTAATGGCAATATTACAGTTGGGCTGTGCAAATGATTTTAAAGATAGAACCAATAGTAGAAAGGGTTGCAACGTTCTCTTGATGTGATTCAAAGGGTCTGCTCTATGCCTTGCCTTAAACAAAAAAAAATTGGTGTTAAAACACATAACATAGGCTGGGTGCAGTGGCTCACGCCTGTAATCCCAGCACTTTGGGAAGCTGAGGCGGGCGGATCACCTGAGGTAGGAGTTCAAGACCAGTCTGGCCAATATGGTGAAACTCCATCTCTACAAAAAATACAAAAAATTAGCCAGGCATGGTGTCAGGCGCCCGTAATCCCCACTACTCGGGAGGCTGAGGCAGGAGAATTGCTTGAACTCAGGAAGTGGAGGTTTCAGTGAGCCGAGATTGCACCATTGTACTCCAGCCTGGGCAACAAAAGCAAAACTTGTCTGAAAAAAAAAAAAGAAAAGAAAAAAAAAAAAGTAACAAAATTGACCATCTTAACCATTCTTAAGTGTACAGTTCAGTGGGTAATGTTGTGCAGCCGTCACAACCATCCGTCTCCATAACCCTTTTTCATCTTGTGAAATGGAGACTGTATCCATTAAACCGTAACTACCCATTTCTCCCTCCCCCCCATTTCCTGGTAACAACTATTTTACTGTTTGTATGAATTTGACTACTCCAGGTACCTCATATAAGTGGAATTATACAGTATTTATCCTTTTGTGACTGGATTATTTCATACAGCATGATGGCATATTGTCCTCCAGGTTTATCAGCGTTGCATGTGTCAGAATTTCCTTCCATTTTAAGGCTACATAATTTTTCATTGTATGTATATACAACATTTTGTTTAGCCGTTTATCTATCAGTGGATGGGCTACTTCCATGTTTTAGTTATTGTAAATAATGCTGCTTTGAATGTGAGTGTACAAATACCTCTTGAAGGCTCTGCTTCACTTTTTTTGGGTATAGACCCAGAAGTGGAATTGCTGGATCATAGGTAATTCAATTTTTAATGTTTTGAGGAACTTTCCATAGTGGCTATACCATTTTACATTCTGTCTACAATGTGCATGTGTGGCTATTTCTCCACATCCTCGCCAACACTTATTTTCTGGTTTTTTTGATAGCAGCCATCCTGACTTGTATGAGGTGGTATCTGATTATCATTTTGATTTTATGCCTTGCCTTTTTAAATAATTTTTTTTTAATATCCTGAGAATAAATAATTATCCTCAAGGAGTTGATTGTGTAATTGAGATGATGAGACTTGAAAGATTAGAGGAAAAGTTTTCTGTGATGAAATAATGTTGCTCAGATAATGTTTTTAGTTAGCTCAGATGCAGTGGGTTTTAGGGATGCCACCGGCGTAGTCAAATACATGCCATCATCCAGGCTGAACTTTGTTTTACTCTGTCCTTCCTCATTCCTGGCAACCATTGTTCATTGTAATTGTTCATTGCAGGTGATGAAATTAATATCCTAGTGGAGCAGTTGTTGGCTTGGTAGTAGAGTAAATGTTTGTAACCCAAATTGAGAGTCAGGAGCTGTTGATATATTTCTGCCTGGCTTGAATTTGTCAGTTCATTTTTACCACTTTGTCTATTAGACTTTGAGTTAAAAATTTTTTTTTTTTTTTTGGTTTGGAGAATAGCTAAACTTTGAATCTTTTAAACATATTCTGTGAATGGGAATATGTGAAACACAGATGGAAGCTTTTTCTAGGATGCAAAGTGAAATTGTGAGATTGTTGTGGAAATGTATGTGTGTTCTCTATTTTGTGTAACTGATGGTTACACAGACAGCTGTACAGAGCTATAGGCTCTGGACAGGAGAGTCGAAGCATCCTTATTTCTGTAAAACTCAGTTTATTTTCCTTAGGATGCCAACGATCCTCCTTTAAAGATCCTGACTTTTTATTTGTGATTCACATTAAAAGGATCACTTTCAGTTCCTCAGAGCCCATTGGTGGTTTCGCTTCTCGGGCGTCTCTCCAGTTCAGGGGAATAAACTGAGGCTGAAGGGATCTACCTGTAGCCTAGTTCTTGATGGTTTGGAGGGAAGAGGCCTGGACTGTGGGTCAGCCACTTTCCTTTTTTATCATCACTTGGTCTTTTGTCAGCATGTGAGGACTCTAGTTGCCATGGGACTTCTTTGTGCCACCTTCAGAGTTGCCCTGCTATTCCCAGTCTCTAGTTTGGGAAGTTGTTAGACAACTGGTGTACTGCAAAATGTGCTTCAGTTGCTATGTCAGTTGCCTTTAGACGTATTGAGCGATAGGTTAATCTTAACTGGGTTGTCCAGGCCTGACCTGTTGCTGAATAACCAGAGAGCAATGCAAGACTTTACATGGAGCAGCATCATAAAGGCAACCAATGGGTTGCCCCTGTGAGGAGTTAGGAGGACTGTTAGGAGAAGAAGAGGTTTTTGGTAGATATAGGCCTCTGGCTGTGGGGTTTTTTCTCTCTGTTACCACTCCCACAGATCTATAGCTGCTTTCCAGTACTGGATGACAACTCTAGAATTTTCTTAAAAGGCATTGACTAAACTGGTAATATTGGCTGAATTTATAAGTACGGTGTCTCATGCCTGTAATCCCAGCACCTTGGGAGGCAGAGGCAAGCAGATCACCTGAGGTTAGGAGTTCAAGATCAGCCTGGCCAACATGGTGAAACCCTATCTCTACTAAAATACAAAAATATTAGGTGTGGTGGCACGTGCCCATAGTCCCAGCTACTTGGAAGGCTGAGGCACGAGAATCGCTTGAACCCGGGAGGCGGAGGTTGCAGTGAACTGAGATCATGCCACTGCACTCCAGCCTAGGCCACAGAGCGAGACTCCCTCTCAAAAACAAAAACAAAAACAAAAAAAAAACCACCTTTTCTTCTTCTTTTAACTTCTTAACATAATTTCAGACTTAAAAAAAAGTTGCAGGAATTCCCATATATGTTTCACCCAGATTCCTCAAATGTTAACATTTGCTTTATCTTTCTTTCTGTCTCATATATACATCTATATAATTAAATTTATGTTACATATTTTTTCCTGAATTGCTTGAGAGTAAATCATAGTCATCCATAAATACTTGAGTATGCATTTCTTTTGGGGTTTTTTTTGTTTTTTTTTGTTTTTTGTTTTTTTTTGAGACGGAGGTTCGCTGTTGTTGCCCAGACTGGAGTGCAGTGGCGTGATCTTGGCTCACCGCAACCTCCGCCTCCTGGGTTCAAGCAATTCTCCTGCCTCAGCCTCCCGAGTAGCTGGGACTACAGGCACGCACCATCATGCCCAGCTAATTTTTGTATTTTTAGTAGAGACGGGGTTTCACCTTGTTGACCAGGATGGTCTCGATCTCTTGACCTCGTGATCCACCCGCCTCGGCCTCCCGAAGTGCTGGGATTATAGGCGTGAGCCACCATGCCCAGCTGCATTTCTTAAAAATAAGAAGTATCTTACATAACCCTACAATGCCTCATTCAAAAATCAGAAGGTAACAGTTGATGCAATGCTGTTAGCTAATCTACAACTCTCATTCACATTTGCCTGTTATCCTTATAATGTTCTTTATAACAAAGGAAAATCCCAGATTACATGATTATATGCAGTTGTAGTCATGTGTTACATTCAGTTGTCACATTTTAAAAATCTGCAAGAAGGCCGGGCGCAGTGGCTCAAGCCTGTAATCCCAGCACTTTGGGAGGCCGAGGCGGGTGGATCACGAGGTCAAGAGATCGAGACCATCCTGGTCAACATGGTGAAACCCCGTCTCTACTAGAAATACAAAAAATTAGCTGGGCATGGTGGTGCGTGCCTGTAATCCCAGCGACTCAGGAGGCTGAGGCAGGAGAATTGCCTGAACCCGGGAGGCGGAGGTTGCAGTGAGCCGAGATCGTGCCATTGCACTCCAGCCTGGGTAACAAGAGCAAAACTCTGTCTCAAAAAAAAAAATAAATATAAAATAAAAATCTGCAAGAGTTGCTCAGTTTGTTTCATGACATTGACATACATACTTAAATCTTACAGGCCAGTTATTTTGTAGTGTGTCCTTTCCTGGCTATTTTTTGATTGGATTGTACAGTGCTTTTTTGCCCCAAAGTTTCGAGCTCCCTCGTTAACGGAAAAGGACTAAGGAGTAAGGTTTCTAAGTGGAGTCGGGGAGCATGCACAGCAGCCACATCTGCTCTCCTGGGAATCCTGGCATAGAGGGCAGAGAGTGGATATCATCATGGCAGCTGGTTCACAAGGACGCAGCGCGAGTCCAGTCTCTGAGTTGAGCACCCTGTCATAGGTGATGCAAGAGCTCTGTGTTTCATAGTCCTCTCTCTCTCTGTTTCGTTGTGTGTTCAAAGCTGTATCTTAGTGACCAACAAAAGATGAAGGTTTCTCTGGCATGTGTGTATGTTACCTTTTTCCCCTCCCCTCCCCTTACCCCCCCCACACACAGGCTTTTTAAGTCTTGCTTTATTATTTCTTGGCAAATCCATTGACCTCTCTTTGCCTCTGCTATTATAACAGTGTTTCAGTGATGAAATACTCTTTTTCCTTAGTTACGTTTCTCTGTTAGCCACACTTGCTAACAGAAACAAAAGCACTATGGCAAGAGTATAGCATGCAGTCAGACTGCCCAGCTTTGATTCCTGCCCCACTCTGCCATGAGCTGTGTGATCTTGGGCAGATAGCTCAACTCTGCTACGCAGAGACTTTGTGAAGATTAAAAATAACATTATTAGATAATAAATTACTAAAAATATGAAAATAATAATACTTATCATTTATTGGGTGCTTACTATTTTCCGGTCACCACTCTGAGTGCCTTATAAAGCATACTTGATTATGATAGACTTACTTTTTCAGAACTGCTTCTATTCTTCTTCGAACTCTTCAGCTCATTTAAGACAAGAAATAATGTGTGTAATGACAATAATTATGTTTAAAGTGTTTAATCTTTCCAGCAGACTGAAAAGTTAGATAGAAGTTTACAGTCACTGTTGTATCAGATTGATTTCTCCTTTCCTGATTGAACATCTCTCTCTTTAGGAATGGGATCTGTTGGGAAACATTAACTGGCTCTGTGCTGATTTCAGGTTCTAGATATTAAGGAAATGGGAGTGGTGACAGGAAATGAGAGCCGGCAGCTGGGAAGCAAGTTTGTAACTTGATATCAGTGAACTGGTCTTTCACTCCTGAAAGACAAAATTACATGTAACTCATTGGAAGAGCAGGTGTCTCACCATTTTGTTTCGGTTTTTCCGTTTGTGAATGCATGATATACAGCTGTTCAGAGCTATATTTTCCACTTGGCAGTTATCTAGTAAGCAGGAGTTTTATTTTTAAAGTGTGATCTGGGTATTCAAAATTTTTCAGTGCCCTCAGTGTAACTACTTCACGATCTTGACACATAAACTGTATGAGTCTATAAATTATTTAACTTAATGTTAAAGGTTCTTACAGGCAAGCCCATTCTATTTCAGTTTTTTCTCTTCGAATTTAGGCATGCTCTTCAATGCAACAGAGTGTACAAGATAGCGTACTGTCCATCTGATTGGCTAACATTGCTTTAAAGTTTTATTTATTAACTTCAGAAGGAGTCTCACTTCTGATTACTCTTGTGTATTTAAGCCAGTGAAGAAAAAGAAGATAAAACGAGAGGTTAAGATTCTGGAGAACCTTCGTGGTGGAACAAATATCATTAAGCTGATTGACACTGTAAAGGATCCTGTGGTAGGTGCCAAATGGTTGGGGGAGTATACTAGTAGACTGGGGTGTGGATATAGGGGTTGGTTAACACACAGAATCTCAAATAATGATATAGTGGGGATGATGGTGTTTGTCTTAACTACTGACTTGTTTGAAAACCAGAAAAAATTCATGGTGGCCCGGTGATAAAACAGCTACCACCACTGCGAAGGAACCTAAAAGTGTATAGAGAAAACTGGGCGCGGTGGCTCACGCCTGTAATCCCAGCACTTTGGGAGGCCAAGGTGGGCAGATCACAAGGTCAGGAGATCAAGACCATCCTGGTCAATATGGCGAAACCCCGTCTGTACTAAAACTATAAAAATTAGCTGGGTGTGGTGGTGCGCACCTGTAGTCCCAGCTGCTTGGGAGGCTGAGGCAGGAGAATTGCTTGAACCCGGGAGGCAGAGGTTGCAGTGAGCCGAGATTGCACCATTGCATTCCAGCCTGGGCAACAAGAGCAAAACTCTGTCTCAAAAAAACAAAACAAAACAAAAGTGTACAGAGAAAAATCCCTCTTCTGGGTTTGTACTTCACTATTTTGATTCAGCCCACAAATGTTTGCTGAATATCTCCTTTAAGCCCCTGCCTCTCTCCAGTTTTGAAAGTTCATTACTGTACCTCACTTAAGTAAGCATGACATTTGAAAATCTGGGTTTACACAGGAAATGATGAATAGCTCCACGTGGACACCTGGTATAAAGGCCTGAGCAGGTCCCCACTCTACCGACTCCTTGAAGAAGTCTTGCTCTTTCCCTTAATTCAGCATTTGCCCTTAGGGCTCACGTCACATATGTAGATAAACTGAAATATTTTTGTTAATGCTTAAAGTTTAGTCATTGTAGATGTTCTGTTTAATTTTGTTTTCTTTCCCTAGGGAGTAACAACCTTAGGTGTTTTTGATTAGCTAAGATTAGAGACACCTCACCTCCCCATTTTTATACCCCCTCCTGTCCCATTGCTGTTCTCCACCTGCTCTACCTCAGATATTTCCCTGTTCTCCTCCCATGATAGTTTTGTTACTTAAAGAAATAGGTTTTTGCTTCTGGCTGCTAAAGACATCCTCATAATAATGTAGTAGCTAACATGCATTGAGTGCTTACTATATGCCAGGCACATTCCAAGTGCCCAACTGTGTCATGTCACTCAGTCCTCACAACAGTCCATTGGGGTAGGTAACATTTATTGTTCACATTGTACAGATGAGAAAACTGTACTTTGCAGAAGTTAAAAAGTTTACTCAAGATTACACAGTAATCTTGAACTGAAGCATAAGGCGAGTTTTTCCTTCTGGACCATGAAAAGACTGAGAAGGGAAGGGATGGTTGTATGCCAGATTGTAACTAGTTTGGCCTTTAAGATATATCCTGTCCTTTTAGCACAGTTTGATTTTATAATGACTAGTTCTAGACTGCCTCATGTTTGAAAATGGACTGCATTAAAAATGAGTACCCATTGAAAAGTGAGCACCATGTAAAAATAGGAATTTCAGAATAATTTTAAAAACGTGAGTCAGTATGTGGTACACCAGGAGCATTTTTTTTTTTTTTTTTTGCTTTTTTTTTTAACGAAACTTAGTGATACATCTTATTTTTGTAATTTGTTTAAGTGTGTGTATGTTTTACATGATACATAAGACAAGTAAATTGAAGTTGACAAAAATCAACAGGGACCTCTTGTGTGTTAGAAGATCAGGCTTACTTCACAGCCTGTACAGAGAGGTGGTAATGTTGACGAAACCCTTATAGCTTCAGGCTGGTGAAGAATTACTTAATCATGGCTGCTCCTGGGGCTGCTGTTTGGACTCTGAGTTGTCCTCAAACAGAGATGCATGCTGCCCTGTGGCCTGTTTCCTAGGTAACTTTTACATGGTCCTTGAGCAAAAGATTCTAGATGATTTTTTTTCCCCCGTAGTCCCGTAAGTCTCTGCTTTCTCCCAATTTTGAAAGCTTATTACTGCCAATTAGCATGATTTTACTTTACTTAAGGAAATCTGATATTTGAAAATGTAGATTTACACAAGATAATATTGAACATTTTTGTACTCATTGGATTAAAGATTATAGTGCTTTAAAAATATTGATTATATATGAGTTTTTAGGAACAGGCCTGCTTGATAAGATGAGACAATTTTTAATGGTCTCTAGTCAAGGCAGTAATAGTATAGCGTAGTTTATTGATAATGTCACAGATGGTTATATTTTCCTTTGGGACCCCCAAAAGACCTATGATACACTCCCAAAACCTATGATAATTCTGTCAAGTACAATTCTGGCTTGCTAAACTAAGATGAAAATGTGTCACTTTTTTTTTTTTTGTATATAGTTGGCAAACTGGAACAATGCAGGGTGTAAATCCTCACATAACCATTGAAGATTGGTTAAGGCCCTTGGTAGGTTATTCACAGAATACATTCCTTTTAAAACTTTTAAGAAATTTTCAATCATTTTCAAAAGTAAATGAATAATATAATGAACCTTCCTTCACACATGACCCAACTTTAGCAGTTAATCAGCCGTGGCCAACCTTGTTTCATCTATACTCCCACCACTTCCTACCTCCCACTATCCCCAGTTATTTTGAAACAAATTCCAGACATCATAAAATTTCAAGAGAATACTTTTCTTGACAGGCTGTCCCCGATAAGTGAATCCCTTTGTTACCTAAGTGGGATTTGGGGATGGGCCATTTTGGCAGAAGCAGATTATATTGATAATTGTTTGGATACTTAAAAAGCATTACTATTCTCTTTTACAGTCAAAGACACCAGCTTTGGTATTTGAATATATCAATAATACAGATTTTAAGGTGCGTATGCTTTTCTTTCTGGCATGGGGTTAACAGGGTGAGGGGGAGGTGGTAATAAGTACTGTGTACTCCAGAACCCAAGCAGCCAGGGCTGTCATTGGTGAGAGTAGGAAATAACAGTTTGGGTTCCTTAAAGCGTGAATACAGGATGCAGAAAGTGGTTAGGGTTCTTGCATTGGGTGAAATTACTCATCACCCTTTGCCTTGCCTATTCCAGGAGTAACTGCTCGGCTGGGTCTAAGCTAATGCCTCATCTGTAACACTCCTGTTTTAGGCAGCATAGCTTAAATTGTATGTTAACTTTGATTTTCGTACGAGATCTTACTTTGCCGAGAGGAAGGGTTAGACTGATGCAAGGCTCTTGTGAAAAGAAGCAATGCTTTGGATTCAGTGCGGTCAAATAATGAATGTGTGTTTGTGCACGTGACGTACAAAGAAATGGATTCAGAAAAACCAGAGTTCAGTGCTTTAGAAGAGGCCTATCCCGAGTTTTTAACATTTTCTTATAATGTAAATTATTTTAGACATTGACATGTTTTACTAAAATCATGATTTTAAACTGGTTTTTCACAAATTTTATTGTTCAAACATTAAAACCTTAATTTCAATCAAGGTTTTTGGGGTTGGGCCTGCTAGATATGGTGGAAACTCTTTTTTAGAGCATAATTTGAAAACCAATACACAAACAAAATAGTGTTGATTTTCAGGGGCATTTAGAGGACTTGTAGTTGATTGTAACTCTGTCAGTGAATAAGAGACTTGTGATTTTGTTGTGACAGGAGCTAGAGACAAAAAATCAGCAGCTGAAAGATGTTGGTATCAGGAGGGATGGCTCTGGGTGAAAATAGAGAACCTTATTCTCACACTTAATTTTTCTTAATCACTCTAAAATGACTAAAACAAGGTCAATTAGTGAAAAGTAAGCAAAAGAAGATATTTCGACTTATAAAACAATAAGTAGGAAGTTTTGCGTGTAGAGCACTTCCCACATGTGATAGATTTTCTTGTTAATGTGACCCTTTACAGGTGAAATCAGCAATGAACTCTAAAATTAAACGGGGTGTGAATTTTTTCATTCAGTAGCATAACAGCACTTAGCTGGTAGGGTACTGTGCTGTTATGTACGTGTAGCTGATCCTGTGAATCACCCAGGTTTATCCTGGTATATGCGAGTGGGAATGTGTGTGCATGCCTTAGAAAACCAGACAGACTTTAATGAAACCAAACATTTTCCTAATGCAAAAGTTTAAAGGCTGATCTGAATGGAACTTCATAGTGCAATTCCCCAAGTTTTAAATGCCTGTGCCTCGTTAATGAGTTTTTACCAATTGTCTAGCTACATGTGTAGAATTTTACCTCTGCATTTTGTATTTCTTAAAGTGACATCTGCTCTGTTGATTTAACAACATGCTAAAGATCAATTAGTGGGAATTCTAATTTCTTAGAGAAATTCTCTCTGGGGTCTTAACCCTCAAAGGGGATGTTTCATGCATTCTCTCATAGCTTTCTTTAAAGGGATCATGAGAAATTCATGTTTTTTTGAGGCCTGCATATCTGAAAGCATTTTTACTTTGTCCTGTCAATTAGTGTACTTGCTAGAGTATAGAATTCTCGGTTATAATTCATAATTTCCTTGATTTTGAAGAGATTGTTCCAGTATTACCACTGAAGCCATTCTGGTTTCATCTTATGTGATGGTTTTGTTGTTTTTATGTTTTTCCTCTGGAAGCTTTTAGGATTTTCTCATTTCCAGTCTTCTGAAATTTCACAATGACGTGCCTTCATATGGGTCCCTTTTATCTTTTGTTCTGCATACTTGCTGGGCTTTTTCCCCTCTGTTTTGGAAAAATATTTTTAATGTTCTTTGATTTTTCTCCCCTTTCTTCTTTGTTCTCACTTTCCAGAACTCATTCAAATGTTAGACTTCACATCTTACAGCTCCATTTTGGTCTCAGAACTTTTTAAAATAGTATCCTGTTCTTTTATGTTTTATGTAATACCTTCTATTTTCTCACTAAGAATATTGTATTTTTCCCTTTCATACTTTTTCCTCTATCTTTGTGTGTGAGTTTTTGTTATTTGTCTCTGGATGGTTCTTGAATGTCTGCTTATTGCTCTAAAGAGCCATCAGCTGCCCCTGTCTCAAGGATGCAAACTTAGCTGCTGGTATCTTAGCCTCAAGTTAAGAACCATGGGGAGTGTGGTGCACACTTCACCTAATTCTCCAGTTTTCAATGTGGCATCTTAAACCCATTTTTCTGTTTCCACTGCACTCTGTCTGCTCTTTTAGACCAACATTGGGGGTCCCCAGTCCTGAGCCTTTCTGATGTTGTTCAGTTTGAAGCTGTTTGCTTCTGGCCCCCTTTCACTGTTGGTAGAGAAACGTTTTCTAGCTTCACAATGTTGTTTCTTCTGTCTTCTTAGTTCTTAAGATTTAATCTCCCTGCCCCTTTTACTGATACTTTAGAGGAGTTTCAGGTAGAGCAGAGGTGTTTGATCTGCCATGTTTAACTGGAGGTCCCCTTTGAATGTTCAAGGCATGATATTTTAGTCAACTTAAGAGATCATTAAATATCAGATGGCAGATGTGTATTTTTTGAAGAGCAAATCATGGCAGGAAACTTATATTCTTTTCCAGATAGTATGGCAGGCCACAAACAGAGAATTATTTAGTTCAATGTCCTGAGGTCCTTTAATCTTTTTATTTTGTCCTGTGTCCATCTTACTAGGAAAGTTTGTTTTTATTTTTTACCTTTTTCATTTTAGTGTAAAGTCTATTAATAACTGGTTTTAAGGTTATCACCCGGAGAGTGTTTGTCCCTGGCTTAATATCAGGGCGAATTAACAGTGATGCAGCCCACAGCCCATTCTTTTCCATATTTTATATTGGTGAAATGGATTATAAATTTTGATGTCTGATTTTATTTTATCATAGGGTCCTTCTCTAAATTTGGTATCAAGGTTATATTTGATGTAACATAGATCGAGTAGCTTTTCCTCTTCCTATTCTCTACAAGTTTATATATTAGATAGGTATTATCTGGGTAGATGTCTTTCAAGGGTGGGAGGAAGACTTTGAACTTCCCTTTTTAAAGCATTTTATAGGTTAAAGGTTTATCCAGGTTTTCTATCTCTTCTTGAGTCTATTTGGATAATATGTATTTTATTCACTTTCAATTTGATTGACATAATTCTCTTAGAACTTAAAAACTATACTGTTGACTGGTCACTTAAAAAAAAAAAAAACTCTGGCGTATCTGTAGTTATCCTTTCCTTCACATTTTTAAACAGTGTGGGTGCCTTTACTCTTTTTCCTTTTAAATCAGTCTTTCTAGAGATCTCTTATTAATCCTTTAAAAGAACCAGCTTTTTGATTTTATTGTTCAGCTGTTATTTTTGTTTGTTGTTTTCTTTCTGCTCCTATCTTATTTTTCTTCTTTCTTCCTTCAACCTTGTTGGGCTCTCAGTGGTTTTCATCATTTCTCGAGTTGAATTAAACTCGTCTTTGTTTTTCTTGGCAATACATATGCTTAAGTTTGTACAACCCTAAGCATCGCTTTACCTGCATCCGTGGTTGTAGAACTCACTTCTGGATAGTTTTCAAACTAGAAGTCCAAACTGCAACATTGTGAATTTGCATTTTTCTCCCCAGACTTTTTACTTTGAAAGGTAGAAAGAGTAGCACGATCAGTACCCTTGTACCCTTCACCTAGATTTACCAGTTGTTACTGTTTTGCCACATTTGCAGTTATTTCTCTCCCTGTCCCCTAACCCTCTTTCTGTTTCTCTCTCTCTCTCTCTCTCTTTCTCTTGGGAGACAGAGTCTTGCTCTGTCGCCCAGGCTGGAGTACAGTCACCTGATCTTGGTTCAGTGCAGCTTCTGCCTCCCAGGTTCAAGTGATTCATCTGCCTCAGCTTCCCAAGTAGCTGGGCCTACAGGCGTGCACCACCACACCTGGCTAATTTTTTTTATTTTTAGTAGAGACAGGTTTTCACCATGTTGGCCAGGCTGGTCTTGAGCTCCTTACCTCAGGTGATCTGCCCACTTTGGCCTCCCAAAGTGCTGGGATTACAGGTGTGAGCCACCACACCCAGCCTCTCCTATCTCTATTTTATCTTTTTGCTGAGTCATTTTAAAGTAAGTTGCAGACATCATTATGATACATCAATTGTAAATATGCTAGCACTGAAGCTAGGCTGTTTTCCTCCGCAAACCACGATACTCTTAGTACACCGAAGAACTTTTATGTTTATACAATATTGCCATCTAAGACAAAGTTCACACTCAAAAGTTTCTCTCTGGTTATTGTTTCAGTAATGTCCTTCGTAGCTGTGTGTTTGTGAATGTATGATCCAGGATCCAGTTGAAATTTTTTTTAAAAATTTCTTTGCACTATGTTCAGAGAACATGACCTGTATAATGTTAATTATTTGGGATTTGTTGATGGTTGCTTTGTAACTTTAGTACATGATCATTTTTTATACCAAACTTGTTAATTTAGTTTAGAATTATGGTCTACTAATTTTTTTTTCTTGTATTTCACCTTCTGGTGGAGGTATTGGTTTGGTCAGTTTCTCCTTAAAATCAAGTTTTTATGCTTCATATATGCCAAAACTGTAATAAAGATATTTTAGAGCAAGACAAAGCTTCAGAGTGAATGAGAAAAGCCAATCTGTAAGAGTTGGAATGAATAATTGCAGCAACTTTGCATACTTAAAATTTGTGTCTCAGGCCAGGCATGGTAGCTCACACCTGTAATTCCAGCACTTTGGGAGGCCAAGGTGGGCAGATCACCTGAGGTCAGAAGTTTGAGACCAGCCTGGCTAACATGGAGAAAACATGTCTCTACTAAAAATACAAAAAATTAGCCAGGCGTGGTGGCATATACCTGTAAGTCTCAGCTACTGGGGAGGCTGAGGCAGTAGAATCACTTGAACCTGGGGGACAGAGGTTGCAGTGAGCGGAGATCTTTCCATTTTACTCCAGCCTGGGTGACAGAGCAAGACTCTGTCTCAATTTAAAAAAAAAAAAAGTGTCTCAAGGGAAGCTAAGGTACTATTTTGAAATACAAAAAAGGATTTTGATAAGACATTCCAAATGGGCTCCATCCCAAGAAGCTGGTAGAATCACATTGATATTTGGAGAATTTCTAAATTGCTCACATATAGAGGTAAATCACCACTTAGTAGGTGATGTGAGGCCTGAGTTCACAGACTAAATACAGTTTCCTTAATTGGGGAAACAGCTCTACTTCTTTGTCATTGTCACGTATGTTATTATAGGTTGTTGACATTTTGTTATTTCCTTGTAGGAAAATAAGTGACATTTTCACGTGACTTGTAATAACTTTGATCTGCTTGATTAAAGATTTATTCTACTTCCTTAAATTTCTAAAAATGTTGACCTTGGTTTTATTCTGGATCTTGGGGGTTACTTGTAAACAATTCTTAAACTGGTGACTAGTACAGTAAACACCTTTTTTGCTTTGACTTTATATATCCCACCACTTTTTCTTCTCTCTACACATGACTACAGGGATTTACGGGCACGGACTAACCAGAGCTACCTGGGAAGCTTTCTTGTAAAGTGTTATCTTCCCGAAGGTCATGGTGGGAATGGGGTCCTTGAATCTGTGGCTCACGGTGATGGAGCTGAATCGCAGCTGGAGTCTGAACAGCTGTTCATATGCCTACGGTAGCAGCAAGGCCCACATATGGTTATGCCATTGTGGGTGTCTGTGGTTTTAGACCATGGGGGCCCTGGTTCAGATGATCAAATTACAATTTCTGCCATTCTTTTCCTTAGACTTTTTGGAGCTAATTAAAAGGCCCAGGAAATTTCCACCTTTTAAGTGGTTTAGTTTTCGAAAATGTAAGCAAAGCTGACTTCCTGCCAGCATTTTGCAGTGGATTTTTTAATAATGTTCTCCCCATAGCTGGCTAAGGAGAAGGGAGGGAAAGTGTGGTTCTTGTGACGTTCCTCTTTCTAATGTGTCATGGACTCTTGATACTTCTGTTTCTTGGAAAATTTCTTCTGTTTTTGTTCCACTGACTATGAACATTGAAAAAACATGTATGCAAGACAGAACTGCCATATGTGGTGTTTGGTGTATGAAGCACCTGTTCTTCTGCTGTGTGAGGATTTAGTATGTGGTTGGAGCTGAGTGTGGGAAGTGGGAGTGGTATTGAGTGGGTTGTTAAGTGGGCCATTGGCATACTTGGGTCGTGGGGGGAGTTCAGAGATCTTTTATCACCAAATTTGATGAGTCTGCCACCAGCCACTGTACCCATTTCTCCCAATCATATGCGTATGCCATGAAGCACAGGGAATGTTGGCATGGGATTCTTGGGGGTCTGGACAAAGCACACAGCAGAGTGAGGAATCACCTTGAGAACCCGAGGTCACCACCAGTCCCTGTGTGAGGAATGTTAACTCTGGGGACGCTGTGTTCTTAATGGTGTCCTGTGCACAGCCATGTTGGAGAGTCAGTGGCATGGAGACCGAGAAGGAAGGTATCATTGTCAGCTCTTTAGAGAGCAAACAGGTTGGGTTTGGCTTTCCAGGCTAAGGTGGAGCAGGGCTAGAGAGGAGAGAATGGAGGCAGCAAACACGGGCTTGTTTTGTCAGTTAGGGACTCCTGGGGGGTGCAGTGAAGAACAGAGCTACAAAAGTCAGAGGAAGCCAGACTGTGGACCCTGCATAGTCTTGGATTTTAGGCCCAGGCAGTTAAATGTTACAGATGTAGGTTGGTCTTCTCCTACCCAGAGATCCTGAGAAGTGAGGGTGAAAGGCAGCCAGTCACTAGGGACTCTGTAATATCTTAGGCCTAAATTCTGGTATACAACTGGTGTCTTGAATTAAATTGTTAATGGTTGTAGTAGCTAGAAATACTATTGGCAGTCTAAAGACATTTATTTTTATGGCTTACCCATTTATACAGATACATGGTGTAGGTACCACATGATGAGGAAAGCCTTCCACAGATAAAAGTCTAATAAAATAGCCCATGCTAATTTTTTGGAAATAAAATGCTCCAGCCTTCTAAGGGTTAGAAAATTTGATCTTTTCTCTTTCATAGGGTATTTTTTGACTTTAAGTTCATAGGGTATTTATTGACTTGAAGTCCAATTTAGCATAGTCTCTGTGAATGATTTCCTTAACTCACAGAGGAGGAACTGCTTTGACACCCAAGAGATGGCATCTTAAGCCTCTGTCTGTACATTCAAGCTGTCAGTGTGCAGCCTAAGTAGAGCTGGGAGAGAACAAAAAACCTGAGTATGTGTTATGTAGCTGAAGCTCTCTTGAGCAGAAGTAGTGGCTTGTTGGTGCGGTTCTGCCTAAATGGGGTTCAGCTGCAGCCAGGGTCAGCCACCCACTCTACAATACTGTGTGCTGGCCTGTATATTTCATTCCCTGCGCTGCCCTGAGGTTGATGAAATAAAATTTTTTCCTAAGCTCGAAGGGGAAATTACTGAAAGGGGGAAACTTGAGAAAGCAAAGACCTGGTATTCTTAGAAAATGTTAAATTTGGTTCTCGGCAAATTTGATGTTTTTATTAAAATATTTTGAACATTATATTTGGATCAAAAATATAAAATGGTAGACAGTGAAAAAAACTCTTTTACTCCCCTGTATTCCAGCTGCATGTCCCTCTACATATATATACATGAAACCAGTTTTTATTACTTCTATATCATTTTTGCAGATACAGAAAATGTGGATGTATAGTTTTATTTTCCTCGCTATTACACAGATACATTGTATATGCTGTTCTGTGTTCCCTGGAGAGATTCCCTACATTGCTTGAGTCTCTTTTCTAACGGAAGAACAAGAGAAGTTTAATAAAGGCGTGTTTCTTAATTTTATGGAAAGTGTGGGGCTTAGATTGATGGGAAAAGAGATTTACTTGGATTTGATCGACTATCAAAGATGAGAGTTTCTGACAAGGGTTTATGATGCTTTAAATGAAGCTTGTAGCATTAATGTATTCTTACTCTTAGAAATTTTTTAAAACTCCCAGTGAGTGCATCTTTGGATTATCAGTAATGAAAACTTTCCACTGTTTATTAGTTTGGTCGGTGATCATTTTTGTTACCCTCTTTTTCACTCCCAAGCCATCAGTTGTTGCCTGTGAAATGTTCTTTTTTTCCAGCCTGGAGTTGGTTTCCCGGGAGCGGAGGGTATAGATTTTTTTTGTAAGCTCTTGCCATCTGCAAATGCTGTAGCACCTCCTTTTTCCTCATTTCTTTCAAGAACAGCCTATCTCACCACTATTTTACCACAGTAGCCTGTGAAGTTCTTCAGAGACCTTGTATCCACTCAGAACCCACTTTCTAGAGTATACTGCGGTGCTGCAGTGGGGTTAGATTTCTTTACAGTAAGAATGTGAAGACAGACAACTTAGACTTCACATGGTGTAATTGTGGTTAATGATTGTAATTGGCAAAATCACAGAGCATTAAATAGGAAAGATCTGAGTTGACTTAAATGGTTTTTCTCCCTTGGAATTCCTTCCGTTTTTTTTATTCTATCCTATGATTGAAATATTAAACCTTCATCTTTAGACTTTGCTCCCATTTATTTCAGATCAGGTAGTGAGAAAGTCATGGGATTCCTTAGTCACTTAAGTATCAAGTAAGCTTAGAGAATGGCCCGCACTTGGGATGACAAGACCCAATGAGACTAAATTAACTTTCTGTTTTCTGGACTCTTGTTTCAGCAACTCTACCAGATCCTGACAGACTTTGATATCCGGTTTTATATGTATGAACTACTTAAAGTAAGTGGCATTCATAAACCATTAACTTTTTCAGGCTTGTTCATTAGAAGATAAGTTTTTGAGAAAGCAAAAATAACTCAAGTAAAATGTTTCTTGACATCCAGAGGATTTAGTGAAGTTTTAAAATTTATATTGAGGCTTCCATCAAGGAATCTTCATGTAGAAACTTTCCAGTGGAACTGAGAAAAAAATGGCCAAGTCAAGGGGTACCAGGGACGCTATACCTTAGGACCTCCCATAGCTCTTGTTGGTCCATGAGTTTTCTCTTTTCTGCTTTATTAATACTTGCTGTGAATATAACAAATCACCCCAAACTTAATGATTTTTAAAAAATGATTATTGTTTGTTATGATTCTGTGAGTTAGCCCGATGATTCTTTAGGTCTCAGTTGACTTGACTGGGGCAAGATGGCTTCACTGACAATCTAGACCACAGCTCGGGCAGCAGGGATAGCTGAGGTCTCGTCTTCCAGCCCGTGAAGTTCATGCTGCTTCCCATGGTGGTCCTCCTGGGGTTCCTAATAGCAGAGAAGGGGAAACCTCAATGTATAGGTACTTTTCAACCCGCTACCCGTGTCATATTTGCTAATACTCTGTTGGCCAAAGCAAATCACATGACCAAGCCTAGCTTCAAGGGGTGGAAAAACTGACTCTGCTTCTTGATAGAAAAAGCATTGAAGTTATATTATAGAGGGACATGCCTACAAGGGTGGCAGGCATTTACAGCCATCTTTCCTTGCCATGTGTCATCATCCCCTTCTTGGACGAGTCTTCCTACCCTACCCCTGTAGCCCTGGCTTGTTAATGTAGGGAGAAGTGATGGGTAGAATATCTAAGACTTACTAATCCCAAGCACAATGAAATTTTGTAGAATTACTGGTTGGTGGAGGAATGACCACTTTTAGTTTGCCTAGATAAACACTTAAAGAACTCTCAATTTGTAAAACGGAATACACCCACGGGTCCGAAATTTTTGTGTTATGGATCACTAAGAACCTAATGAAAACTATGAACTCCCTCCAAAATGCATGTTTTAATATGCAGTCCTGCGAAAAGTTTGAGGGTAGTTGTAGATCTTAAGAACCTCTGAAATGAGATGATTTAAGGTACTGGCGTTACTGAAGAAAATGGCCAAGATGGAGTTTTGATGGGATTGTCAACTAGTTATAGACCAAGTTGAATCAAGGCTGGGCTTTAGGGAATGGGAATTTGAAGAACTAGTTCTGTGAAATGAATGTGTTTTTATAAGAACTTGTACGAACCACTTATCATTAGGGAAAGCTAAGGTGGTGGATTGAAGGGTTCACTCATGCCTAGTGGGTCTTCCTTTTTGTCAGTAAGATCAGAAAGACAGGGAGGTTGAACTTGATTTATCCCACCTTTCTCCTTATCTTCTCCAGACTGGAATTGAAGCATTGGTGTGGGTGAAATTTACAGTGCCATTTTCCTGTGAACTGTCAGGCTAGCTCCTTTCCTGGAGGTGCTTCCTGAGTAATCCCATGCACTCTCACCCTATGAGAGCTACAATTCAAATCTCACAGTTGGTTATTTTTAAGTAAGGTAGTATTGAGATTTTGTGTTATTAAACCATCAGCCAAACCTCTAAAGTTGAATAAGCTACCCTGCTCTTAGGTCCCATAAAGACATCCAGCTAATGGAGGTCTTCCCAGGTGGACGTGCGGGTATCGTTCAATGTCTGATGTCCTTTCTCTTTTCTGGAGGTAGCAGCTAGGCAGTAAGGGCATATACTTATTTTTGCTAATGAAACATAGAATCCCAGATGAAACTTGAAAAACGTCTTTCATGCTTAATGGTCAGAAACTGTACCAGATTTTAAAACTGAAATAATTCCCCAAAGAATTTCAAAGCATGTCAGTAACTCCACAGGGAATCTGACTAGGAAATGTGGCAAAAGAATTAATTACCTTACTGTATTTGTTCAGCCTTTGCTTTCATCGAGTATTTTTCACATCCCAGATATTGTGGTCTTGATTATTTTGTTCCTTTGGACAAAGAGTAGGCAATATAGCAGAATCAACACTTGGTAAATTTTCTCTTTGAAAATAAAAAAATGGAGTGGAGAAGATGAAATATTTAACTCCTTTGAAAATATAGAAGCAACTGAGGCTGAGAGCTGCAGTGTGATGACTCAGTGACTCACTGAGGCTTTGTTGTGCTACCTGATCTGATTCGGATTCAGGGAGGTCTGCCCTCAGGACCCCTGGTTTCATAAAGCACTGCCACAAAGGCATTTTGGAAAACAGAGGAAAAAACTGAAGTAGAATGTAAGTGAAGTAAATAAATCTTAAATGTACAGTCTTTTGGATGTTTGTGTATGTAAAACTCTCACACAGATTTACACAGGATGATGCTATCCAGTATAGTTAGTAGCCACTGCCCATATGTAGCTATTTCAATTAAGTAAAATTTAAAATTTAGTTCCTGGCTGGACTCGGTGGCTCACGCCTGTAAATCCCAGCACTAAGGGAGACCAAGGCAGGTGGATTGCTTGAGCTCGGGAGCTCAAGACCAGCCTGGGAAACATGGTGAAGCCCCATCTCTGCAAAAAAGTATATATGTAAAAAAATAGCCAGGTGTGGTGCATGCCTGTGGTCCCAGCTACTCAGGAGGTAGGAGGATCCGCTTGAGCCTGTGGGGCAGAGGTTGCAGTGAGCTGAGATTGTGCCACTACAGTGTAGCCTGGACAGCAGAGCAAGGCCCTGTCCAAAAAACTAAAATAAAGTAATAAAATTTAGTTCCCTCGTCAAACTAGCCACATTTCAGGTTCTCAGTGGCCTCATGTGGCTAGTGGATGCCATATCATACAGTGCAGGAATGGAATATTTCCATCGTTGCAGAAAGTCCTGTTGCACGGGGCTGGTAGAGAATTCTGTACCAGCCTGCAGGGCTCTCTTGTGTTCTTCTCTTTAGTGTCTCCTCCTCTGAAGATTATATTCTTATCTCTGTCCCCATAGTTTAGTAGTGCCTATTCTTGATCTTCAAATAACAAGCATCATATATTGTATTGTACTCTTTCCGTTTAGGGAAAAGCACAGATCGGGGGAGCTTATTCCTGGAATGCTAATCCTAGGACTCATTCCCTGGCTTGTGTACTCCTCCAGCAACCTGAGGGTTTAAGTTTCTCCACATTCTTGTCAACACCTGTCAGGTTGCTGGTGGGAGTAAAAGTGATGCAGTCACTTTGGAAGACAATTAGGCAGTTTCTTAAAAAGTTAAACATAGGCCTAGGCCGGGCGTGGTGGCGCACACCTGTAATCCTAGCACTTTGGGAGGCTAAGGCGGGTGAATCACCTGAGGTCGAGGGTTTGAGACCAGCCTGATTAACATGGAGAAACACGGTCTCTACTAAAAATACAAAATTTGCTGGGCATGGTGGAGCATGCCTATAATCCCAGCTACTTGGGAGACTGAGACAGGAGAATCACTTGAACCTGGGAGGTGGATGTTGTGGTGAGCCAAGATCGTACCATTGCATTCAAGAGTGAAAATTTGGTCTAAAAAAAAAAAAAAAATAAGTTGAACTTGGCATACAACCCAGCACTTCCACCCCTAGGAACCTAGGGGAAATGAAAGTATGAGTGGAAACAACCCAAATGTCCATCAGCTAGTAGTGGAATACTACTTAGCAAGGGAGACAACTCGGATGAATCTCAGAAACAGTATGCTGAATGAAAGAAAGTAGACAAAGCACTGTACATGTATGATTTCATTTATGAATGTCCAGAAAAGGCAAACCTATACCAGCAAATAGCAGGTCAGTGGTTGGGAGCAGGGCATGGAGGGGGTCAGGAGTAGTTAGGAGAGGAGATTGACTACAGACAGGCTCACATTTTAGGGGTGATGGAGATGTTCTAAAACTGGATTGCGATAATGGTTGCACAACTCTTTAAATTTATGAAAAACCATTATATACTTAAAATCTTACCTATATATCAATTGTCTTATACAAAGCAATTTTCTCCCTTGGAGAAATAATGTAACGTTAATTATTTTTTCTTTTTTTTTTTTTTTTGAGACAGAGTCTCACTCTGTTGCGTAGGCTAGAGTGCAATGGTGCCATCTTGGCTCACTGCAACCTCCACCTCCCCGGTTCAAGCAGTTCTCGTGCATCAGCCCCACAAGTAGCTGGGACTACAGGTGCCCGCCACCTTGCCTGACTAAATTTTTTGTACTTTGAGTAGAGACGGGGTTTCGCCATGCTGGCCAGGCTGCTCTGGTCTCCTGACCTGAAGTGAGCTGCCTGCCTCAGCCTCCCAAAGTGCTGGGATTACAGGCGTGAGCCACCATGCCTGGCGTGATGATAATTCTTAAAGGCCAGCTGGCTCAGGGATTATATTTAAGGAAAATGTATTTAAGGAAAATACTAAACGTTTGGTCATCTAGAAAACTCATGTGGGACACTTGTGTACAAGATAAGCCATGTTGAAAGATTATTCATGTCCACATAGATGCTGGTCTGTCCCTCGAACCACTGTGAGAGGTGACTCCAGTGAGGTTCCCAAATCTGGTTTATCATCTCTCCAACCCCCTCACTCCCTCCTGGCCTTTTTTGCCTAGGCTGGAGTGCAGTGGTGCCATCTTGCCTCACTGCAGCCTCCGCCTCCTGCGTTCAAGCAGTTCTGCCTCAGCCACCCCAGTAGCTGGGATTACAGGCATGCACCACCATGCCTGGCGTGTTTTTTTTGTAGAGCCATGTTACCCAAGGCTAGTCTCAAACTCCTGACCTCAAGTGATCCACCCGCCTCAGCCTCCCAAAGTGCTGGGATTACAGGCATGAGTCACTGTGACTGGCCTCATCTCATAGCCCTTGCCATTCCCTTCATAGCTCCTTTCTACCAGCTGTAGTGTGCACAGAGAGAAAGGGGTGCCTTCTGAAGCACGCTTTTTTCTCTTTTCATTACAGGCAGCAAGCTGCCCCTTGGGGGACTGTATTCAAGTCAAGGTGTCACAATAAGACTATGGTTGCATTGGGGGATGGTAGAGGGTTTGCTTACTTTTCTCTGTGCTTTCTCACCTAATAGGCTCTGGATTACTGCCACAGCAAGGGAATCATGCACAGGGATGTGAAACCTCACAATGTCATGATAGATCACCAACAGAAAAAGGTACCATTACAGCCAGGTAGCAGCAAGCTTGATTAAAAGGCTTAGCACAGACGGAAAAACTGTCCAGTGCCGTGATGGTTTCTGTAGACCTGTGGTGGGTTTTTTGGCAAACTTTCATTACCATGATTTCTCCCATCTCTGCTGATTTCTACTTTGTATAGCATAGTGCACAAGGAAAGCAGACAGTTTAACTGTAGTCACTTGTTTCATTTTGGTCATAGTTTTCTGGAGGGCCTCAGAAACAAATTACAGCTGGTGGTTTCTGCTTCATTTCTTGATGACCCGCAGACCAATCTGACTGGCCTTAAGAGTACACTTGGGTCCCTCCTATTTTTAATATCCAACTCTGGTTGGCCCTAATCAGTGAATAAGTGGATCATCTAGTATTAGATGAATAAATCACTAGAGCAGTGCTTCAATCCTGGAGTGAGACGTGTCCCCAGCCCTTTCACTGACGCCTGGAGCTTTTAACGAAAGCTGTGAATGATGGGAGAATATTACCGTGTGTAACTGCCTAGAGTTTCTGAATGTAGGCAGAAAAAAAGGGTGAGCTCTATTGATCTAGAGAGTGATGGGCCGGGATAATTTAACATTTTTTAAAAAAGCATTTCAAGTGCTCTGCTCTAAAAATGACCTCTTAAACAGTTGCCGAAAGTGTGATTTTTAAGCCAGCGCACCTGCTCACATTTTTTGTGTGGCCAAATAATTGTTACCTAATGTGATGTGGCCTTGTAAGGCATAGGCATCTAGAAACACTCCTTTTACATGTTTTTTTCTGTCCTATTTGTAGCTGCGACTGATAGATTGGGGTCTGGCAGAATTCTATCATCCCGCTCAGGAGTACAATGTTCGTGTAGCCTCAAGGTACTTCAAGGGACCAGAACTCCTTGTGGACTATCAGGTAAACTTGTTAGCAGAGCTGCTCTGGGTTATTTATACTTGCTTAGGGCTTTTTCTGGTTTGCTGTTTATCTAGTCAGTTTGGATACACTCAAAACCCAGCCATTATTTCATCCCAAAATGCTAATTTTAAGTTTTTTCTCAGCTAGTTTTTTTGGGGGAGCAGAGAAGTTTTTAAATCTAAAATATCTGCAAAGGTCAAATGAAGACTAGATATTCAGATCAGTTCTAGGAGCCAGGAAGTTTAATTTTTTTTTTTTTTTTAAGAAAGAAATTAGCTATGGCCATACCATCATGAACACACCTAATCTTGTCTAAAAAAGAAGTTTTTATCAGAAAAACTGATTTCTAATACCCTTGGCTGATGGATTGTCCTTTTCTTCTCAGATGTACGATTATAGCTTGGACATGTGGAGTTTGGGCTGCATGTTAGCAAGCATGATCTTTCGAAGGGAACCCTTCTTCCATGGACAGGACAACTATGACCAGGTGAGCAAACACTATCTGGTTCTTATTTGTTTGGGGGTGAATGCCAAGCACATAGCATCCTTACATAGGAATACTATCATTGAGCCACTAATCATCTTTCAGTGTCTGCATAGGAGCTTTTCTTCAAGCTAAAGATTGCACAGAATTTTGTCTGTTTATCAGGTCTCCAGAAGTAGAGGCAGATAATGCTATCTGTGCCAAACTTCCAGAATGATTCTGTGAAGAAGTCAGGCACCTCCTTGTCTAATGAAACTAGATGTTAGTCATTGAATTGTGATGCCCCTGTACTAGTCCACCTCTAGAAGATTATTATCATAAGTTGTGTTATTTTTATTTTTTTAAATTGCACTTTAGGTTCTGGGGTACATGTGCAGAACATGCAAGATTGTTGCATAGGTACACATAACAATGTGGTTTGCTGCCTCCATACCCCTGAAGTTGTGTTATTTTAAAGGCAGTTTGGAAATTTGCATTCATGTGAACTCCTTGTCCTTGGGTCTGTCTGCCTGCCCTGGACTCAGATTTGTATCTGGTCCCTGGAGATTAAGTGGTGTGGAAGTCTTCTGATTCCTTGGTACAGCGTCCTCACGGGCTAACAGTGAGTTCTGTGCTCAGTGATTTGGTCAGTTTGTTTTGTGTTACAGCTTGTCCGCATTGCCAAGGTTCTGGGTACAGAGGAGCTGTATGGGTATCTGAAGAAGTATCACATAGACCTAGATCCACACTTCAACGATATCCTGGGACAGTAAGTAAGAGAGAGAAAGAGTGCTTTACCTTACCCTATTTCAGAAGTGGAAAGGTTAGCCAAAATCACTTTCTTTTCCTGTTCTAATTATAGTAAAATGGAAATAGCCATCTTTTCCTATGCATATTTTCTTTAACTTATTTGAGATATTTGATACTTCTCTGAGAGGTAACCTGTTTGTCAATAGAAAAGGGAAACCAAAATCATAATGTTACAGAAAAAAAGTTTTCTGGTACAGCATGTGCTTATTTTTAACGGCCACACTTGGAGAGTGGTGATTCTTCAAATAAGAGCCTTAGTTTGTTTTTTAATTTTTTTACTTCATACCTCTTCAAGATGAAGAGACTTATAATTTCTTCTGATCTCTGTAAAGGATTTTCTATATGATAGCAAATTTTAAAGCGCATTGAGTTTTCAGGTACAGTGCAATAATGTTGAAAAGTAAATGTTTTGTTAATAGTTTTCAAACAGTATTTTATGGAACCTCCCTGTTTCTGAGGCTAGCCCTGGGAAATATATCTGCTGACCAATAAAAATTGCTCACTCTCCTGCACGCCACCCAGAATTGACTGAGAGCCTACAGCATACAAACTAAATTAGAGAGGTTCCATGTATTCTAAATCAGATATAGAAGTTTTACCTAATTCTGTTTATCTAATCACGGAGCACCATTGTGTTTCAGGATGCTATGCTGTAACTGTGGGGCAGCAGGTCAAGTACCAGTTAGAGATTTCACAAGCTTATAATCAGTGCATTATTCTAAGGTTTTGTTGGCTTTAGCCCGAGGAGATAAGGATTCTTATTTAGTCTCAGATGACTAATGCTTCATTTTTCTTCTCAGACATTCAAGGAAACGCTGGGAAAACTTTATCCATAGTGAGAACAGACATCTTGTCAGCCCTGAGGCACTAGATCTTCTGGACAAACTTCTGCGATACGACCATCAACAGAGACTGACTGCCAAAGAGGCCATGGAGCACCCTTACTTCTGTGAGTCTCCAGGGACTTTGTTCAGGGGGTGATTCATTAAAGAGAACACATCTTCCACTCGTTCTCTTTGAGACCAGTTAGGAGAATTCTAGGGTATTTGGATTAGATTATTCCTAAAATTTGGCCTCATTAATTGTAGATGATTGAGACAACTTTGCAGATCAGTTTCTTGATCACCAGAGGTGTTTGCTTATTCACTGGTTGGATCTCCCTTGAGTTCAGGCTGTTTGAATACTTCCTGTCACCCTGAATTCATAGATCACAAGTATCTAAGATTTGCTCTTAAATATCATTTATGTGGAAACCTAACTGAAGATTATTTCTCCCCTCAGAAATCTAGTACTTAAAGGTAGTAAGATAACCATTGTATATTTTGAAAGGAGATGAACAGATGGATGGATAAAAGGAATTTGAGGAAAGGAAAATAGATGGAGAGACTTCACTGAAATCTTGACTGAACTGCTCACTTAGCAGTGTGTACACATTCAGTTTGTGTGCTTGCTTATTGTTCCACATGTGTATGGTTCTCCCCACTGATAACGTGTTTCAAATAAACTTCCGGCTATTACCAGTCTCCTTCCTGGGGAGCAGGGAGGTTGAGAGACTTACCTCAGTTCACTTTCTGAATCAAGATGGAAATGTTTAACCCTTAAAGTTGTGGTCTCTGGCTTGATCAATATGCTGCCTTTCCCTGTCCTTTTTTTTCCTCTGGAGATTAACTAAATTTTTGCCTGAAGAATGTATCACTGTGGTCTTGAACCTGTGGCCCATATGCATAAGGGAGACAGCACATTTAAAAGGCTTCAGCCTTCTAGACCTCAGCCCCAGAGTACTCAGATGTCCCCTCTCCAGTATCTGGCTCAGAAAGCTGTTTTTACCCTTTGAGTTAGATCAAATTAGGATTACTAATGTTTATCACATGTAATTAATGATCTTTCTGCTTTTCTGAATACATGTCATACTTCAATTTGAAAAATTTCAAAGCACTGTTGCTTAAAATGGATTGGTCTTCTAATGGCTCTTTTACTCACCTTTCCTTTAAAGTGCTTATTACTCTACATGCTTTGAAGAAATTAGGGGTTAGAGATGATGTTAGTATTGAAAGAAAATAAAACTAGTAGAAATGTTGAACAGTGGGCAATTGGGGTTTCTATGCCTCTTAGCAGTTGAGTTCATACCCTGAGGAAGTATAAGAGTTGACGGCAATAACAGTTGCTGGTTATTTTTCAGTGTTTGGTTTTTATACGGCCGGAATTCCGTGATTTCTGGCTCCTCTGTTGCCCTCTGACCCTGGCTTGCCTATCAGTCTGTCTCTCAGTCGAAAGCATGGATTTGCCATGGGCGTCTCTCGGCACTCCCCACCCTGATTGCCTGACTTTCCTCCTGCTTTCTTGCAGACCCTGTGGTGAAGGAGCAGTCCCAGCCTTGTGCAGACAATGCTGTGCTTTCCAGTGGTCTCACGGCAGCACGATGAAGACTGGAAAGCGACGGGTAATGCAGCATTGATGCTTGCCAATAAAACCAACCAACCAAACACAAACCTTGAAGGAAAACTACAGTGTGATAAAAAGAAATTCTAATCATTCCTTCTAAATGCAAAGAAGAGTAAAGACCTCTAAAAGTCTGTCAAAAAGCAAGAAAGAAACTCCCCAGTGCTAGTCTCCAGGGAGCTGTCACTGTGGCAGCATGGGGATGCACCTAGTTCAGGATCTAAAGGAGCTCTGCCTCTGGAATGCATGGGAGATAGAGACTCGGAGTTGTTGTACATTTACCTTTGTTTAACAGGGCACCACTGTTGAATTAACCCATTCAGTCAACAAGCTCTGAATGTCTGACTTCCTATCTATTCCATTGTGGTCTGGGTTTCCTTTGGTGAAATTCAGGCTCAAGTTTTAGCGAAATGTCAGCAGTCTATACTGACACACCAGCCTCATTTATGAAAAGGAGATATTAAAACAGTGACAGTATTTTTTTTTAAGCTCTTTACAAATCCATGTTTTATGTATTTTTTTATGACATGAGCTCTCCAGGAAATGTACCTCATCCCTGCAGTTTTCCTCCAAGTGGATTCATTTGGGAGCAAACTGCAGTCACTTTCACAAGAGTCCTCTTTGATGTCAGGAGGGATCATGAAACCTTGCAATGCCATGAACTGGTCCATCGGTGTCATCAAAAGTTCCATGCTAAGTGCATAACTTGGAGCTCACTATAACCTTTGTTGATTTGCCTAACCATAAAATCTTGTTGCTGTTTTTTTGTTTTTTTGGCAGCCTTGTAAGGAGAACTTCACCACTTCCCAGCACATCCCTATGTGTGCGCCTTTTTTAATGCACCTCTCTGAAACAGACCTTTTTGTTCACAACCATAACTAAAGCTGGAAAGTCAGTCTTCAGGCAAGGTGAGGGAGGAAAATATCCCATTAGAATTTTTTCACGAAAGACCGAAAAAAATAACTTTCTCCCACTTCCCTGTATCCCCATGAGATACAGTTTCCCACTGTAATCAGGGTAATATGCATTTGTAAGTTCTGATATGTGACACATTTCTGTGATGGCAAAGATAAGTCTGTCTTGCATGCAGGTACTAGAGTTGTGTGGGCAGGTTCATCTGATAAGCAACTGAGAATAATATACAAGGGGCTTGGGGAAGAAAGTGGTGCTCCTGGAGCAAGTGTTGGATCCATTGTGCTAACCTTCATGTTAGCAGAGAAAGCTAGAGTGTAATAAAAATAGGGCTGATTTCATTTTGGGGACTCAGCACCAACATGGTTTGTAGGCAGTCCCCTCACCCCAGCTGCAGGGCCATGCCACAGCTCTGGGGACTTCACACACCTAGGCTAGAACGAGAGGTGTCTACCACATCACCCTTTAGGATTTCTTTATTAACTATTTAAAAATGCCATACATTTTTATAAGGTTAGATTGTTTGTTTGAAACATTTGTTTACATTCCATATTCCAATAAAATCTTATTGGTATTGGTAGCAGGTCCTATCTCTAAATGTAGATTCTATTTTTGTTGTTTGGTCTGTGGGAACTTAAAATACAAATGAAACTCTTCTCTTATTATAGAGTTGAGTTTATAGAGTAAAAAAATAAAAAATAAGATCCCAAAGCCAAGAAATGCATTCAGTTAAGGTCCTCATACCAATGCTGCCTGCTTGCATTGCACATTCTGTATATTAGTGTAAACATTTGTTCTACCTGAAAGTTAAAAGCAAGATGTGAGCTCTTGCCTATATTGATATGTCAGGCAGCAAAACTCAGTGTTTTGGATTATCAGAAGCCTTCTATTGTGCCCTTATAGGCAATCCTGAAGCGTTGGATATTGTCAGGGAGATGTGCCACTGCGTGTCTTTCCTGCTCCCCCTCCAGTCTCCGTTATCACCAACTCCTCAGCCCTCCCCCCCCCCCTTTTTTTTTAAGTTGCCTGTCCGGACCAGGCAAGAGGAGCCTACTGGAGGGTCTTGGTGAAGCGGTAACCCTATTCCTTTCCCTTGGGTCCCCCAGAGGTAATAAAAGTACCTGGGGGAGAAGAGTCAGGTGATTGGCCTCTGCCTGTCTCTCTGACCATGATGTAGGTGCAGACACAGTCTGCCTGCCTTGTCCTAGGGTTTTGTAACTGCAGCTTTGACACAGACATTCTTCCTTGTAAGCACACAGCTTGCTTTTCCAGCACCTGTACTTTTACCTCTCTTCATGCCTTAGACTTAGAACATAACTGGGCTTGAAATGCTCACCCCTTCCTGGGTCTGGTCTGGACACCTAGGCCATTCTTTCCCAAACTGAAGTGAGTCCAGTTTCAGACTGTCGTCTTTTCCTGCCTCCAAAAACCATTTTTGTTTCCAAACCTAGCTGCCCTGAAATTTTAAGACTACCTAGGTTCGGAGATGGTCTTGGAGAGTTCCAAAAGGGGTGTGTGCGTGTGTGTGTGTGTGTCTGTGTGTGCGTGTGTGTGTCTAATATTTAGACTAAATCATGGTAAATATACGTACCCAGTATCCTTTTCAGTTAGCATATTCTTTCTTAAACTCATCTCAGTACTTTTCATTTGTTTGCATCATTATCTTAAACAGGTTAAAAGTGCCTATGATAAGGACTTAATTATTTCCTAAAGAAAAGCAAAAAATGTGGGGAACAGGGTAGTGTTATACTATCATCTCAGGTACTGCCTATGTTCAAGAACATAGACCTGGTATGGTGAGAACAAAAGGTTCCTATGCCAAATCCAGATGGATATATCATTTGTTGGCTACAAGTGAGCCTAACTGCAAGCTTTGCTTCTGCTGAGAAATCCCATGGTGAGAGCAGAACTCATGAAGTGCTGAGTCATATTTGCATCTCTGGTGTGGTGGCAGTTCACTCTCCCCTGGATGCTGTCAGCTGGCTTGCTTTCATCCTGTCCCTGTAGGCAGAGTAGGTGGCTGGGTAGGAGAAGCCATTGAGTGTACGATGTAGACCAAGCTTGCCTGGGCCTTCTCACCAACCAGAGAAGCGCCGGTGTTGTTCAGTGAGGCATTCAACACCACTCACTCAGCTGGGCCTCCTCCCAGACATTCTGTAACTTGTCAGCACTCACAAGGTTTAAAGCAAATGTGTTCCCTTGCAGAGAGGAAGGTGCTCTCAGACTGATAGAGGAGGCAGACGAACTCGTAATCCTTGGGGACTTGGAGAGAGTGGCTAGGGGAGGGACTGTTAAAAGAAAAGGGACCAATAAGAAAAACCGTCTAAAGGTAGCTCTTGAGGAGGAAATGGACTTCTTGAGGGGATCAATTAGAAGCTACCAAGTTTATGTTCTGGAATGCACCCTGGGGAGGTTGCTGCCCCCTGGATTGGTCCCAGTGGACTGAAAGGTGGTGCTCTCGAGTCAGGTGCTGAGTCCCAGAGAGAGCTGGGTGCCGTGGGGCTCACGGTCCGTGCCTACTCAGGGAAATGACTTAGGTTCTCCCAGGTGCTCTGTTGATAAGGATGGAAGCAGAACTACTTTGAGACACAAGCAACAATTGGAAGAATTTTTTTATATGAATTGAAATAGATCTAAGAGCCCAGTTAACAGTTTCCTTTAATGCCAGTTCAGATTACATGATTAGGAACCTGTGTTGCTGTGTGAGCACCCACAGGAACAAGCAAACTTACTTCCTACAAATAAACGAGGGGATATTAATTGATCAGAGTCACAGTCATTTCAATATAAACCCTTCCGAAAGCAAAAGCAGGGACCACATGAGCACACAAGAAGCCAAAGTTTGTCACTGACCTTAATAAATTAAGACTGAGTAACATCCTGCCTTTAGGAAAAGCTAACCCCAAGGTGGAGACCAGGGCAGGGGACGTGGCAGGGAAGCATGGGGCCAGATCAACCAGTAATAACATGCTTCTGAGCTATGTGGATGTGTAAATGAAAACACCCCCAACTAGATATTGTAGAGGCTGGAAAAATATGTGATGGGATTATACAGGTGATGCATATTTTCGTGTTGAGACTCAACAATGTGCTACAAATGTGATACTTAACCCTGAACTGCATGTATTGGGGATTGTTGTTTTTTTCTTAAGAAAAAAAAGAAAACAACTTTGAATCAATAAATTAACAGTTTAAAAAAAAAAAAAAAGACTAAATGGCAGCTCCAGCACATGTCCACATTTCACATTCCATCTCAGAGTAAACATAATTAATACTTGTTTAAATATTTACCATGACCAACTATGAGCTCTAGGAAGACAGGGACAGATTTCACTCTTACTTATATCTCCAAGAGTTTCGTAGCCCTGGCATATATTAGGCGGTAAACAAAATAAAGCTTGGTGAAACTGAATGTTAAAAAATTCTTCAGCTGTTTAGAAAAAGAACCAGTGCTCATAAGATACTTATTTCATCACACTACAATTTTAATTCCCTCCCCCCACCAAGAAAACAGCATTAATTTATCATTCTTATCAAGATGTCAAGTAAACTGAGTTGTATTCTTTCATTATTGCCATTCATTTTAAATGTTAAGAGAATTTCCTTTTTGAAGGTGAACAAGTTTAATTTAATTATCTCTCTAGTGAACTCTCAGAATCAGAGTTCTCACTGTAATTTTAGTATATAGTTTCTGTGATTCAGGTAGACACATTTCAACAGGGGTCATACCTTGTGATGAAAATGTCAAATTCACATATACTGATGTATTGCATACAAGCCTAGCTTGCAGTTGATAAAACTAGTCTGTCAGTGAAAGACTAATGAGAATGAATTTCATTTCAGGCCTTATAGCTAGTTAATGATGAGAAGAAAAAGTGAGCATAAACAGTTAATTTACTAAATTTTTAAATATAATTCTAAAAGGTAATATGGTTTCCATTGAAATCAAACATACTGTTTTCATTCTTAATGTTCACAAAAGATTTTCATTTTCTTAAGGAGTAAGCCAAGATAAAACGAATAAACGACTTTAAATCATACCATAACCATTTTCAAATATTTTTTCATGCAGCTTTTATGATATAGTGGTATGTTTGTGGCTTCTGCAGATAATATTGAACTGTACTTCAAATAAAGATGACAACAATCTTCTGCTTAAACTGGAGTTGTTGAGGGAATGAATCTCAGATAAAGCAGTTTATGAAGCACAGTCACTCAACTCCAGTAATCATAGGTTAAGAAGAAACATGAGATAAAAGACAAGGCTCATCTCAAAGTATTTATCTACTTATAATCCCTACATGTACGTAATATGAACATAGTTTTTTATACAATTTGTTAAACAAAAGCTTATGGTATAGGTAAGTAGTCTATCAATAGTAAAAATAATTTCTCATTAATTTAATTAGCTATAAATATGCTTGTCAAAATGGCTTCTAAGCAGTAAAATTATGCAAATTTTATTACACCGTATTAAAAAAAAATAGCCAAAAGCAACAGAAATTAATTACCTGCAATAGATGGGTTTATTAACTCAATTGTTTACATTTTACATTTTGAAATATTATAACAGATCTTTAATATGACGTTTATGAAAGTGTAGTTATCTAGGAACTCTAGGGAATGAACAACCAACCTGGCTTAAATATTAAACTACACAGAGAAGACATGATTCAGAAAACAAAAGAGATATAAATTATTGCAGGTGATTTTAAAATAAAGCTTGTGTTTTGAATATAGATATGAATCATAAAAATTAAACATATTTCAGAGCAACCAATGGGTAATATAGAAATAAAAAAATAAAAATATAAAATATGTTGAAACAAAATGAAAACACAACATACCACATATTTAAAATATAACAAAACCAGTACTAAGATAAATATTTATAGCAATAAAGACTTACATTAAAAACAATGAATAGAATTAGAATAGAAATAGAGTGATATCAGATAAACAACCTGATTATGCATCTCCAGGAGATAGGAAAGCAGAAACAAAATCCAAAATTAGTAGAAGGAAATAATTACTATCAGAACAGAACTGAGCTATAGAAAGACTAAAAAAATACAAAGGAAAAACAAAATGACACAATAATTTGCTGAAAAGTTAAACAAAACTGACAGATCATCAGCTGAGCTAACTAAGAAAAAGGATCCACATATATAAAACCACTTACAAAAAAGAAGACATTACAAGTGATAAAACAGAAATACAAAGGATTATTAGAGACTATTATAACTATACATCAAATAATTGGAAAACTTAGAACAAATGGTTAAATTTCTACACAAATACAACCTAGAAAGATTGAAGCATGAAGAAATAAAAACACGAACAGATCAGTACTAATTAGATCATTACAAAGTCTCCTATTAAAAAAACAAGTTTAAAACTGCTGCTTCACTGCTGAATTCTACCAAACATTTAAAAAGAATACCATTCTTATCAAATTATTCCAAACTGAAGAGAAAGAAATACATCTAAATCTGTTTTGTGAGGCCAGCATTAGCCTAATGCCAGACAAGAATAAACAAACAAAAAAATAGAAAACTACAGACCAATATATCTGTTGAAAATAGATGTAAAATTTGTACACCAATTATTACTGTCCCTAATTTGACAATACATTGAAAATATCATTCATTATGATCAATTGGTATTTATCCCAGGGATGCAAGAATAGTTCAAAATATGCATATTCATAAGGGTGATTAATCACATCAGAAAAATCAGGACAAAAATCATATGACTATTGCAAAAGTTGCTGAAGTTATTCAATAAAATTCAACATCCTTGCATGATAAAAACTCACAACAAATTGGATATGTGAAGAGCAAACCACAAAACGACAAAGGCCATATATGGCAACCACAGCTAATACCATAGTAAACAGAGAAAAATTGAATGCCTTTTTGCCAAGATATGGAACAAGACAAGAATGGTCCCTTTCAGCACTTTTTAATATATATTATTAAAATACACATGTATCCAACTGGAAATGGAGGGAGATTTTTTTTACTTAATATTTTTCTAAAATATCAATATCAAACCTAACATAAAATTTTAGAATTCCCTTTCAAACAAAAACAAGTTTTCTACCATGAACGATTCTGTTTAACATTTTTCTTGACCATCGTTGTTGTCAAATCAAAGTACTGATAATATCTAGTGTTGGCAAAGATGTGAGGAAGCAGAAGCTCTCACATCCTCCAGAGGAGATATTTTCTCCAAAGTAATTGCACCCATTAAATCATTTTGGAGAAAATTATTGCATTGTTTAGAAATGTTCAAACACTTCTACTTTTCAACCTGTCCCCTCAGAGATATGGTCCTAGGAGACATGCTTAAGCTTAGTTGGAATACCATTTCAGGCAATAGTGACATTTTATTATTAAGGTAAGGTATACATACATTTTGGTTAATTAATGTGAGCATACATTATAAAAATGTTAAAAGGAATAGGTTTAAAAACCTTTATAACTATGAAAACAGTAACATAAACCAAATCTTTCAAAAAGAAAATTATTAAATTCAAAATATAAGAGAGTGAGAAAAGGGGAGGTGAAAGGAGAGAAAAGAAAAATAAGAAATTATAAATGTTTTCTTCAGGACCATCATTTTTAGATTTTAATCTCCAAGTCACTTATTTTGTTTTTATGGCTTTATTTCTTAGTGTATAGACACAAACACATATACACATGCACACAGACCCAAACAGCAGAATTTTCCAAATGTTTATGAAAATGCATATTATAAAAAATACACATTAATTTTAAAAGATTTTTTTGCCAAAATAAACTCATACTAACTTAATATGTCTGAATAGGATCTAGTTTGAGGTATCAGAAGGATAAAAAATCAGTTTGAAAAGTGCCCCTATAACAGCAACATGAATTCTGCCAAAATGAAACCAAGAACAAACATTAAATTTATGGAAAAACTTGAGTGGAAAAACGGTGAAATTCTTGATGTTTTACAACGTGTTTAAAGAGACAATGCCCAAAAGAAATCATGGGTTTACAAAGGAGTAACACATTTTAAGAAGGAATGAGAGAATACTGAAGATGAAGCCCACAGTAGCAGACCATCCACATGAATCTGCAAGGACAAAAATTATCTTGTTCGTGCCCTAAATGAAGCATACCAATGGTTAACAGAAGAAACAATAACCAACACTACTGACATCTCAATTGATTCAGCTTACACAATTCTTACTGAAAATTTGATGCTGAGCAAACTTTTCACTCAATGAGTGCCAAATCTATTGTACTCAAATTAGCCACAGACAAGAGCAAAGGTTTCAATCAAAATTTTAAACAAGTTGGATCAAAATCCTGAAACATTTCTTGGAAGACTTGTGATAGGTGATGAAACACCTTTATCAGCATGATCCCAAAGACAGAGCTCAATCAAAGCAATAGCTACCAAGAGGTGAAATGGGTCCAGTCAAAACAAAAGTGGGCCAGTCAAGAGCAAACATCATGGCAACTGTTTCTTGGTATTCTCAAGGTATTTTGTTTGTTGGCTTTCTGGAGGTACAAACAATGATAACAACTCATCTTGTTATAAGAGCGTTTTGAGAAATTTATCCAAAGCTTTAGCAAAAAAACACCTAGGAAAGCTTTACCAGAGAGTTCCTCTCCACCATAACAATGTTCCTGCTCACTTCTCTCATCAAAAAAGGGGGATTTTGTTGAAGTTTTCATGGGAAATCATTAGCCTCCCCATAGTCCTGATTTGGCACTTTTTGACTTCTTGTATTCTAATCTTAGAAAATATTTAGGACAACCATTTCTCTTCAGTGCATAATGTAAAAAAGAACAAATTAACGTGGTTAAATTCCCAAGATACTCATCTCTTTAAGGATAAACTAAATGGCTAGTATCGCCACTTACAAAAGTATCTTAAACTTGATGGAGCTTATGTTGAGAAAATCAATTTAAATTTTTTATTTTTATCTTTCAATTTCACTTTTATGAAGTTTTGAAATCCTCTTGTGTGTGTGTATTCATATACATACATATATACCCATATAAACATGTACATACTTAGTATAAATATTCTAATGAGTGTTATTTGTACTCATCACCAGTTTCNTAAGAAAAAACAACTTTGAATCAATAAATTAACAGTTTTTCACCTGCTGGCTCTTCTTGCTGTAAATGGTGACTAAGAGGTTGGGACAGAAATCTTGACAACTAGTGGAAAACTTGGATAATCTTCAAGGACCATGGAGCCTTCTGTTTCCTTCTGTTTGCAGAAAAGCAACACTGCCTGGGTTGTGATCCTTTACAAGTGACTACTTCAGACACAATTGGCCACCTCTTTGTATCACTGGATGACTGATGTATGATTTATGTGCTGCTGCCCTTAGAGGGAAGAAAAATGCCATGTTAAATCCTGTTTTCTTAAATAAAAATGTTGACAATAACCAGCCTTCCCAAGTGGGAGACAAACCATTGCTATGAGGACCTTAACTTGTATTTCCTGTCTCTTTGGGGAGAAGGGAGGGATAAACTTTGAAATGCAAAGATGTATGTTACACCTTGGTGTGAAGACTTTCCTTTAGCAGAAGTGGGGCTAGAGTGTCCTGGTGGGAGTGTTCCATTTGTATGTACTTGACTCTGAGTCACGCCACTCAGATACCTGCTTCTTGGGATTGACTGTTTTAGTGTATGACTTTAACCTTGTGGCCAAGTGTTCTGCATTCGTGAAACTCCCTCCCTAGCCCCATTCCTTGCAGCACATGCTATTATTTGGCAGATGGTGGGGTCTTTAATTAGTGTGCTTTCTCCTCACTGAGCCTCTGTGAAGTTGGGTGCTTCGAATCGGCTGAAGTGCTTAAGGCAAATACAGTCATTTCTTTCTTAACCTTATGCACCACACAGCCCTTTACAAATACTACGCAGTGGAACCCTTCCTTTACCCAAAGAAAGTTTTCATGAAGTGATGCTGTGTGTGTGACAGCTTCCCAGGTGCATATTCCTTTCTCAGCACTGTAGTGCTGTTCCGGGAGGCACTGCTGCTAGAATCCCACTGCTGGCATCTCACCACCCACTCGCTATGCTGGACATGGAAGGAGAAATGAGGTTTTCAGGCCATGCCAGGCAGCTAGCTGTTTCCAGGGGAGAGTTAAAAATATTTGAGCTCACTTACTGCTCTTTATTAGTGGACTCAGCCCTTTTTCTGAGTAAATACAGATCCCTTCTTAGTCCCAAGACACCTCAAATAATCAGGTCAGGTCTGAGGGGGACCTAGAGCTGATTGCTGAACTTGTAGCTTGACTGGTACAGAATGGTCAAGAGTCTTCGAGCCTTCTCCATCAGCGCCCTGGACTTGAGGGATGGGGTGGGGTAGGGTAGGAGACTGGGTCACAACACGTGCCCAGAGCACCCTTCCTGTGACAGAAGGCTGTGCTAGAGACCACTCTGTCACGGTGATCAGAAGAGGAAGAAGGCAGAGGGTACTGTTGGAAACCTGAACTCAAAGCAAGTTCTCGCAAGGTTCACCAAGTGGCATGGGAAGGCCAAGCTTGTATTCTAGCACAGGCCCTCCTCCCACAGGTGGAGGCCTCCCTCGCCTGCTCAGGTTGATTAATGCCATCTTTCCCTCCTCCCATCTCTTTCCCCAGGTCTGTTGCGGTTCTCCCACTTTTCCATAAGCAGAACAAGAACCAAATCAAACGTCTTAACGCGTATAGAGAGATCACGTTCCGTGAGCAGACAAAACGGTGGCAGGTTTGGCAAGCACGAACTAGACCAAGCGAAGGGCAGCCCACCACCGTATATCAAACCTCACTTCCGAATGTAAAAGGCTCACTGGCCTTTGGCTTCCTGTTGACTTCTTCCCGACCCAGAAAGCATGGGGAATGTGAAGGGTATGCAGAATGTTGTTGGTTACTGTTGCTCCCCAAGCCCCTCAGCTCATCCCGTGGCCGCCTGGTTTTCAGCAAACCACGCTAACTAGCTGACCACAGACTCCACAGTGGGGGGACAGGGGCAGTATGTGGCATGGCGGCAGTTACATATTATTATTTTAAAAGTATATATTATTGAATAAAAGGTTTTAAAAGAAACGTATGGAGAGTTTTCAGTATGGAAAGGGCCATCAACTGGGACCTGTGACTCAGGACGAGACAAAAGCGCATTCATGCCAGGTTCTAACCACATGAAGCAGGAGAGGTCCCCGGGGCAAGGCAGGCCAGTTTTCACTTTTGTTTTGAGATGGGTTCTTGCTCTATGATGGAGGCTGGAGTGCAGTGGCACTACCATAGCTGACTACAGCCTCCACCTCCTGGCCTCGTGTGAGCTCCCTGCTTCAGCCTCCTGAGTAGCTGGGATTACAGGTGCATGCCACCACATCTGATGAGTTTTCTTAAGTTGTCTTGTAGAAATGGTATCACCATGTTGTCCAGAGTGATTCAAACTCCTGACTCAAGTGATCCTCTCTCCTCGTCCCCCTAAAGTGCTGGGACTACATAGAAGTGTGAGCCACCACACTCAGCCAAGGAGGGCCAGTTTGTAAGGACTCTCTTCCAGAGCTGAGTGGTGTTAAGAGGTACACAGTGAACCAATCCTAGGAATGGGAATAACCATGGATCGTTCAAGTAGACTCTGAGCCAGGAAAGCTGGGCCTTGCCTTGAACACATTCCCACTGGCCAGCATCCTCCCCTGGCCTCTCCTTCAAATCAGGAGAGTCACCTAGCATGGTAGGTGGTGGGTAAATGTCGCCTCCTGTGAATTTAGGAAGATGCCTTGGCCCTTTCTTGGGTGCCCCTTTGCTCCCGTCTCCACATTTCATTCCATCTCAATCCTGTCCCCCTAGCTAAAGAAAGGCCTCATGTTGGAGGCTGGTGGAGTCTGCTGTCCTGAGGCAGGAGAGGGGCCAGGGTCTCTGATATGAGGGCTACTTCTGACCACACATTCTGAAGCACCCATGAACTGGAAGGAAAAGTGGACACGCAGATAGAGAGCTAGAACAGAAGCACTAGTTGTATTTGTTAAATGAGAGAAACCCAGTGCTACAAATGAGCCTTCGTTGGCTCCCATGGTCCTCAGCTCAAGACAGCAGTGCCAGGGCAGGTGAAAGCAATGGCCATGACCTTGTCCTGGCTGCTGGTCTGTGTCTTCCCACTGCTTGTAGGACAACAGAAGCTACGGGCAGATCTAGACACCAAAGCAACTGCATGGCGCACCAGCTAGGTCTCCACAAAAGCAACATGGTCCACACAACATTCTCTCTCCTCCGTGGCTAGTTCTGGCCCGTGGTGGAAACCAAGTGTGGATGTTCAAAGTTTTCAGAGTGACTAAAGGAAAGCAAAGAGGCCACTTTCAGGGTAGCCACAGCATCCTGGTGTCCTTTGGACCAGCTTCTGTGGTATCTAAGCTGCTGCTCAGGTGTGGGAGCTTGAAACTGTGCATGCCCCCTGGACATCAGCAGGTGATGACCCACAGGCCCCCACCAGTAGGACACTGAGCAGATAGACTTGATGCTTTCCAGCTCCATCACTGGTCTAATTTTCTCAAGGCTCAAGGGGCCCTTTGTGACTCAAGGCTGTGCAAATTTCCGTTAGTCTCCCAGATCTCTGGGATGGCATCAAAATACCTTGTTATAATGAGCATGTCCTGTGAACATGCTTCATGCATGCACGTTTATCGCCACAGCCCATATCTGTGCTACAGAGCACAACATGCTGCCATCTGAGGTCTTTTCTGGACATGAAGGGTCCATTCTGTGCCAGTCAAAAATGATTTGAACAGAAGCATTTGATTGGCTTGCAAGTCATGTAGAACTTAGAACCATAGCTTCCTCCTCCAATTTCCCCCCCTCAACCAGGGCTCTCTTTAAGTGTGGAAATCATGTTTTCCTCTGAAAACCTGAAACCTCTGAAGCATATCAAATATCTGAGTTTTATGGGTAATTTCGGTTGGGTGGAGAGCGTGTGGTTGTAGAAAGAAGAAAAAGGAGGTTATTTTGAATAGGTTGTTTCGACTTTTGAAAGCAGGGACATGCCCTAACACCCGCTAACATGAAAACCGTCTTCAGCTCCTCCTCAATGTGCGTGGAGATTCAGAACATCAGCTCTCATCTCCCAGCGGTCCTGGCTGTGTTCTAAACAATACTGATTGCATTTTCCTGATTACCAAAGTAATAAATTTTGCCTGTGGTAAAAAATTCAAATGCTTACAGAAGTAAATAATAAAGCCCCTGCCCCCAGCGACACACAAACAACATGCTCACACAAAAGCCTCTTCCTCCCTTAGAGGTAACCACATTAAATTTTGTGTATATCTTCCCATTTTTTTCCTATGCACTTAGTATGGCTCACTGCAACCTCCGTCTGTAATCCCAGCACTTTGGGAGGCTGAGGCGGGCAAATTACTTGAGGTCAGGAGTTCGAGACCTGCCTGGCCAGTATGGTGAAACCCTGCCTCTACTAAAAATACAAAAAAATTAGCCGGGTGTGGTGGCATGCACCTGTAATCCCAGCTACTCAGGAGGCTGAGGCAGGAGAATCACCTGAACCTGGGAGGCAGAGGTTGCAGTGTTGAATCTAAGTAGCAGAGGTTGCAGTGAGTTGAGATCGCACCACTGCACTCCAGCTTGGGCGACACAGTGAGACTCTGTCAAAAAACAAAAACAAAAAAAAACATCTCAGGGTCCTGGGAATTTACCCATGCCAATGCAGTCTTGCATTATTTATTTATTTATTTTTTGACATAGAGTCGTGGTCTATTGCCCAGGCCGGAGTGCACTAGCATGATTTTGCCTCACTGCAAATTCCACCACCCAAGTGATTCTCCTGCCTCAGCCTCCCAAATAGCTGGGATTACAGGTGTGGGCCACCATGCCCCGCTAATTTGTGTATTTTTAGTAGAGATGGGGTTTCACCATGTTGGCCAGGCTGGTCTTGAACTCCTGACCTCAGATGATCCTCCCTCCATGGCCTCCCAAAGTGCTAGGATTACAGGTATGAGCCACCGCACCAGCCGCATTATTAACTGAAGAAATACGGGTGCCCTTTAAAGAGTTTGTCAGATTAGGAAACAAAAAGAAGTCAGAAGGAGCTAAACCAGGACTGTAAGGTAGATACCTAATGATTTCTTGTTGTATAAGTCTTGCAAAATTGCCCGTGTTTTTCATGAGTGAGCAGGTGCACTGTGGTGGAGAAGGAGTCTCTAGTGAAACTTTCCCAGGCATTTTTCTGCTAAAGCTCTAGGTAACTTACTCAAAACACTCCCATAGGAAGCAAATGTTATCATTCTTTGGCTCCCTTTGCTTTGAGCCTCCCAAAAAGCTGTTGCCATGACCTTTGACTGGTCTACTTTTGCTTTGGCCAGACCACTTCCACCTCTGGGTAGCTACTGCTTTGTGCTCTGTCTTCAGGATCGTACTGGTGAACCCATATGTCATCTCCTGTTACAGTTGTTTGAAGAAATCCTTCGGGTTCTTGGTCCCACTTATTTTAAATTGCCATGGAAAGCTCCGCTTTTCTCTATAGTTGATCTGGGCAGAGCAGTTTTAGCACCCATCAAATGGAAAGTTTGCTTAACTTTATTTTTCTTGATTTTTAAAATTTTCAAAATTCTGTAAACAGAACAAATTGAGATGTCTGTGCTGTTGGCTATTGTTTCTTTCTTTTCTTTTTTTCTTTTTTGAGACAGAGTCTCACTCTGTCACCCAGGCCAGAGTGCAGTGGCAAGGTCTCAGCTCACTACGCCTCCGCCTCCCAGGCTCAGGTGATCTTCACACCTTAGTCTCTTGAGTAGCTGGGATTACAGGAGGCATGCGCCATCATGCTAGGCCAGTTTTTAAATTTTTTTTTGTAGATACAAAAATTTAAAAACTAGCCTAGCATGATGAGCAATATAAACTAGCTCATTATAGTGACCAGGCTGGTCTCGAACTCCTGGGTTCAAGCAATCCTTCCATTTTGGCCTCCCAAAGTGCTGGGATTATAGGTGTGAGCCACTGTGCCCAGCCATATTATCATTTTAATTGGGGAAAATGCGTAGTTACTGAGAGAAAGTTACGAGAACAATACAACCCATAAGAGACCAGTTTTTGTGGGCAGGCCACTGGGCTCAGTGAGCCCTGATTCCAAGCTGAGGAGGGGTCTCTATGGACTGGGGGGGTCTGGAGCTGCAGAGGCCAGGAGACACAGAGCCTGTGCTGGGCCTGCAGTGGCCAGGAGCCCCAAGCCTGTGATTCCAATTCACTGATTCAGCACAAACCTACTGCATATCCACTTAAAAATGCAAGCACTAGGATTGAGCACTGGTTATACATCTATAAGCCAGACAGACCTAATTCTTTCTCCCAGAAGCTCAGAACTAGTGATGGGTGAGACAGACAATAAGCAAATAACAATTTAGATCGTCAAGTGGTGATAAGTGCTAGGAAAAACTCAGGCAGAGTAACGGGAGGACAAGCGTCGGTAGAGTGTGGAGGGGGTGCTGTTTTTAAGACTGGGTTGTCAAAGACATCCTCTCCAGTAAAGTAGTATTGAGGGCTGAGTAATATCCCCCCAAATGCATGTCCACCCAGAACCTCAGAATGTGACCGTATTTGGAAGGAAGGTTTTGCACATATAATTAATCAAAGATCTCAAGGTGATGTCATGCTAGGTTCATGCTGTGCCCTAAATCCAATGCTGGGTGTCCTTATAATGAGAGGACACAGAGATACGGCAGCCACGTGGAGACGGAGGCAGAGATTGGAATGACGCTGCCACAAGCCAGCAAATGCTTGGGGGCACCAGAAGCCAGGAAGAAGCAAGGAGGGACCCTGGCCCAGAGCCTTCAGGGGGAGCATGGCCCAGTCAACATCTTGATTTTGGACTTCTTAGCTTCCTGCACTGTGACAGATTACATTGCTGTTATTTTACATTTACACATTATTTTGAATTAATTTTACTTTTATTTTAGACAATTGCTACCATACTCAGGTTGTAGTCATTTGTCATGGCAGCCCTAGGCAGCTAATACAGATAGTGATTGAGTGGAGTGCTGAGTGAGGAAAGGAGTGAGCCAGTGGAGCAGGACCGGCCAGGGCAGGGGCAGAGGCAGAGGGCAGCCGGGTGAGAGAGGGATGCAGGGTGCCGGCAGCACTGAGGGGGAGTCCGTGAGGAGACGGATGTGGGAGCGAAGGCCAAAGCGGTTTCAGGGAACAAGACGGAGGAGACTAGAGTAAGGAGGTTTTTTTTAATGTATGTGTATATATGTGTGTGTGTGTGTGTGTATATGTGTATTGTGTATGTATGTGTGTGTGTATGTACAAGTATATACATATACACACATATTTTTAAATATACAAACTTATTTTTAAATATTTTTTGTATTTTGTATACACACATTTTATATATATACATATTTCTCACTCTGTCACCCAGGCTGAAGTGCAGTGGCACAATCTTGGCTCACTACAACCTCCACCTCCTGGATTCAAGAGACTCTTGTGCTTCAGCCTCCCCAGTAGCTAGGATTACAGGTGTGCACCACCACACAATAATGGCCACCTTCTGCTGACCATTTGCTATGTTCCAGACATTTATTTAAAACTTTCAGCTGCTTGGCTAATTTTTGTATTTTTCTGTAGAGACGGAGTCTCGCCATATTGCCCAGGGTGGTCTCAAACTCCTTGGCTCAAGCAATCTGCTCACCTTGGCCTCCCAAAGTGCTGGGTTTATAGGTGTGAGCCTGAGTTTTATTCTTAGCAAAATGAGAAGCTATCAGAGCAAGGAGCCACTAAGAGGATCCTTCTGGATGCCATGTGGAGAGTGGACTACAGGATGGCAAGAGTGGCCATCAGCAATCAGGAGGAGGCTGTCTTGGGTATACAGGGGAGAGGGGCTGCACTAGGCCCTTCTTACGTTGCTATAAAGAAATGCCTGAGGCTGGTTAATTTATAAGGAATAGTGATTTAATTGGCTCACAGTTCTTCAGGCTGTACTAGCATGGCTGCAGCATCTGCTTCTGGTGAGGCCTCAGGAACCTTACAATCATGGCACAAGGCAAAGGGGACCAGGTGCACCACATGGCAGGAGAGGGAGCAAGAGAGCAAGGGGGAAAGTACCACATAGTGTTTTTTTGTGTTTTTTTTTGAGACAGGGTCTCACTCTGTCACCCAGGCTGGAGTGCAGTGGTATGACCTCAGCTTACTGCAATCTCCACATCCTGGGTTCAAGTGATTCTCGTGCCTCAGCCTCCCAAGTAGCTGGGACTACAGGCACACACCATCACACCCAGCTAATTTTTGGCATTTTTAGTAGAGACGAGTTTCACCATGTTGGCCAGGCTGGTCTTGAACTTCTGGCCTCAAGTGATCTGCCCACCTTGGCCTCCCAAAGTGCTGGAATTATAGGTGTGGGCCACTATGCCAGTGCCTTTTATGAACAAGCAGATCTCACATGAACTCAGAGCACGAACTCATCATCACAAGGACAGCACCAAGCTATTCATGAATGAGGGATCTGTCCCATAACCCAAACACCTTCCACCAGGCCCCACCTCCACCACTGAAGATCATATTTCAACATGAGATTTGGAGAGGACAAATATCCAAACCCTGTCAGGGGCTGATGCTTGGACCAGGGCAGTATACATAAAGGTAGGGAAGTGATTCGATTGGAAAGATATTTTGAAAGTAGAGCTATAGAATTTGCTGATGTGGGCTGTGAGGAAAAGGTGCTCAAACTGACTCCAAGGTGCTGGGTCTGAGCACAGAATCAAGTTGTCATTTACCAAAATGGGCAAGACTAGGGGAGGAGCAGGCTTGGGAAAGGGTTGTGTGTGGGATGTGTGTGAGGGGAGAGGGTGGACAAACTGTAAAGCTCTGTTTGGGCCATGTTAAGATCAAAATGCCCATTAGACAGACCCCCCAGGGGAGAAGTCAAGTAGATGGTTGGATATGTGCAAATGGGGCCCAATAGGGCAGTGGGACTGGAGATAGACTTTGGGAACATGGGTGGAAAGAATCAGCTTATATATGGAGAGGTATTAAAGTGAGAAGACTAGCAGATATTTGAGGGAGTGGATTTTGGGAAGAATGGAGTTTGCAGATGGCACTTGGAGCCCTGTGAAGCTTAGACACGGAGGAGATGAGGATGGACCAGCAAAGAAGATAAAGAAGGAAAGATTGGTGAAAAGCAAAAAGGGGCAAAACCAGAAGCGTATGGTGCCTGGAAGTCATGGAAAAATGTGTTTCAAGAAGAAGGAAGCAATGACTGGCTGCTGAAAAATCAAGTCATATGAGGCGTGAGAATTGGCCACTGGGTTTGCCAACATGGCGGTCACTTGTGAGCTTGAGGCGTGAGCTTGAGGATGGTGAGGCAGAAGTGGGATTGAAATAGATTGAAGTAGGGACAGGAGAAAAAGAAGTGGGGACTTCTTTTGAGATGCTTTGCTGTAAAAGGCAGCAGAGAAATTGAGCTGAAGGGGAAATGAGGTAGGGCCAAGGGAGGGGATTTTTTAGATGGGAATATTGCAGCTGTTCATAGACTTATGGACCTGATCCTCTGCAGAAGGAAAATTGACAGTGCAGGAGCATGAGGGCATCGTTGCAGGAATAACATCTGTGATGGGTCAATGGCTTTGGGACCTGGTGCCCAGGGCTGGCCTTAAATAGCACAGGTGGTTCTCCTGTGTAATGGGAGGGAAAACGTAATACCTGGATATGTACAGTAATATGGATATGTACAGTAATACCTGGATAAGTCCAGGTTGTGTGTTTGGTAGAAGAGACCTATGGAAGCCCTGTTAAGCTTCTCAGTGAAGTAAAAGCAAGGTCATACTTCCTTAATGGGTACAGAGTCCCTGTTTGAAATGATTTAAAAGGATGGAAAATAGATCACGGTGATGGGGAAGAAGGAGAATGAGAAGAAGAGGAAGAGGAGGAGGAAGATGATATCACTGTGGGAAATTTTGAAAGTTGAGAAGAGGGGAAGGTGATAAAGGAGAGTGTTACGGCTTGGCTATGTCCCTACCCAAATCTCATCTTGAATTGTAGCTCCCATGATTCCCATGTGTTGTAGGAGGGACCCCGTGGGAGGTAACTGAATCACAGGGGTGGTTTCCCCCATACTGTTCTCATGATAGTGAGTGAGTCTCACAAGATCTGATGGTTTTATAAGGGGAAACCCCTTTCACTTGGCTCTCACTTCTCTTTTGTCTGCCACCATGTAAAGCGTGCTTTTCACCTTCCACTATGATTGTGAGGCCTCCCCTGCCACATGGAACTGTGAGTCCATTAAACCTCTTTTTCTTTATAAATTACCCAGTCTTGGGTATGTCTTTATCAGCAGTGTGAGAACAGACTAATACAGCAGAGCAAGTGTCCAGGAAATGTCAGAGAATTGCTGAGCTGCACTAAGTGCCCACTGGAGGCTCATGGCTACGAATTTAATGCAAGATGAGTCCTCATGGCTGTGAGCCTTTCTCCAGCCATCTCTGTCTGAGGATAAACTGACTAGACCCAACCACATTTAACCCAGCTTGGGTTTTGCCACACGAATCCATGTGCATACCAGGAGAGGGTGAAAATGTTGCGGAGGATGTACTCAAACCAATGAGTTCATAATGGGCTGTGGAATCTAAGCCAGGACAAAGGAAAGTGAGGATGTGACAGAGGTGAGGGAGTGTCCAGCGTAGGTGAGTAGTATGTTCAAAGTCCCAGTGATGTTGAGTAATTTGAGGACTCAACGACTCAGAACAGGGAGCTGAACAATAGGAAGGGTAGTGGAGTGGGATGCTTGAGAGAGAGGTCCTTCCAAGTCCTGGGTCATCAAAAACTATGATAGCGGTTGGTGATGATGTGGAGAAATTGTAACTGTCACACATTGCTAGTAGAACTGGAAAATGCTACAGTTACTTTGGAAAACAATTTGGTAGTTTCTCAAAATGTTAAACAGAGAGTTGCCGTAGGACCCAGTAATTTCACTCTTAGGTATATCGTATGTCATCATGAAGACTTATATGTGAATGTTCATAACAGCCTTATTTCTTTTTGAGACAGTTTTGCTCTTGTTGACCAGGCTGGAGTAGAGTGGTGCGATCTTGGCTCACTGCAATCTCCTTCTCCCAGGTTCAAGTGATTCTCCTGCCTCAGCCTCCCGAGTAGTTGTGATTACAGATGCCCACCACTATGCTCAGCTAATTTTTGTATTTTTAGTAGAGACAGGGTTTCACCCTGTTGGCAAGGCTGGTCTTGAACTCCTGACCTCAGGTGATCTGCCCACCTCAGCCTCCCAAAGTGCTGCAGGCATGAGTCACCACACCCGGCCTCATAACAGCTTTATTTTTAATAGCCAAAAAGTAGAAACGAGCCATATATTTGTCAGCTGATGAATGGATAAACAAGTGGTATATCCACACAATGGAAGCCCTTTAACAACAAAGATGAACCGTCCTGATTGCTGCAATGTGGATGAACCTTCCAAACACTATGCTAAGTGAAAGAAGGCAGACACAAAAGACCACATTTTGTACAATTGTCTTTAGATAAACTGTTCAGAAAAGACAAATCTATAGAGACAAAAGCTACAAGAGAGATAGACTCTTTTTCAACTGATGAAAATCATGGAAAATTTGTGATGGTGATTGCAGAATTAAGTAAATAAATGAAAAAGCATTGTGCACTTAAAATGGGTGAGTTTTCTAGTAAGTAAATTACATCTCAATGAAGCTGTTGCACACATATCAGAAATGGTCAATCATGAGAGCAATGGAGAGAGATATTGGGCCAGGCATTAAATATTCAAGAGAGGAAGCAGGGATCTGAGATGGCTGCCGTGAGGGAAGGGTGGTGGGTAGCAGAGGCTGATGGTGTAAGTTTCAAAGGAGCTGGGGGGTTTTGGAATGAGAGAGAGGCAATGGTCTGGGAGGAGATACAAAGAAAGAGGAGGACCTATATCCCACCTCTAGACTACTCCAGTGGTTGAGGGGTACAAAGGAGAGGGTTACTTTAAGGTACAAAGGTTGAGGGGTACTTTAAGAGGGTTGAAGAGAAAGCCATGCCTTCTGGGAATAAGCAGACAAGATAGAGAAGGGAATGGCATGGGCAGGAAATGAGGTGGAAAAGTGCTCATTTATGGGAAATGGCAAACACCAACCTGGCTGAATAAAGTATCAGTAAGGGGATGATAGGAGGGAAGCAGAGACATATTCATCCAGAGGAAATGCAAACTTCAGGGACCCTCACTTGCTGGGCCCCTTCCAAGCACTTGGGGGGTGACTTAGTGATTTATTCAAGTGATTGACATGGTTTTGTAACATTTGTAAAGATAAGCAGAGGATCTGGGTCTCATCAGAGCTGAGTTGGTAAATCCTCTTCATAGGTATTTTTTTAAAAAGCTGAGTCAAAATGGAACTTCCCTCCCATCAGAAATAAAGGTAATAGTACAGAGTATATAGTTATAGCTGGGCATGATGGCTCACGCCTATAATCCCAGCACTTTGGGAGGCCAAGGAGAGTAGACTGCTTGAGCCCAGGAGTTCGAGACTAGCCTAGGCAACATGGTAAAACCCTCTCTCTACAAAAAATACAATAATTAGCTGGATGAGGTTGTGTGTACCTGTAGCCCCATCTACTGGGAAGGCTGAGGTGGGAAGATAGCTTGAGTCCAGGAGGCAGAGGTTGCAGTGAGCCAAGATGGCACCACCGCATTCCAGCCTGGGCAACAAAGTGAAACCCTATCTCAAAAATAAAAATAAATGAATAAATAAATAAACAAAAAGGATTTTTCTTTTACCTCTTTTAAAAATGGGATTGGCCAGGCGCGGTGGCTCAAGCCTGTAATCCCAGCACTTTGGGAGGCCGAGGCAGGTGGATCACGAGGTCAAGAGATCGAGACCATCCTGGTCAACATGGTGAAACCCCGT
>NW_016107612.1:754092-784408 GCF_001604975.1 Cebus imitator
AAAAAAAAAAAAAAAATTAGCCAGGCATGGTGGCACGTGCCTATAGTCACAGCTACTTGGGAGGGTGAGGCAAGAGAATTGCTTGAACCCAAGAGGTAGAGGTTGCAGTGAGCCAAGATCGTACCACTGCACTCCAGCCTGGGCAACAGAGCAAGACTCTGTCTCAACAACAACAACAAAAACAACAGAATTTCTATGTTTGGAAGGCACAAATAAGTGGTAGCACCACCAACAGCAGCACATATGTTGGTGAAGTTATTGTGGGGAGAATATTTATGATTTTCATTATTATGTAGAATTTCATTAAATAAATATACACAAATGTATCCATTCCAATGCTAATGGACATTTGGGATGTTTCCAGTTTGGAACTATTATAAATGCTGTTCCTATGAACATTCTTGTACATGTATTTTATGGATATAAGTACTTCTGTTTGAATATACTCAGGATTAGAATTTCTCAGTCACAGAGTATGCATATGTCTAACTTTAGTAGATGTTATCAGTTTGCCAAAACAGCTGTATCGATTTAGACTCCCACCAAGAAAATATGAAAATTCCAGTTGTTCCACATCCTCTCCAACACTTGACATTGTCAGTGCTTAAATTTTAGCCACGGTGGCTGGGCGTGGTGGCTCATGCCTGTAATCCCAGCACTTTGGGAGGCTGAGGAGGGCAGATCACCTGAGGTCAGGAGTTCAAGACCAGCCTGACCAACATGGAGAAACCTCGTCTCTACTAAAAATACCAAATTAGCTTGGTGTGATGATGCATGCCTGTAATCCCAGCTACTCGGGAGGCTGAGGCAGGAGAATCACTTGAACCCGGGAGGCAGAGTTTGTGGTGAGCCAAGATCATACCATTGCACTCCAGCCTGGGCAACAAGAGTGAAACTCAGTCTCAAAAAAAAATTTTTTTTTGTAGGCACGCTGGTAGATGTGTAGTAATATATGCTGATTTAAATTTGCTCCTCTCTGATAACCAGATATGATGAGCACGTTTCCATATGCTTATTGGCTATTTGAACATATTCTTTGGTACAGTGCCTGTTGGTCTTTTACCAATGTTTCAAAATTGGATTTTTCAACTTTTTTGTATTAATTTATTGGAGCTCTTTATATATTCTGGAAACAAGATTTTTAAAATGTATATATGGCAAACATCTCCCAAATTCTGGTTTGTCTTTTCACTCTCATAATGTCTTTTAATTGACCAATTTTTAAAATGATAACAATTGCACTTCTGCCATCTTTCCAGCCAAGTCATATTGGCGTGGAGATGCTTCTAGAAGGAACATGACAATGGCTGCCCAAGGAGAGCCCCAAGACCAGTTCAAACTTGTATTGGTTGGTGATGTTGGTACTGGAAAAACTACATCCATGAAACATCATTTGGCTCCAAATGATGGAGCCACTTTGGGTGTTGACATTTATCCGCTTGTGTTTCACACCAACAGAGGACCTTTTAAATTCAATGTATAGGTGGGGCTCAGTGGCACCTGTAATCCCAGCACTACTTTCGGAGGTCGATGGGGACAGATCACCTGAGGTCAGGAGTTTGAGACCAGCCTGGCCAACATGGTGAAACCCCATCTCTACTAAAAATACAAAAATTAGCTGGGGGTGATGGCGGGTGTCTATAATCCCAGCTACTTGGGAGGCTGAGGCAGGAGAATCGCCTGAACCTGGGAGACGGAGGTTGCAGTGAGTGGAGATCATGCCATTGTACTCCAGCCTGGGTGACAAGAGCAAAACTCTGTCCTCCCAAAAAATAAATAAATACAACTGGCCAGGATAATTTTGATGGATTGAGAGATGGCTGTTATATCCAATCCCAATGTGTCATGATAATGTTTGATGTAACATCAAGAGTTACTTACAAGAATGTGCCCAACTAGCACAGAGATCTGGTCTGAGTGTGTGAACATCCTCATCGTGTTGTGTGGCAACAAGGTGGATATTAAGTATACAGAAAAGTGAAGGCAAAATCAACTGTCTTCTACCAAAAGAAGAATCTTCAATCCTATAACATTTCTACCAAAAAACAAAAACTGCAACTTTGTTTCTTGTGCTTTTTGTTTTTCACTTTTTTTTGGGACAGGGTCTGATTCTGTCACCCAGGCTGGAGTCAGTGCTGTGATCTTGGCTCACTGCAACCTCTGCCTCCTGGACTCAAGTGATCTTTCTACCTCAGCCTCCTGAGTAGCTGGGACTACAGTTATACCACTACATACAGCTACTTTTGGTATTTTTTTTTGTAGAAACACTGTTTTACCATGTTGGCCAGCCTGGTCTCAAACTCCTGGGCTTAAGTGGTCCACCTGCCTTGGCCTCCCAAAGTGCTGGCATTACAGGCATGAGCCACTACACCTCGCTGAAAAGTTACTACAACTTTGAAAAGTCCTTCCTCTGGTTTGCTAGGAAGCTCTTCAGAGACCGTAAGTTGGAGTTGGTTACCATGCCTGCTCTTGCCCTACCAAGGGCTGTCATGGACCCAGCTGTGGCAGTACAGTATGAACACGAATTAGAGGTTGCTCAGACAACCGCCCTCCTGGATGAAGATGATGGACGGCCTGTGAGGATGAAGCTGGAGCTCAGTGTCAGAGTCTAGTTTTACAGGAAGCTGTCCTGGGATGTCAGCAGTGCAGTGTGTGTGCCACTTTATTATTACCTGTGGGATGCTGAAGGACATGAATGGGCTTCAGAGTAAAGCAGCAGTTCAAAAAATACCTTCATTGTTTGGACCTGCATTTTTAGCTGTTTTGGAACACAGTTGATTTCTTCTTGAGTTTCAGATATGACACACTACAGTCATATCGCATATTCAGTGGTGAAATCTTGTTACTGTCATTCCCATTCCTTCTCATTCAGAATCAGAATAAAGTTGTATTTCTAATATCTTTTAAAAAGTTACAATACAGTAAAATCAAAATTTTTAATATTTTCTTTGAAGTTAGTGGGTTTGTTATCCTATTTAAGAAATCTTGGTTGGACACGGTAGCTCATACCTGTAATGCCAGCACTTTTGGAGGCCAAGGTGGGAAGGTCGGTTGAGGCCAGGAGTTTGAGACCAACCTGGGCAACATAGCGAGACCCTGTCTCTATTTAATAAAAAACAAAAGGGAAGAAAGAAAGAAATCTTTATCTATCTCAAGGCTTTGAAGATACTTCTCTAGGTTTTTATCTAGAACTTTATTGTTTACTTTTTACATTCAGGTCCACCCTTCACCTAAAATTAATTTTGTGTATGTTATAAGGTAAGAATCAAGCTTTAATTTCTTACAATATGGATATCAGCACCACTTATTGAAAAGATCATCATTTTCCCTACTGAATTTCTGTAGCAATTTTGTCATAAATCATATGGGTTGGTTTCTAGTTTTGGTTTTTGGGTTTTTTTTTGAGACAAAGTCTCCCTCTTATCACCCAGACTTGGAGTGCAATGGTGTGATCTCAGCTTACTACAACATTTGCCTCCCAGCTTCAAGCAGTTCTCCTGTCTCAGCCTCCAAGTAGCTGGGATTACAGGCACCTGCCACCACGCTTGGCTAATTTTTGTATTTTTAGTAGACATGCGGTTTCACCACGTTGGCCAGGCTGGTCTCGATCTCCTGACCCCAGGTGATCCACCCGCCTTGGGCTCCCAAAGTGCAGGGATTACAGGCATGAGCACAGCACCTGGCTGGTTTCTAGATTTTGTTCTATCCGCCTAAACCAACTGTATTAAATTTTGTGCCAATACTAACTGTATTAAATTTTGATATTTGACAACCAACAGAATGGGAAAAAATTTTTGCAATCTACCCATCTGACATAGGGCTAATATCCAGAATCCACAAAGAACTTAAACAAATTTACAAGAAAAAACCAAACAACACCATCAAAAAGTGGGCGAATGATATGAACAGATACTTTTCACAAAAAAGACATTTATGCAGCCAAAAACATATGAAAAAAATGCTCATCATCACTGGTCACTAGAGAAATGCAAATCAAAACCACATTGAGATACCATCTTACGCCAGTTAGAATGGCGATCATTAAAAAATCTGGAGACAACAGATGCTGGAGAGGATGTGGAGAAATAGGAATGCTTTTACACTATTGGTGGGAGTGTAAACTAGTTCAACCATTGTGGAAGACAGCATGGCAACTCCTCAAGGATCTAGAAATAGAAATACCATTTGACCCAGCAATCCCATTACTGGGTATATACCCAAAAGATGACAAATCCTTCTATTATAAAGACACATGCACATGTGTGTTCACTGCAGCACTGTTTATGATAGCAAAGACTTGGAACCAACCCAAATGCCCATCAATGATAGACTGGATAAAGAAAATGTGGCACATATACACCATAGAATACTATACAGCCATGAAAAGGATGAGTTCATGTCCTTTGCAGGGTCATGGATGAAGCTGGAAACCATCATTCTCAGCAAACTGACACAGAACAGAAAACGAAACACTGAATGTTCTCACTCATAAGTGGTTGTTAAGCAATGAGAACACAGGGACACAGGGAGGGGAACATCACATACCAGGGCCTACTAGGGGATGGGAGAGCTAGGCGAGGGATAGCAGGAGGTGGGGGGTTTGGGGAGGGATAACATTAAGAGAAATACGTAATGTAGATGAGAAGAATGGATGCAGTAAACCACCATGGCATGTGTATACCTATATAACAATCCTGCATGATCTGCACATGTACCCCAGAACTTAAAGTATAAAAAAAAATTACATTTGAAAGTGTAAGTCTCCAGTTTTGATAACCATCTTGAAGATTGCCTGAGCTATTCCAGGTCCTTGCATTTACATATAAAATGTAGAATCATCCTGTCAATTTTCACCAAAAATCCCATGGAGAATTCAATTGGAATTGCATTAAATGTATAGATCAAATTGTTAACATCTTAATACTTACTCCGTCGCTCTAAGCATATAGCAGCATATTCTTCCATTTATTTATATTTTCTTTAATTTCTCTCAGCAATATTTTGTAGTTTTCAGTGGAGAAATCTTATAAAACTTTCATTAGCTTTTTTCTAGGAATTTGATATTTTGGTTCTATTTGTAAGTGGTATCTTTTTAAAATTTCATTTTCTAATTGTTGCAGTTACATAAAAATATAATCAATATTTTGTATATTGATTTTATATCCATTGAACTATTTAAATTCATGCATGAATATTAACCATTTGATTGTGGTTATCTATACTCATAATTATGTCATCTACAAATAATGACTCTAACTTTTTTCTTTCCAATTTTATACCTCATAATTCTTTTTCTTACCTTATTGCACTGGTGATGCCTTCCAGTACGACGTTGGATAGAAGTGATTAGAGTGAACATCACTATCCAGTTCCCAACCCCAGAGGGAAAGTGCTCAATTTCACCAGTAAGTGATGTTAGCTGAGATAGTTTTGTAAATAGCCTTCTTTAGAATAAGAAAGAAAGAAATTGAAGCTGGTTATGGAGGCATACACCTGTAGTCCTAGCTACTCTGGAGGCTGGGGCAGGAGGATCCCTTGAGACCAGGAGTTCAAGGCTATAGTGTATACCATGAGTGCATCTGGGAATAGCCACTGCACTCTTGCCTGGGCAACATAGCAAGATCCTGTCTTGGATCTTGCTATCCAAGATAGCAAGGAAGGAAGGAAGGAAGGAGGGAGAGAGTAGGGAGGGAGCTGGTTTTCTATTTCTCCTTGTAAGTTGTGTTATTAAGTACATACATATTTATAATTGTATCTTCTTAAAGAATTGACTGTTTTGTCATTATGAAATGTCCCCCTTTGTCTATGGTAATATTTCTGTGTTAAAGTAATCTTAGCTGACTAACAATACAGCCACACCAGCTTTCTTATGGTATCTGCATAATATATCTTTTTAGAATTCTTTTACTGCCAGTGATTGCATATCTTATATTTAAAGCATGCTTCTTATTTTTCAAATAAAAAAAAGAAAAAACATAGTTGAATATTATTTTGTTTTAATCCATTCTGCCAATCTAGGTCTTTTAATTGCATATTTAGTGCATTTACACTTAATGTAATTGTTGGTATAATTGAGTTTAAGTCTATTATCTTGCTGTAAGTTCTGTTTTATCCCGTTTGTTCTTTGTTCCTTTGTTCTTCCTCTACTTTGTTCCTTTGTTCTTCTTTTAGTTTAATCAAGTGTTTTAAATCTATTTTATCTCTCTCTTAGCTCTTTAGTTAAACCTATTTTTGCATGTTCTTTTAGTAGTTATTCTAGATCGCTATATGCATGTTTAATTTATTCTTTTCCTTTTTTTTTTTTTTTTTTTTTTTTTTTTNATTATAATCTACAGATGTTCCTCAACTTATCATGGGGTTATGTCCCAATATGCCCATTGTAAGTCAAAAATATTGTTAAGTTGAAAATGCATTTAATCATCCCAATGAACTCATTGTAAAGCTGAAAAATTGTAAGTCAAACCACTGTAATCACGGACTGTCTGTGCTTTGAATTAGTATTTCACCACATCTTATACATACTGTAAGATGTCTAAAACCTTACAATAATGTCTTAGACCTTTTGTGTTGCCATGAAGGAACACCTGAGGCTGGGTAATTTATAAAGAAAAGAGGTTATTTGGCTCACAGTTCTGCAGGCTCTCCAAGAAGCATGGTGCTAGCATTTGCTTCTGATGATGACCTCAGTCTGTTTCCACACACTGCAGAAGATAAATCTAGGTTAGCATGTGCAGAGATCACATGGTGAGAGGAAGCAAGAACAAGAGGAGGGAGGTGCCATGCTCTTTCTAACAACCAGCTCTCACAGGAACTAATAAGAGCTCCCCACTCCCAAGAGGGCATTACTCTATTCATGAGGAATCCCCCAACCATGACCATAGTACCTCCCATTAGGCCCCACCTCCAACATTGGGGATCAAATTTCAACATGAAGTTTAGGGGAACAAACATCTAAATTCTAGTAAACAATATAATTCCATGCCCCCATTATGTTATTGTTATCATAGAATTTTACTTTTATTATGATATAATTATCACAATTATTATTGATTTAAACATATAATTTAGTCTTAGATGATTTTACATTTACCTTTACCAGTGCTCTTCATTTCTTCTTACAGATCTGTGTTTCTCTTTAGGATCATTTTCCTTCAGTGTGGAGAATGTCCTTTAGTATTCCTTGTGATGTGAATCTGCTGGAAATGAATTAACTCTTATTTGTGTGAAAATATGTTTATCTTCTTCAGCTATCAAATGTTTGAAGACTCTTTTGTCTCAGTAAAATTCTAGGCTGTAATTTGTTTTTCAGTATTTGAAAGATGTTACTCCATTTTTTTTTTAGTTTCCATTGTTGCTGTTGAAGAGTAAGCTGTAATTTTTCTTATTCGTTCCTGTAAATGTAATGTGCTTTCTCCCTTTAGCTGCTTATAAGGTTTTTTTGGTTGTCTTAGGTTTTCAGCAGCTTGACAATACCTAGGTATTTCTTTCCCTCTCTCTCTCTCTCTCTCTCAAATCTGCTTGAGGTTTACTGGGATTCTTGGATCTGTAGGTTAATATTTTTAATCAATTTTGGAAAATTCTCAGTATCTTTTCAAATATTTTTTCTGCCTTATTCTCTTTATTTTCTCCTCGTGGAACTCAAACTATGGATATGTTAGATATTTTTCACACATCTCTCACACACTGTTCTTATTGTTTTTTTATTTGTACTTTAGTTTTCAAAATTTCTATTGATGTGTTTTAGAACAGCAGTCCCCAACCTTTTTGGCACCAGGGAATAGTTTTGTGGAAGACAATTTTTCCATGAACTGGGGGCAACGGGGGCAGGGGTTGATGGTTTCAGAATGATTCAAGCTCATTACATGATGAGGGATGAGAAAGCAATTCAAATACGTATTTTTCCATATGGCTGTTCGGTTATCCCAATACCTTATTAGCAAATCCTTTGCTCCATTTTTACTTATTGATTATTCTTAGTAAGATGAAAGCTTTTGATTTCTGTATATTATTTTTATATATTGATACTTTATTAAGTTCTCTATAGAAATTTCCTATTTTTTCTGTTGAGTTTTCAAGTTATATAATTACATCATCTGCAAATAAGTTTTACCTTTTCTTTTCCAATTCTTATGACTCTAATTACTTTTTCTTCTGTAATTGAATTGGCTGACACCTCAAATCCAATCAATATCTAATCATGATAAACATTTGTGTCATTGCAAACTAGAAGTAGAAAGTAACTCCTTCTTTTGACCAAAAGTTATATACCAGAAATTCAAAGGAAACATTATATTTAGTGGGAAAAACCTTAAAAGCATTTCATTAGAAGGAATAAGGCAAAGATGCCAACCATTACCCCTAACGTTTAACATAGTCCTGAGGATCCTGGTCAATGCAATAAGGACACCAAATAAGAGGTATGAGCATTCAGAGAAAAGGTATGTGCAGCCAGGTACGGTGGCTCATGCCTGTAATCCCAGCACTTTGGGAGGCCGAGGTGGGCAGATCACCAGAGGTTGGGAGTTCGAGACCAGCATGGCCAAGATGGTGAAATCCTGTCTCTATTAAAAATACAAAAATTAGCCGGGCATGGTGGTGCATGCATGTAGTCCCTGCTACTCAGGAGGCTAAGACGGAAGAATTGCGTGAACCTGGAGGCAGAAGCTGCAGTGAGCCAAGATCTCGCCACCGCACTCTAGCCTGGGCGACAGAGCAAGACTCCAACTCAAAAAAAAAAAAAAAAAAAAAAAAGAAGCATAAAGACAAATAATGACCTTAATAAGAAATGGAGAGATAGTATGTATTTTTCGTAGGGATGACAATAAAGATTATATTGTTAATTATATTTCATATATATATGAATTATAAATATATATATAAATTTATATATATTTAAATTATAAAGATTATATTATTAATTCTTCCTAAACTAATTTATAATTACAATACAATCACAATTAAAACTAATTAAATATTTTTGAGAAACTCAGCAAACTTACTGTAAATTCTAAATAGAAGAATAAGGTCAGTGAATAGTAGCCAAATTAGACTTGAGAAAAAAGAGAGAGATTCCCCTGTCAGATAGTAAGACATGCTACAGGCCAGATGTGGTGGCTCATGCCTGTAATCCCAGTACTTTGGGAGGGATTACAAAAAAAAAGTACACTACAAAACAATACTAATAAAAATCTGTTTGTTTTTTTTTTTCCTTGAGATGGAGTCTCACTCTGTCGCCCGGGCTGAAGAGCAGTAGTGCAATCTTGGCTCACTACAACCTCTGCCTCCCAGGTTCAAGCGATCAAGCTATTCTCTTGCCTCAGCCTCTCCAGTAGCTGGGATTACAGGCAGGCACCACCATGCCTGGTTACTTTTTTTGGCATTTTTAGTAGAGATGGGTTTTTACCATGATGGCCAGGCTGGTCTTGAACTCCTGACCTCGTGATTTGCCCACCTTGGCCTCCCAAAGTACTGGGATTACAGGCATGAGCCACCGTGCCCAGCCAAATCTGGGTTTTATTGGCATAAGAACTTTCAAATAGAACAGTGGGCAAGAAGAGAGTTCAGGAATAGATACATTGTATATATGGAAACTTAATATAAAATAAAGGTGTTTCATAAACCATTCAGGAAATAATAATTTACATTTGACATTAATGAAACTGGCTTACTCTAAGGAGAAAAATAAAACTGATTTCCTACCCATGCCACATGCAAAGTCTATCTTTGGAAGGACTGAACCATAAATGTATAATATAAATCTATGCAGTTAATGAATATACAAAGGGTGGGTAATAACTTCTTTAAACCTCTAAGCACAAATCATAACACAAAAAAGAAAGGAAATAATTAAATAAAAATGAAGGCTGGGCATGGTGGCTCAGCCTGTAATCCCAGCACTTTGGGAGGCTGAGGCGGGTGGATCACAAGGTCAAGAGATGGAGACCATCCCGGCCAACATGGTGAAACCCCAACTCTACTAAAAATACAAAAATTAGGTGGGCATGGTGGTGCATGCCTGTAGTCCCAGCTACTCAAGAGGCTGAGGCAGGAGAATCAAGTGAACCTGGGAGACAGAAGTTGCAGTGAGCTGAGATCGCGTCACTGCACTCCAGCCTGGTGACAGAATGAGATCTGTCTCAAAAAAATAAATAAAGTTAAAAAAAAAATTAAGACTTCTGTTCAATGAAGACATTGATAAATAAAATTAACTGACAGACTGGGAAAAGATGTTTGCAGTGTCTAAAACCAATGAGGGATTATTAATACCTAGACATATTATTTACTGTTGCAAATCAATAAGAAAAAGAAAGGTACCTTAATAGAGACTTGGGCAAAGGATACCAAAAGGCAATTTTAGAATAAAGAATGGCCAGGTGCTGTGGCTCCCACCTGTAATCCCAGCACTTTGGGAGGCTGAGGCGGGCAGATAACTTGATGTCAGGAGTTCGAGACCAGTCTGGCAAATATGCTGAAACCCCATCTCTACTAAAAAATACAAAAATTAGCTGGGTGTGGTGGTGGGTGCCTGTAATCTCAGCTACTTGGGAGGCTGAGGCAGGAGAATCACGTGAACCTGGGAGGTGGAGGTTGCAGTGAGCTGAGATTGTGCCATTTCACTCCAGCCTGGATGAAAGAGCAAGACTCCATCTCCAAAAAAAAATAAAAATAAAATAAAGAAGCCTCAATGCCTATGAGGAGATAAGCCAGCATATTAGTAATCAGACACATGATAAATAAAATGAATTACCATTGTATACCTATCAGACTGACAAAGTTCAGAAAGTAAAATAACATCCATTGTTGGTGTTTGGATGTGACTACAGAGATCCTTATGCACTGCTGATATGAGTGTAAATGGGTACACTACTTTGGAGAGCCATTTAGTCACATTACATATTGTTTATGCATGGATTGAATAGCTAGAAATTCTGTTACTGCATGTGTATGCAAAAGAAATTCTCCAGGCGCAGTGGCTCACACCTGTAATCCCAGCACTTTGGGAGGCCAAGATGGGCAGACTACCTGAGGTCAGGAGTTCGAGAACAGCCTGACTAACGTGGTAAAACCCCGTCTCTACTAAAAATACAAAATTAGCTGGGTGTGGTGGCACACGCCTGTAATTCCAGTTACTCGGGAGGCTGAGAGGCAGGAGAATCACTTGAATCCAGAAGGCAGAGGTTGCAGTTAGCCAAGATCGTGCCATTGCACTCCAGCCTAAGCAACAAGACCAAAACGCCATCTTAAAAAAAAAGAAAAGAAAGAAATTCTTACATGGATCATTAAAGGGACAGGTATAATGATGTCCATTACTGTAGTCATGGACAAATAAAATGTGGTTGGGACATACCTGGAAACTGAGCAGAAGTTACAAGCAATGGACTGCATGCACACTGGCACAATGGATGGATCTTAAAAGTCACAGTGCTAAAGAATGTGCTCAGTGTGTGTCTATTGTATCTTTATTTTTACTTTATTTTACTTTTTTGAGACAGAGTCTCGCTCTGTCCCCCAGGCTGGAGTGCAGTGGCACAATCTCCACTCACTGCAACCTCTGCTTTTCAGGTTCAAGAGATTCTCCTGCCTCAGCCTCCTGAGTAGCTGGGACTACAGGTGCCCGCTACCATGCCCAGCTAATTTTTGTATTTGAAGTAGAGATGGGGTTTCACCATATTGGCCAGGCTGGTCTTGAACTCCTGACCTTGTGATCTGCCTGTCTCGGCCTCCCAAAGTGCTGGGATTACAGGTGTGACCCACCTTGCCTGGCCTATTGTATCTTTAAATATATTAATATTAGAGATGGGCTGGAGTGTAGTGGCTATTCACCATCTCCATCATAGGAGCACTGCAGCCTCCACCTCTTAGGTTCACGGGATCCTCCTGGTTCAGCCTCCCAGTAGCTAGGACTACAGGTGAGCGCTGTGCCTGGCTTATTTTTTTTTTTTTTCTTTTTTGAAATGGAGTCTCACTCTCTTGCCCAGGCTGAAGTGCAGTGGAAAGATCTCAGCTCAGTGCAATCTCCACTTCCCGGGTTCAAGTGATTCTCCTGCCTCAGCCTTCCAAGTAGCTGGGACTACAGGTGTCCACCACCACACCTGGCTAATTTTTTTTTTTTTTTGTATTTTTAGTAGAGGTGGGGTTTCACCATGTTGACCAAGCTGGTTTTGAACTCCTAAATTCAAGTGATCCACCCACCTTGACTTTCCAAAGTGCTGGGATTGCAGGTGTAAACCACTGTGCCCAGCCGGCTTTTTTTTTTTCCTCTGTAAAATATGTGCGGCTTATTTTTATTTTATCTTACTTTTCTGAGACAAGTCCTATTATGTTACCCAGGCTGGTCTCGATCTCCCATGCTCAGGTGATCCTCCTGCCTCAGCCTCCCAAGTAGCTGAGACTTACAGGTGCTGCCATGGCACCTGGCTGTGTCTGTCTTAAAACAAAACTTCTATGGATGTCTGTATATATTTTTAAACAATGGATGAGGAAGGAGAATAAATTAAGTCTAATGGATGGGTGAGGATGGCAAGACAGGAAGACATGAACAGACAATACACAAAATTATTCAATTATTTCTGAATGATGGCATTATGAGTGATTGTACTGTGATTTTGTACAGTTTCCTCAATTAACTTAATATTATGTTACATTAATCAGAAAGAAAAGTAAACTCACATAAAGTAATCAGACTCAGAACCTTTCTGAAGGGGATCAGTGACTACCTTTATTTTCCTCTGATTATTGTTTATTTGGTTTTCTACTCCTAGACCCAATCTTGGTCACATTTTTCCTAGAAAATAATTTATCTCATATAGATATCCAAGTGGGTAAAGTTGTGTGTAGTAGCTGTGTGGGTACCACCCGCTATAGGCACCGAAGGAGAACTGTCTAGACCCCAGGCACAATTAGTGCCTGAAGAATATCTTAGTTTATAGTGTTATTACTCAGCTATTTCCTTTATATAATCCTTTAATATAATCATATATTAGTTTATAAAATTAATGCCTGAAGTATAACTTACTGCTTACATACATCTACCTTATATAATCATACTTAATACTTATATCTAGCATACTTAGTTCTATATAATCTTTCTATATAATCATATAGGTATTGTAGTCGGAGCTGTACTGATACATTTAGTGCTGATTTATATATTCTTCTATATAACTATATAGTAGTTTGTAGTAGGAGGAATGCCTAGCATAGTCACAGAACAGAAGCAGTACATGGGAAAACAGCCAGACCAGGACAAGAACCAAAGACCCAGGCAGTGGCATCCCTGCCTGAAAGGGCATACGTTGTATGGCAGGCTTGGAGCAAGAGCCTCTCCTCCTGATAAAGGAGTTGTAGCACCTTGTATCCAGTTCCTGTGGAAAGTAGACCTCAGGCCTCAGATCCTGGAAATAACCGAGGGAGAAGAGCCCCTCTGGTGTGACCAGTCACTGAGGCTGTACACCCTGTCAATCTTTTCTTGCTTCTGTGCTAGCTCAAATCATCCTCCCATAAATATCTTAAGAGAAGAACACAAGTCTGTCAGCTCCCATTGCATTGGCTTACAGTATCCTTCTATTAGAAATCCTTTGAAGTCTCCAGCCCCCAGGTAAGAAAGGTTGCCCACGACACCTGTTGCACATAGCCCACCTCCTTGCCAGTGGCCTAATGGGGGTGGACACCTTTTCTGTACACGACCCTCTACTACTGCACACAGTACGACCCCCTACTGCGCACAGCCCACCTCTCTGCCCAAGTGACATAATGGGGTGGCCCCCTCACTTGTGACTCACATGATTATGTATGCCCTATTACTAAGCCTGTAGATGATGACCTCACTTATGACCCTGCCCCTGCTCGTACATAATAAATACAGATGCTTCTGGGCATTGGGGGCTCTCGCTGATCTCCGCTCACAGGTAGCGTGGTCCCCCGAGTCCAGATGCTCTTCACCAGTTCTTCAGTGTCCTATCTCTTTACTTCTCGGATCCTGCACCTCAGCACAGCATAAGGGACACCCCATCACCCTGTGGGGCCCTGCAGCCGTACAAACTGAATAATCATCATCATAACTCTTCTATAGTCAATTCTTTCTTTAATGTGTCTGCTCTTCTTAACTGAAGTCATTTCCTAAGCTATTTTAGACAATTTAATAACAATCAAGGAATACACTGTTCACCAGTCGATAGCATCTCCAGAAATCATCCAAAAATAAGCTACATATAAAAAGGTTTTGACTGGGGCGGGCACAGTGGCTCACCCCTGTAATCCCAGCACTTTGGGAGGCCGAAGTGGGCAGATCATGAGTCAAGAGATGGAGACCATCCTGGCCAACACGGTGAAACCCCATCTCTACTGAAAATACAAAAATTAGATGGGCATGGTGGTGCGAGCCTGTAGTCCCAGCTACTCAAGAGGCTGAAGCAGGAGAATTGATTGAACACAGGAGGTGGAGGTTGCAGTGAGTCAAGATCACACCACTGCACTCCAGCCTGGTGACAGAGTGAGACTCCATCTCAAAACAAAAAAAGTTGTTGACTTTCTACCATAATAAGATTTATATATTTTGCCACTCTGTCTGAAAATTCTGGCTGGATTATTTAGGGGGCTGATATGAGACCTGAATAAGTTAATACATGCTAAGGTGTTATATATGGTGCCTGACACATAGTTAATGTTCAACTTACTGCTATAGTGAATAAAAACTGCTAATAATGATGACATTAGCTACAGACTCCTTTTCTATCAGCCATGCCACCCGGCACAGGCCTAGGCACAAAATATAATATTTAGATAGATGCTCAGCAACTGATGGATGTCAACATTTGGGATTTCCCTTTACACTTGAAATACCATAGCTCACTTTATGTGTTTTCTAAAATGCTCTAGGTATCCATTGATTTTTTAATTTTATTCTCTAGAGACTGTGTTGCCCAGGCGGGAGTACAGTGTGGTGGTCTCAGTTCCACCTCCTGGGTTCAAGATATCCTCCCACCTCAGCCTTCTGAGTAGCTGGAACTACAGGCACACACTACCATGCCCGCTAATTTTTGTGGTTTTTTTTATACAGACAGGGTTTCACCATGTTGTCCTGGCTGGTCTTGAACTCCTGAGCTCAAGCAATCTGCCTGCCTCGGCCTCCCAAAGTGCTGGAATTACAGGCATGAGCCACTACGCCAGTAATTTTTAAAAAATCAACTATTGGCCAGACAAGGCACTTTGGGAGGCCAGGGCGGGAGAATTGCTTCAGCCCAGGAGTTTGAGACTAGCCTGGGCAACAGTCCAACCCTGTCTCTACGAAAACAAAAAATTAGCCAGGTATGGTGGCCCACACTGTAGTCAGCTACTCTGGAGGCTGGGATGGGAAAATCAGCTGAGCGGGGGAGGTCGAGGCTGAAGTGAGCCATGATCGCGCCACTGCACTCGAGCCGAGGTGACAGAGGGAGATCCTGTCTCAAAAATAAATAAAAAATAAAATAAAAATAAGCTGTTGGTTCAACTCAACTCTCTTAATTTTGTTTATGAATTTCTGCCTTTATCTTAATGTTCGGGATTTATTTGAGACCGGGTCTTGCTCTGTCGCCCAGGCTGGAGTGCAGTGGCACGATCTTAGCTCACTCCAGCCTCCGCCTCCCCGGCTCAAGGGATCCTCCCACCTCAACCCCTCAAGTAGTTGGGATTGCAGGCGCGCGCCACCACGCCCGGCTAGTTTTTGTATTTTTTTTTAGAGGGAGAGTCTCACTTTGTTGCCCAGGCTGGTCCTGAACTCCTGGACTCAAGCTATCCGCCTGCCCCAAAGTGCTGGGATTTCGGGCGTGAGCCACCGCGCCCGACCTAATTTAGGGCTTTCTTATTTTCTAATCAATGTGTTCAAGGCGATACATTTTCCTCAAAGTGTCGCTCTGACTGCATGCCACAATGTGAATAATTACAGGCAGGGATGCATATTAGGCGCTCACCACAGTTAGCTCCCTTTAACCGTATCCTGTACTGGGCCGACAAGCGTTTGCTAGGCGTCCGCCGAACTCCAAGGAGCTCTTCCTCAAAGCCACTTTACCTGCGGAGTCCCTTTTCTCCCGCGCGGGCAACGCCTCCCGGCCTGGTCGTCACGCCCCCAAACGTCACTCACCGCCCCGCCACGTTCCCATGATACCACGCAGGCGCCAAAAACAAGACCGAAACCTCCGTGCCCTTCCGCTTTTTCAAAGGCATCTCTGCGACGATGGCAAGAAAAATAGTTCCTTGACAACTGAGATCTTTTCAGAAGGAGGCGGGACCAGGTGGGGCTTACGTGCGGAAAGAAACGGAAGTCCGTGGTTCTTGCAACAGGATTGGGCCCCGCGCTCCCGGGGGCCGGGCTCAGAAGGGCGGAGGGATTCACTTTAAGCCGCGGGCGGCCCTCCGCCTCCATTGAAGGCGGGGAGATCGGCGCGGCCGGTAGTTGCTGTGGTTTCTGTTCTGAGCTCGCAGCGTAGGAGCTGAAGATCGTGGACCTAGCGTTCCCGCGTCCGAGTCTGGCCGTCAGTGGCTGCAGATCCGGAGGCCAGGAGGTCAACCACCCAGGGCAGGCCCGCTGCTGTGCATTCGCCGCTCGGTGCCTGTAACTAACTACTCCGAGGTCTAGGTCGGCTCTCGGGCGGCTGAGGAGAAGGCCGCCGCCGAGATGTTCAAAAACACGTTCCAGAGCGGCTTCCTCTCCATCCTCTACAGCATTGGCAGCAAGCCCCTGCAAATCTGGGACAAAAAGGTCAGGCTAGGGGCGGCGGCGTGACGGGGTGCAGGGGCTGCGCCCCCGCCTCGTCCAGGGGTTGGGGACGGGGAATGATTGTGTCGAATTGGGGCCTGGGAGAGGCCGAGAGGACGCTGTTGTGCCTTGTCCGCAGCCTGGCGGGACTGGGGCGCGAGGTGGGGGCGTCGCTTAAGCAGCGGAGGAGGTGGGCGTGGCTGGGAGCTAAGTGTCCTGAAGCTGTGGTGTGGTTAGGGCCGCGACCCCCGCTCCTGACTTGACTTGGTCAGTCCATTCTTTTGAGCCACTGTTTCCGCATCAGTATAATGGAGTTGATGGTGCCCATCTCCTAGCATGAAACGTACAAACTTATGTGAGGGAGCTCTGGGGACATACAGACGAAAGGACTTGGATTCCACAAATATTTACTGATATGCTGTTTTGTGCCAGGCACGGTGCTGGGCACTAGACACAGAGCCTTTGTTCAGGCACCCTTAAAAAGGCGCAGCCAGCCAGGAAGGCTCCGGCGAAGCCAGTGATGTTTGGATTTTATTCATTTGCTCCCTTCCTCCCACTGATCCCAAATAAGCCAGAATTCAGTGGCCCTTGGCACCTGCTCCACACTCACTGTGACTTGCCTGTACTATGCCCTCGTGCCTGATTTCTCCATCAGGAAAACTTCAGAATGCTGACAGTCAAAGTCTTGTTTGGATTAAGAAACTCAGAGCCAAGTACGAGCCTCATCTTCATTCAGGAATCCACTAGATGATATTTTCTTTGGCCCCAGGAGATGATGACTCTGTCTGCTTTTTACAGATGTGAAGATCTAGCTGTCTATGAGTTGATCTGCATTTTATTACTTTGGTATTTCGTTCTAAATACAAATTCCCAGGCAATCAGCTGTACTATTTCTTGATTATAAGTTACGGGAGGCACTCCAATATGCAATTTTTAGGGGATATTCTGGGAGAATGGGGAGAGTTCGTATGCTGAATGCTGTTTTTAATAGTGATGCATGTGGAATAATCTCAGCAGGGTTTATTGGTAATGAAGCCAAGAATTTTGGATTTTATCTTGGAACAACTCTGTATTCCCTTATCCACAGATGAGAACTTTGGGCCACATAAATTTGGGAGAGAACACGGGCAGCTTTCTGCCTGTCACACTAGGGGGACCCCTTCGTTCTGAGGGCAGCTTTGAGGGTGGTGTGTTCATAGTGTTACTTTCGTAAGATGGTTGAAAGATCTGAATATAATGACATTGGGTCGTTGTGTATGTAAAATCTACTCATCTCTTCTCTTTCAGATGATTCTGTCTACAAGCTAGAGCTAGTACCAGAGTATAGGAAAGCAGTTCCTTAACGTCGCTGCATTACTGAGGTTTTTAGTTTCATGGGTTTTTTTTTCACAATAGAATAAAACATTGTAAACTGTAAATTGCATCTGTACAAAGAGACCCCAGGGTGCCTGGGAACTTTGTAAGGAGATTGGCTTCCCAGCCATCAGGCATGAAGAGAGGGGGTCCCTCTGTGGCAGTGAAACTTGGAAACTGAATTGTAACAAAGTGTCAGTATAAGGCAATTGAAATAGAGAATGGGACTTGACCTAGGAGGAGGGGTTTTCAGGGGTTTTAGTAAATTCAGAGAATTTACTAAAGCTGAAAGAAGCTGGGAGCAGCGGCTCATGCCTATAATCCCAGGACTTTGGGAGGCTGAGGTGGGCAGATCATGAGGTCAGGAGTACGAGACCAGCGTGATCAACATGGTGAAACCCTGCCTCTACTAAAAATACAAATATTAGCCTGGTGTGGTGGCGCGTGCCTGTAATCCCAACTACTCAGGAGGCTGAGGCAGAAGAATCGCTTGAACCTGGGAGGTGGAGGTTGCAGTGAGCCAAGATCGTGCCACTGCACTCCTGCCTGGGCAACAGAGTGAGACTCTGTCTCAGAAAAAAAAAAAAATAAATAAATACAGCTGAAAGGATTCCAGTAGTAGGGAGACCTCAGAATTTCTGTTATGAAACTTGTGTCAGTTTTCCATTTTAACCCTTCTGGGCTTAATCTTGTGTGCTGTTTTATTTTTCAAATGCGGCTTTTTGACTAGTCAACATGTTTACTCAAGAACAGAAAAGCAAAGTCACCATGGTGCACTGTTTCCCTTAACAATGCCACTAGAGGTCGGATGGTACCCTAATGACATAAACACGTGGGAAAACATTGTTATATCGATTGGCAGCGTTACTTGGAGTATATTAAACAGACGTTTTGGCAAAACCTTCAGAACACTCATTTCAAGCAAAATCTTCACAATGGTAAAAGTTTTTGATGTGTTTCTAACTCTTCTTATTTAGACTCAATAGAAAAATGTTTAGGATTAGGGTTTTTTCCCTCTTGTGGCTAGGGAAGGAAAGAGAAGAAAAGGGAAAGTTTGGGGCCATATCCCTCAGCTTTGTTGTGTACGCTTTTTCTCAGCTCTAAGTCCTCAGAAAGTGCTGGAAATCCAATCCAGTAGGGGGAATACTGGGAATTGATATACTGATCAAAGATTTATTGAATGATAGCTGAGTGACAGGCTTTGTGAAGACCTGGGAAGATAGAGAAAACATTCTTCCTGCTTCCAGGATCTAAGGCAAAGTTGTAATAAGAACAGAGTTTGTGGGGCGGTGAGGGCTGTCTACTTTTATTTAGACACGGCCCTGACTTTTGCCAGTAGGTGTATATTGACTGTGTATATTTATAGTTTTTATTTCACAAAGCTTTACTGTTACTGTTTTCCTTCCTGAGTAAATATAGAGAGAATTTCTGTTCGGTTTCTATGAAGAATTTTGAGAAATTTGGTTTGACTTCTTTTAGGCTCTGTGTCTGTGTGAATGTGAGAAGTGAATGCTGTATTCATAGTACCAGTGAATTTGCAAGTCTCCCTTTTGTGAGGATGGCTCACTCATGAGTGTTTGTAAAACCTGCAATTTATTTGAGGCTCTGAAGCTCACAGTCCCTCCCCTCCATCTCATCCTTCAGATCTCAACTTAAACATTATTTTCACTGGGAACATGAGTTAAGCCTCAGTTGAATTGTAACAAAGTGTCAGTATAAGTGTGTGCTGTGGCATGGCAGTTTTCTATTGCAGATTGTCCACTGGACTGCAGGGTCCTTAAGCAGAAGAACAGTATCTTACGTTAAAACCTCAGTGCTAGGGTGTGGTCAGACACCTTGGATCTGCATCCTGACTGTGCTGTGTTCCAGTGGTGTGACCTTAGCCATGTCCTTAACCACTCTGTTTTCTCATCTACTTCTCACAGTTATGAAGATTAAATGAAGCTGTATATAAATTAAGTCCTTATCAACAGAGTTATGGTGTATGCAGTCATGCACCACATGATGGCATTTCAGTCAGACCTTATATGTGACAGTGGTGCCGTAAGATTACCATGGAGCTGAAAAATTCCTGTTGCTTAGTGACATAAATGTTGTTCATTAAATCAAATTCTTTACTCGTGTTTGTGAGTAGGTGTAAACCAACCTACAGCACTGGCAGTCATGTAAAAGTATAAGCATATACAGTACATATACATGTACGGTGCCTAACACTTGATGATAAATGCCTGTATTACTGGCTTATGTATTTACTATACTCTTTATCATTATTTTATGTATTTTTTGAGACAGAGTCTCATTCTTGTCTATCAGGCTGGAGTGCACTGGCGCTATCTCAGCTTACCGGAACTTCCGCCTCCCAAGTTCAAGTGATTCTTCTGCCTCCGCCTCCCGAGTGGCTGGGACTACAGGTGCGTGCCACCACCACACCCAGCTAAATGTTTGTATTTTTAGTAGAGATGGGATTTCACTGTGTTAGCCAGGATGGTCTCAATCTCCTGATCTCGTGGTCCGCTAGCCTCTGCCTCCCAAAGTGTTGGGGTTACAGGCATGAGCCACTGCACCTGGCCTGTATTTTATTTTTTATTTTTTGAGACAGGGTCTTGCTGTTGCCCAGACTGGAATGCAATAGTGTGATCATGACTCACTGCAGTCTCAATCTCCTGGGCTCAAGTGATCCTCCCACCTCAGCCTCCCAAGTAGCTGGGACTACAGACTCTCAGCACCACATCTGGCTAATTTTTATATTTTTGTAGAGCAGGGTTTCTCGATGTTGTCCAGGCTGGTCTTGAATTCCTAGGCTTAAGCAGTCCTCCTGCCTCAGCCTCCCAAAGTGCTGGAATTACAGGTGTGAGCTCCCATGCCTGGCCTCATCATAATTTTACAATGTACTCCTACTTACAACAACAACAAAAGTTAACTGTAAAATAGCCTCAGGCAGGTCCTTCGGGAGATATTTCAGAAGAATGCAGTGTTGTCATAGGAGATGACAGTGCCATTTGCGTTATTTCTTCTGCAGACCCTCCAGTGGGACAGCGTGTAGGGGTGGAGACTGTTGATTGATGTTAATGATCCTGACCTTGTGTGGGACTAGGCTCACGTGTGTGTTTGTGTCTTGGTTTTTAACAAAGAAGTTAAAAATTTAAAATAAAAGGAAAAAGCTTATGGACTAAGGATATATAGAAGGATTTTTTTTTTTTTTTTTCTTTAAAGACAGGGTTTCATCATGTTGACCAGGCTGGTCTTGAACTCCTGACCTCAGGTGATCTGCCTGCCTCAGCCTCCCAAAGTGCTGAGATTACAGGCATGAGCCACCACGCCAGGCTTTTTTTTTTTTTTTTGGAGACGGAATCTTGTTCTGTCGCCCAGGCTGGAATGCAGTGGCACGATCTCAGCTCACCGCAACCTCTGCCTCCTGGGTTCAAGCGATTCTCCTGCCTCAGCTTCCCGAGTAGCTGGGATTACAGGCATGTGCCACCACGCCTGGCTAATTTTGTATTTTTAGTAGAGACGGGGTTTCTCCATGTTGGTCAGGCTGTTCTCCAACTCCTGACCTCAGGTGATCCACCCGCCTTGGCCTCCTGAAGTGATGGGATTACAAGCATAAGCCACTGTGCCTGGCCAAGGTGTATCACTTTTTATTGTTTATTCAGTACTTTACTGTACCTTTTCTATGTTTAGACACACAAATACTTCCATTATGTTATAGTTGCCTAGAGTTTTCAGTACAGTAGCATGCTGTACAGATTTGTAGCCTAGGGGCAGTAGGCTATACCATATAGCCCAGGTGTGGAATATGTTGTACTGTCTAAGCGTGTATAAATACACTCTGATATTCACATAGCCATGAAACTGCCTGAGACATTTCACAGAATGTAACCCCATCATTAAGCAACACATGACTGTAGTTATTACTTTGTAAGCAATGACATATAGTATTAAATTGGCAGAGACTGAGGAATTTGCTCAAAACTAAAATAGATATTTGAACTGAGCCCAGCATCCAGATGTCTAGGAATAGGAAGTACAGTAAAACCAGACTTCTGAAATGAGAAGAATTTAGTTGTTGCACCATTGCTTGCCCAGTCCTAAGCCCTTCCTGTGGCTCTAAATAAAGTCCCTCTTCAAAAAAAATTCCTACATCCTAGCTTTTAGAATCCACATAAGCCATGCTCCTGGGCTGAAGCGTTCACTCCTCCTGCTTCACTCGTTCCCCAGGCAGAGCTCACCTCACTGGGTTCCTCCTTTTAGCAGTAGTCTCCTCCAGAATTGAAAGAAGTCCCGTTCTCTCACCTTCAAGCTTTTGCACTTCCTGGTCCCTCTGCTGGGCATTTCCCCTCACCACCGCCCCAAGCTTCACTCCCTCTTTTCATTAGTCTCTAGTCACAGTTCAAAGGCATTTCTGAGTGACCTTCCATGACTCTCCAGGCTAATTTACTTCTTATCACACTTGAAATTATTAGCTTCTTAAGGTCTGTATTCCTGGCTATATACAGTTTCCTGATAGAGGATTTTGTAAGTTTCTAAATCAACAGCTTAGAAGAAATTAGAGATTTCTTTAATGTTACCTTGACATCTGGGATCAGCAAATTTTATATTTATTAAAAGACTCTTGGCCGGACACAATGGCTCACGCCTGTAATCCCAGCACTTTGGGAGGCCAAGGCAGGAGGATCACAAGGTCAGGAGTTTGAGACCAGCCTGGCCAATATGATGAAACGTCGTCTCTACCAAAATACAAAAATTAGCTGGGCGTGGTGGCATGCGCCTGTAGTCCCAGCTACTCGGGAGGCTGAGGCAGAAGAATCGCTTGAACCCAAGAGGCAGAGGTTGCAGTGAGCCAAGATTGCACCACTGCACTCCAGCCTAGGCAACAGATCGAGACTCTGTCTCAAAGAAAAAAAAAAGACTCTTATGTTTAATGTAAACATTACTTCTGGTTTTAAGGAAAGTACCAGGAGGTTCTATTCCCACTTATACTTGTGTAAAACATGGTATAATTTTCAGTCTTAATGGTAGTAATGGTCGTATCCTGGCCCGGCCCCGTGGCTCACTCCTGTAACCCCAGCACTTTAGGATGCTGAGGCGGGCAGATCACCTGAGCTCAGGAGTTCAAGACCAGCCTTACTAAGATGGAGAAACCCCTTCTCTACTACAAATACAAAAATTAGCTGGGTGTGGTGGCACATAACTGTAATCCCAGCTACTTGGGAGGCTGAGGCAGGAGAATCACTTGAACCCAGGAGGCAGAGGTTGTGGCGAGCTGGGATCGTGCCATTGCACTCCACTCTGGGCAACAAGAGCAAAACTCCATCTCAAAAAAAAAAAAAAAAAGGTAGTATCCTAAAAGTACATGAGATGAGATTGGATGAATTCACAAAAGCACCTTTGTCTTTCCTGTCAGCTTGTCTTTCTCTCAGCTGCTGCTGTTCCTCCCCTACTCCCAGACTAAATATTAGACCAGAGTCTTTTGTTGTTGTTGCTGGATAGTATTAGATTCCCATTTCCTGTTCTAATTTTTAAAATAAAGTCCCTCATCAGAAAAAAAAAATCCTACATCCTAGCTTTTAGTTAGCACACCTTGTTGATATATATTAAATTGGTGCCGTTTTCAGTAGTAGAAGTGAGTGCATTTGAACATAAAGATGATAAAACTTTTTTTCTGGCTTTTCCTAGGGTCAGCTGGACCCTAGGACAACGTTCTTCATTATTCTGAGTCAGGTTTTACTTTAATTGAATAACGGCGTTTTGTTTGTTTTGTTTTGTTTTGTTTTTTGAGATGGAGTCTCACTCTGTCGCCCAAGCTGGAGTGCAGTGGTGCAGTTTTGGCTCACTGCAACCTCCACCCGGGTGCAAGTGATTCTCCTGCCTTAGCCTCCTGAGTAGCTTGCCACCACACCCAGCTACCTTTTTTCTGTATTTTTAGTAGAGGTGGGGTTTCAGCATGTTGCCCAAGCTGGTCTCAAACTCCTCCTCTCAGGGGATCTGCCCGCCTCGGCCTCCCAAAGAGCTGGGATTACAGGCATGAACCACCATGCCCATCCGAAGGCATGGGTTTTAATTACACTTACCTTTTCTTAGCTATGCACGTAAACATCCTTACACAAACTTAGGGGTTGTTGGTGTATGCCCAGAGTTGCTTGTCTGCTGTCTGGATAGCCCCTGCCAAGTATAGCAAAGGGAGCAATGAAGCCTTTGACCCTTGGGAGCCTGGTAGGCCCAGGCTTTGAGTCAGTCGGAGCTATGCCCAGTTCTCCCCACAGGGGTCTCCCTCTGCCTAATTTCTGACTCGGAACCCAGCCCCTAACCCAGTGCAGGAACTTTCCTGCTGAAGTGGACAGCTCTAATGGCTTAATGTAAATCAGAGCATGTGTCATAAAAGCTAGGATGCCAGATGGCTGAGGGTTCAGCTGCCTGCCAGGGTGAGTGGGTGGGGCCAGAAAAATGAAAGTGGGGGGAGGGAATGGATACAACTTGTGTTATTTTTAAAGCAATCATAGAAATATATAGCATCTGCTGGCTCCCTCCTTATCTCAGTCATAGTATTTTTTTTTCCTTCAGCTTGGCTCCCTGAGGCTTACTTTGAGGGGAGGGAGAGGAATCAGTTTTCTTTATTAGTTGCCCTAGCAACCATGGAAAGCCTGGGAGGAATGATTGTTAAGACTGGCCTGAGGCTTGTCCCCTTGTGTTGTCTGCCGAGGCTGAGAATCATTATGTGCTGTAAGGTCCAGTAACTGGGTTCTGAACCTCCTTGAGCACCTCCAGCTCATGGGCAGGGGAGGGGGAATTAATGAAACAAAACAATATTGGCCTTAGGTTTTTTTTTGAGGACTGAAACACTCGTAGGCCACACTTTGATAGTGGGAATGTGTCATGAATAAAAAAATTAACAAATCACCAACAGTCGGCTCTTTGTGATCTAGAGAGGGACAGAACATGTTAATAAAACCCGCGTCCACTGTGAGCAGTAAATGCTGAACAGTTCATTTCATCTTCATCCCAAAGCCAGGCCTGCCCAGTGACATCTGAACTGGAAGGAGCTAAGGAAAGGAAGTTGATACTTTCTGATAATTGTATCTTGCTGCATCCTGTTGTCAGAAGCCAGTTTTAGGAGGAGGTTGCTTTCCTGGAAGACCTTTGTAATAGGCTGTGACAGCTAGATTGCCAGGGTGGTGGGGAGGCTTTGCCCTGAATTGCCGTCCACTCTCCCCTTTGATCCTAGTTTTAGAGCCTAGAGAATAGGCTTTGGGAAATTCTCTTCCCTCTAATACACAGATCTGATTAACCACCCTTACCACTTCCACCCTACTGTTTTCCAGTAAGTTTGTATTTGCAGCCCTTTAAACTTAATAAAGGAGAAAAATCATAATTCACTAACAAATCCACTTAATTTGATTTCAAACCTCTGGACTTGTCATATGGGGATACTTGTGTTTTTCTTCTTTGGAGGTTGAGCATTCTCTTGGGGAAAAGCTCTGTTTATCTTATCACCAGCCAGGTTCAAACTCGAGAGAGACTGATGGGCATTCCTTCAAAAAAGTTGCCTTGACCCCTCCGAGTTCCCTTGTTTGGTGAAATACATTCATTCACTTTGTAAAATTTAAATTTGTGAGTGTGTTTGTTATCTAGCAACACTGGGAGAAAAATAAATCTCTTTAGTAGATTATTGAAAATCCAACTAGAAGTTAACTTGCCTACAGAGAGAAGCGTAGGAATCCTAGATTATCCGGCTTTCCGTTTGCATTGGCTTCTACATGCAGGGTACGGCTTTGCTTTCTTCTGTAAAGACTGGAATGGGTCATATTTGCTGGTGTTCCAGGGAAGTCATAAACTTTGAGATGGGCAGAAGGCAGATTCCCTAACCTTTTCTCCCTGTGAGATCTGGCTGGCCTTTCTGGAACTGAGGGAGAGCCTGTTGTTGACTCTGGCTGGAGAGACCTTGAGGGATATAAGGTTTGAGGGCATGCTTTAAACAAGGTTGGATAAATAGCAACATTTTGCTTTTTAGCAATAGCAGTTTTTAGGCCCAAGTTACTTCTTAATCCTGTCACTTTTACTGTCTATTTGATCTTTGCAATTTGTCTCTTTTTCAACAATGGTTGGCTGGCTGTGGTGGCTCATGCCTGTAATCCCAGCGCTTTGGGAGGCCAAGGCGGGTGGATCACAAGGTCAGGAATTCAAGACCAGCCTGGCCAACATGGTGAAACCTCAACTCTATTAAAAATACAAAAATTAGCCAGGCGTGGCAGCACAAGCCTGTAGTCCCAGCTACTCAAGAGGCTGAGACAGGAGAATTGCTTGAATCCGGGAGTCGGAGGTTGCAGTGAGCCAAGATGGCGCCACTGCACTCCAGGTTGGGCGACAGAGCAAGACTCTGTCTCCAAAAAAAAAGAATGATTATGTTATTGAGAATAATTAGTGGTATGTTATAAAAGCAGTGTTTGCATCTTGCGGAATACTGCCAGCTCTTGTCAGTAGGGCTGTACCCATTAGTTAGAAATGATTTCTTGATTAATTCCTTCTTCACCAAGTCTGCCTGGTTTTCCACAGAAAATATAGGAGGAATATTGCCACTTAGGTTGGGAACATTTAGATGGTGAACGAGGTGGGCAGTGTTGGCGTGTTCTGCACAGACCCAAGGCTTTGTGCTCTTAATCTCCTTGGAAGGAGGCCCAGCATTCAAAGCAGGAGGGCATTGAACATTGCCAGCTTTGTTTGAAAAGCATTTCAGTGTGACGTTTTGTGTCTTGAGAGCCTAAGAAATGCTCCATTGGCAGGGATTGGGGTCCCGTCTAGCCCAGCATTCTGTGTCTGACAATGGGCACCCATTTGTGGGAAGCATTCTTCATGCTGGCAGCCCCGTGGGCTTTGTAATATGCCCCAGCATCTCTGGCTTCCTATAATAGTCCACGGTGGATGTGTTATCCAGGAATTTTTATAACCCTCCTTGAACCTATTCATATGTGCCAACTCTTAGGGTGACAGATTCCAGAAGTCAGCAAATATTTGAATGCTTAGTTTATGCCTAGCACAGTGCTAAGCATTGTCGAAGATAGAAATGACGCTTCATAACTGGTCCTTGCTCTTGCTTGAGCTTATTCTTTCTTAAGGAGACAAGAAGATGTGCTTGCAGTTGTGAAAAGGATGGGCAGTGACATCAGATGTCACCTGTAGAACACCACGCAGACCATGAGTGAATCAGACTCACAGTGACAGCGCTCAGAGACTAATGTCTAAAAACAGAAACATATTATTAATAATTTATGTTGAAAAATAAAACTACCAGACTCAACACTGATTTCTCCTCATATGCAAATCTAACAGCCAAATTGTAATCAGTAGGCTGATGAGTGAACAAGGGGAGCTTTAGTCAGTGTGATTGAGTCATTGATTATGGCAGCCTAACAGCCCTTCCTACAGTACCTAAAAAAGACGTATGTTTGTCTTTCTCATGGCTTCTGTTCTAAACCTGGTCGATCTTTTTCATATATTATTCCATTCAGTCCTAATAGCCCAGCCCTGTTTTTTGTTTGTTTGTTTGTTTGTTCATTTTTGAGACAGGGTCTCACTCTGTTGCCCAGGCTTGAGTGTAGTGGCGTAATCACAGCTCACTACAGTCTTGACCTCCCAGGCTCAGGCTATTCTCCCACCTCAGCCTCCTGAGGAGCTGGGACTACAGGCGTTTGCCACCACATGTGGCAAATTTTTTGTAGAGATGGCGTTTCACCATGTTGTCCAGGCTGCTCTTGAACTCCTGAACTCAAGCAATCCTCTTGCCTCAGCCTCCCAAAGTGCTGGGATTACAGGCATGAACCAACATGCCCAGCCCCAGCCCTGTTTTTTGTTTGTTTTGTTATGTTTTTGAGATAGTGTCTTGCTCTATCACCTAGGTCATCTAGGCTGGAGTGCGGTTCCACAGTCATGTCTCATTGCAGCCTGGACCTCCTGGGCTCAAGTGATCCTCCCACCTTAGCCTCCCAAGTAGTTGGGACTATAGGCACACTACAGGTGCATGCCACCCCACCTGGCTTTTTTTTTTTTTTTTTTTTAAATAGAAACAATGTCTTACTATGTTGCCAAAGCTGGTCTCAAACTCCTTAGCTCAAGATGTCCTCCTGCCTCAGCCTCCCCAAGTGCTGGGGGATTACAGGCATGAGCCCTTTGTCTGGCCCTAGCCCTGTTTTGAAAGTGCCCTTGCATATCTCAGCTCTGTCCATCTTAGTTGTTTAAGAGTTTAATGCTTGAAGATAATTGTTCTTTCCTAAATATTTTGAGAGGAGGAATGTGTATTGAATATTGATTCCACCCTATCATCTACCTCCTACATATGCAGCAAACAATACAAAAACAATGTAGGATGAAGTGCTAAATTATGTCGTCTAGACAACATGAGCCAGAAAAATAAATCAGAGAAAAGAGAGGTCAGTGTGGGCTGAAAATGCTAAAGAAGGCATCTGTGTGTGGCAAAGATGGGAATTGAATTCCTGCTTTAAAAGTAGACAATTAGGGAAAAGCAGATAGGAAGCATGAAGCAGGAGTAGCTCCAGGGGAGGAATGCCTTCGTTTTTGTTGCTGCCCCCCTCAGTGACACTGAGTTTTTCCTTGGCTTTTCTGGACAAAGAAATCCACAAGGCAGTGGCAGGGCGTGGTGGCTTATGCCTGTAATCCCAGCACTTTGGGGGGCTGAGGCGGGCGGATAACTTGAGGTCAGGAGTTCGAGACCAGCCTCAACATGGTGAAACCCCATCTCAGGAGTTCAAGACCAGCCTCAACATGGTGAAAACCCCATTTTTTTACTAAAAAAAATACAAAAATTAGCCAGGCGCAGTGACTTAACACCTGTAATTGCAGCACTTTGGGAGGCTGAAGCAGGCAGATCACCTGAAGTCAGGAGTTTGAGACCAGCCTGCCCAACATGGCAAAACCCCATCTCTACTAAAAAAAAAAATGCAAAAATTAGCCAGGCGTGATATCGGGCACCTGTAATCTCAGCTACAATGGAGGCTGAGGCAGGAGGATCGCTTGAACCCAGGAGGGGGAGGTTGCAGTGAGCCGAGATTGTGTCACTGCACTCCAGTCTGGGCGACAGAGCAAGACTCAGTCTCAAAAAAGAAAAAAGAAATCTACGAGGCAGTATGAAGCAGTGGAAAGCCTGCTAAGTCCTGAGTCTCCAACTTAGGGTTTGGCATTTGCAGTTCTGGGGTGCCAATGTCCACATTTGTAAAATGGAAACAGTGTCACCTGCCTTGTTTTTACTGTTGTGAGGCTTAAGTGAGAAGGGAATGCATGTGAATATTCCTGGTGCATAATAGGCACTCAGTAGATGTTAGCTGAATCTAAACTGAGTTGATATATTTGGGGAGAAATTTCCCCTGATTTACGGATTACCTGGGATACCCATGGTGGTTGATGTGACCCTGTCTCGAGGTAATAGCATGGCTTACTTACATATAAGCTTCAGTGTACTGTGTCACAATTTTCTATGTACGCCTCTTGGGCTACTGTGGTTTTCTTTCAGTGGTTCTGTTCAGCCTTGTCAGATATTTCAATACTAATCTAATTTTCTTTCTTGTAGGTGAGGAATGGCCACATCAAAAGAATCACTGATAATGACATCCAGTCCCTGGTGCTAGAGATTGAAGGGACAAATGTCAGGTAGGTTGCCACCTCTGTTCTCCCAGAGACATTAGATACTAGAGAGGCAGTACGTCATAAAGGTTAATAGCACAGACTGCGGAGTCAGAGTGCCGGATGTGAGTCCAGCTCTGCTGCTTAGAGCTTACCTTGGGCAAATTACTGAATCCCCTAGACCTTAGCATAGCATACTCATCTGTACGATGGGCAGAATAATAGTACATTTTCTTTATAGGGTTATTGCGAGGAGTAAATAGTGAATATATGTAAAACACTTAAAACCAAGCTTAGCACATAGTAAGCAGGATGTAAGTATTAGCTATATTATTATTAACCAAAAGTATGTGTTGGGGTCGGGAGGGAGCAGTGTTGTGCAGCTCATCCAGTGGGTGGCCAGTGTGGTTTTCAGTGCCATAGAGTTCTCAGTTTGGGTTTTCTATCATTCGATGGCTCTCATAGACCAGAATTGAGGTCTTCTCTCATTGGAGGAGCTTCTAAGATCCACTCTCTGGCTTTGTTTTCAGCTATTTTATTGCTGCTATCTAGTCTTTTGTTTCTGGGTCCACCAGTGTTTGTTTTTTTTTTTTTTTTTTTTTT
>NW_016107612.1:784608-797807 GCF_001604975.1 Cebus imitator
ACCATGCCCAGCTAATTTTTTGTATTTTTAGTAGAGACGGGGTTTCACCATTTTGACCAGGATGGTCTCGATCTCTTGACCTCGTGATCCACCCGCCTCAGCCTCCCAAAGTGCTAGGATTACAGGCGTGAGCCACTGCGCCCGGCCCAGCGTTTGTTAAAGCATCCACTGACTTAAGGGCTGCGGGATTCAGTGGGTGATGTGCCTGAATCTTCTAGATCTGCTTTCCAGTGTATCCTCTTGGACCGTGTGTTATTATTGTGCATACCACAGAGGAAGAAAAACAAGGAGTGTGTTTATTGGTGTTTCCTCTCTCTACAGCACCACATATATCACATGTCCTGCAGACCCCAAGAAGACACTGGGAATTAAACTCCCTTTCCTTGTCATGATTATCAAAAACCTGAAGAAGTATTTTACCTTCGAAGTGCAGGTAAGTATGTGCACATGAATGTGTCCACTCTTGGCTATACCAAAGAGATAGCCTTCGAACTTACAGGGAAAAGTGACCCTACAAAAGTATCTTTATCCTTTTGCGTGTATTCTTTTCTGTTTCTACTGTAAGACCTATGCAGTCCTTGTGATGTAAATTTGGTATCAAAATTTAACGCCAGGTTTTTAAAGAAACAGCACCTAGAAAATCTAGAGATTTCAAAGCATCAGAGTTAGCATGGTATCCATTTAGGGAGTGATTATTTAATACTGGGTTACCGTTCTCTGTTTTAGTATTTCTGATTTTTCAAAAGGAAGAACGTTTATGAAATCTATGAGAGCCTGCCGACTATGTCATATGTATGTCATAAGCAGCTGTTGTTGTCTTGGTAACAAACAAGATAAACTTGCTACTTCCGGGCCATCTGCATGCAGCGTATGACCTGTGTCTGGTCTGTTTATTTTCCTCTAAGTCTCAGCCTTGGGAAAGCAAGCTGTGGGAATTCAGGTCATTGTCTGAACAAAGTCGTGTGCTTCTTCTAAGACAGAGCTAGTGTGACGCTTCGTCTCTGTTTCACAGGTACTAGATGACAAGAATGTGCGTCGTCGCTTTCGGGCAAGTAACTACCAGAGCACCACCCGGGTCAAACCGTTCATCTGCACCATGCCCATGCGTCTGGATGACGGCTGGAACCAAATTCAGTTCAACTTATTAGACTTCACACGGCGAGCATACGGCACCAATTACATCGAGACCCTAAGAGTGCAGGTACTGCTCCTTTTCCAGAGAGAGCCCAGACGGGGGATAGGGCATACTGTGTCTAATACTGGCTTGTGGCCAATGTAGCAGAACAGTGTGGGATTCTGGCTTCGGTTCCCAAGTCCCTATCCAGTAAACTTTGCCCTCACAAACGTTCAGGAAATATTCAGGAATCAGTTCAGGCATAGAGGTGAATGCAACAAGTAAGACCCGCCTCTTGACAAAATTCACCCCTAAGAAACGTCAAGGAGATGCCAGAGATGAAGCTTTTCCAGTCCTAGAAGAGGGCCTCTAAAAGATTCAGGAAAAGAGGGAGAACGGTCACAGTTAGCCTCTCAAAAGAAGCATTGCCTCCACAGATCCATGCAAACTGTCGCATCCGGAGGGTTTACTTCTCAGACAGACTCTACTCAGAAGACGAACTGCCGGCAGAGTTCAAACTGTATCTCCCAGTACAGAACAAGGCAAAGGTAAGCCAGTCTTCCCCAGTGGAAGGCCCACCAGCGAGTGAGGGGAGCTGTGTTCCTGGAAAGGGCTCTGGTGTAAGAATTCAGCTACAGAACTTCTCTGTGTTGACACTTTTGGAGTGCCTTTATATCGCAAGATCTTACGTCTCCTTCCAGCATCAGCACTGAATTAGGAATTATCCTGTGAAATATTCTGTTACTGCTGTCTCCCCTCTCCATGGTGAGCCTGCCCTCCTGAGGTGCTTCCTGCTGCTTCCAGCTCCTAGAAAATGTCTTCCATCTTAACTCATTTTTTTTTTTTTGAGATGGACTCTTGCCGTTTTGCCCAGGCTGGAGTGCAGTGGCACAATCTTAGCTTATTGCAACCTCTGGCTCCCAGGTTCAAGTGATTCTCCTGCCTCAACCTCCCAAGTAGCTAGGATTACAGGCGCCCACCACCATGCCCATCTAATTTTTGTATTTTTTGTAGAGACAGGGTTTCACTGTGTTGGCCAGGCTGATTTCAAACTCCTAACTTCAAATGATTCTCCCTGCTACCAGCCTCCCAAAGTGCTGGGGATTACAGGTGTGAACTACTGTGCCTGCCCCCATCTTAACTGTTAATCAGCCTGAAAGTATTATCAGCTGATAGATCCCTGCTAACACAATGGTGGGCGCCTGCCTGGCTGCGGCAGATGCATGTCCATTCTCCACAGCCACTGTCCACTCAAGTGTCGCCAGAGGCAGGAGGCCTGTGACGCCATCTATTTTCTAGTAACTTAAACTGATGCTTCTTTTCTGTGTTTTCCCTTCAGCAATAACTGGAATTGTGACTCCAGGGATAGACCCTGGATGTGACTCTTCTTCTAAAAAGGAAACTATCTGGAGGACGATGAAAAACATATTTATCTTAGTTCACTCTGCTGTAGTTCTGTTATTTATACTTGGTGTTCCTTGTCGTGGACACCGGTGAACGTGCCGTGACTCTGTCACTGCATTGTAAGTGCAGTCCCGTGAGGGTAAGCAGTCCTGTGAGTGCCGTGGGAATGCTGGAGCTTATTCTGCCGTCCGCCCCAGTGTAGGGGCAGATACCTGTACCCTGAACTCACAGAATTAAAGATGTCCCGGAAGGAATTCCAGACCAATATTTCTTCCTGCAGTTTATTCTGTTTTATATATTATCTAAATATATGTATATGGTCTGTAATACTCATAATCTGGAAATGAATAAAATGATATATTCCTGGTTTGTAAATTTGTTCCTAGTTTTTCTTTTTTAATGGTGACATTTCTATTTCCTTTGTGATATGAAAAGAGAACTATTTCCATTGAACCTCCTATATTTCATGCTGTGAAATATCTTGTATTAAGTATTTAAAGAAGAAGACATATTATGTAGTTGACCTTTGAACAACACAGGCTTAAACCATATGGGTCCATTTATGAGGATCTTCCACCTCTGCTACCCTTGAGACAACAAACCCGTCCCTCCTCCTCTTCCTCCACCTCCTCCTCCTCCCCTCCTCGTCAGTGTAAAGACAACAATGATGAAGACCTTTATGATGATCCGCTTAATGAATGGTAAATATGTTTTCTCTTCCTTATGATTTTTTTTGAGATGGAGTTTTGTTCTTTTGCCCAGGCTGGAGTGCAGTGGCATGATGTTGGCTCACTGCAGCCTCTGCCTTCCGGTTTCAAGCGATTCTTCTGCCTCAGCTTCCGAGTACAGGTATTAGTCAACTTACGACCTATGCAACTTACGACCATTCAACTTTACGACCACAATCGCTAGCCACAACTGCTCCACGTCTGGCAGTGCAAACATTGCCCAGTTGAGCATATGACAGTGCAGACCAGCTTCTGGCAGCACTGCCATCTCCGCGTGCACCATTTCAACTGTACATATAGCCTACTCAACTTACGACCAAATCGTGTTACGACCGGTCTGCCGGTCTCAATCGTGGTCATAAGTCGAGCACTAGCTGGGATTACAGGTGCCTGCCATCACGCCCAGCTAATTTTTGTATTTTTAGTAGAGACAGCGTTTCACCGTGTTGGCCAGGCTGGTCTTGAACTCCTGACCTCATGATCCACCTGCCTCAGCCTCCCAAAGTGCTGGGGTTACAAACATGAGCCACCGAGCCCAGCCCTCCCTTAAGATTTTCTTAATAGCATTTTCTTTTCTCTAGCCTACTTTATTGTGAGAATACAAAATAGAAAATGTAATTTGTACAAAGTATGTGTTAAATAGCTGCTTATATTATCAGCAATCCCTCCAGTCAACAGGAGGCTATAGTAGTTAAACTTTGGGAGAGTCAAAAGTCATATGTAGATCTTTGCATAATGGGGTCGGTGCCTCTAAGCTCTGAGTTGTTCAAGGGTCACCTGTATAAACTGGCTCACAACAACCCTGAAGACAAACTACATGGGGAAAAAAGTAGCATACGACCAGTGGAATCATTTTGCTAGGGATTGGGTCCTAGGTTGAGCTTAAGACAGAATGACATAGCGTAAATTGCACCTGAATGCCTTAGGTGCAGTAATCAGCACATCTTGTATCCTCAGCATTGGAGCAGATCACCATTTCCCTATCTGAGTTCCAGCTGAAGTACTGGCCTCACGTGTAGGGACTTAAAGGAAAATGTTTCTTTAAATGCTGGAATTGTGCAAGGGAACTGGAACCTTACACCACTTTTCCCACTGCACTTATTCTGGGCAGATGCCTGTTTAGTGGAATGATACTGGCACTATTGCCTTTTTTTTTTTTTTCCTTTTTTGAGACAGAGTCTTGCTCTGTCACCCAGGCTGGAGCGCAATGGCATGATCTCAGCTCACCGCAACCTCTGCCTCCTGGGTTCAAGCAATTCTCCTGCCTCAGCCTCCCGAGTAGCTGGGATCACAGGCATGCGCCACTATTCCTGGCCAATTTGTATTTTTAGTAGAGACAGAATTTGTCCATATTGGTCAGGCTGGTCTCAAATGCCAACTTTAGGTGATTAACTCTCCTCAGCCTCCCAAAGTGCTGGGATTACAGGCGTGAGCCACCGCGCCCGGCCTTTTTTGTGTTGTTAGGTACAGATGAATTTGCAAAACTTACGCACTTTATATGATGCAACTCTACCACATGCAACATTTCTGAGGGGAAAGCAGTTTGAGGGCAGAGAAGTGCACATGTGGTACTCCTGTATATTGAAGGATACACAACTAGTATAGTGATTATACCTGGGCAGAATGGCTTTTTAAAAAATCAGTTTTCTTCTATAAAAGAAAAAGACATTTGGCCGGGCGCAGTGGCTCACGCCTGTGATCCCAGCATTTTGGGAGGCTGAGGGGTGGGTGGATCACTTGAGGGCAGGAGTTCGGGACCAGCCTGGCCAACATGGTGAAACCCTGTCTCTATCAAATATAAAAAATTAGCCAGGTATGGTGTGCTTCTGTAATCCCAGCTACTTCGGAGATTGAGGCAGGAGAATTGCTTAAACTTGGGAGGCGGAGATTGTGGTGAGCCAAGACCGTGCCACTGCACTCCAGCCTGGGCAGCAAAACAAGACTCCCATCTCAAAAAAAAAAAAAAAAAAATTGGGTGGAGGAGAAATTTTTGTAATAAAAATTTCAAAGTTAATGCAAGAGCAAAAGGCTATTCCAGATCCTGTGCCCTCTCGCAGTCACTCGCCCTGGGTTTGCTGTTACTGCACAGACTGGAATTGTGGGCACCTGTCATTTTCACTTTGGTCAGAGGTGAAAACATCAAGTTCTGGGATTTGTCATTACCATTGCTGCCTTCTGAGAAGTTAAAAGGCATGAAGCACGCTTTTCCCACATCCTATCCTCCAGAGCATGCTGTGGGGAAGCATGGCCAAGTCTCTGAGGAGGCAGGGGCTACAGGAGGTGGAGAAGTGGAGGGGAGGGCGCTCCATGGCTACCTGATGAGACAGCTGTCAAGTGCCTGAAACTTAGGGGTTGCATTAAGAACTTTCCCCTTGGCTGGGCGTGGTGGCTCACGCCTGTAATCCAAGCACTTTGGAGGCCAAGGCGGGCAGATCACCTGAGGTTGGGAGTTCAAGACCAGCCTGACCAACATGGTGAAACCCAGTCTTTATAAATAAATAAAAATAAAAATTTAAAAAAAAAATTAAAAAAAAGAATTTTCCTCTTTCTTCTTCTGCCAGCAGCAGCCTGGAGCCACCTTCTGCAGGATGCTGTCCCTGTCCTTTGAGTCCCTAGTCGTCAGCATCACAGAATACCCCCTCAGCCCAGGTGACAGCCTGCTCTTGCAGGGCCAACCCCAGTCAAAACTGAATGTGGTCCTGCTTCCCTGTCCTTAGCTTATCAGCTTCCCCCGTTAGGCAATGTACCTGTCTACCTCACTTTCTGGGTTACGGTAGGAATCTTGAAATGGCTGTGGTTGGGGGTGCTGCAAGCGTCGGGGGTCTGGGCAGTAACTGACAGAGCATCTAGTCTCTGACCACCGTCTAGTGAAATCTTCCCTCAAATCCGGACTCGATTATGGCATGAAAGATGCTTTTGTGGTGACAAGAAAACCGGGTTAACTTCTCATCTCTTCTGGGTGCCAGGATATCAGTGAAGTGCTCCTGAGGGTTCAGAGCAACACAGCAAGGCACTCTCCTCCACACAGAGCCTCTTTCACCCCAGACACTTGTCAGACCATGTCTGGGGATTACCTCACCACCCTCTTTGGGGTGGCAGGCAGTGACTTCCCACATGCCTCGCATACCCATCCCAGAGGAAGCAAGGGGCCCCGGGGGTGATGGGAGGTTTTATCTGAACTGGCCCCAGGCCAGGGTGAATAGTGGCATCATGACTGCATAGCCCCTTGCCTGCAGCTTTCCAGCTCACAGGAAGACGACTAAGGTTGAGGGAAGAGGGAATGACAGGCCGCTGCTGGGCTGAGGCGCTCTCATAGTTTGGGTCTGGGTGATCTCAGATCACCGTAATTGGAGCAGGCAGAATTGCATTATCCAGCTCCTTGGAAGTCATGGCGTGTTTTAGAAGGAATTGCCCTCTAAATGAGAGCGTGTTAGGTAATTGGCATGAACTTGGAATAGCACACAGCCGTTCCCAACAGGGCTCATTCTGGGGGAGGGTAGATTTAATTACCCCTGGCCCGTTGACTGCTTCCTCTATAGCTAGGCTAGAAGACTGGCTGGCGCCACACCAGTCCCCTCCTGGGGCATTTCTGAAGATTGCAAGTATCCTGGAGAACAACCCCAAACTAATGTCCCTAGCCCTTCAGTGGCTTCAGCCAGAAGTCTTAAGTGTCAGGAAATTCACTGAAAAAGATCTTGGATCCATTATCTGCATCCCCATCCCCCTTGTTTTACTGTTGAAGATACTGAAGCCCAGAGAGGGATGGGCTAGCCCCTCTAGAAGCAATGGGGTGGAACGAGGACCCAGTGCACCTGATGGGACCCATATGGTATCCCTGTCCTCTTTTGTATTGGCGTCCCCTTGCCTCAAGCACCGGAGTCAGCTCTGCCTCAGCAGTGAGGGCTGGCCTGGCCAGTCACTATGTGGTCACATATTAGCTGAACACCAGGGTCTGAGGCTGACAGTAAAAAGCTCATTTGTGCTTAACCAAGGAATCATAAAAGTAATATGTGCTCATGGTACATTCATGAGTTCATGGTCCAAAGAATATGAAGGGCTGGGCGTGGTGGCTTACGCCTATAATCCCAGCACTTTGGGAGGCTGAGGCAGGTGGATCACCTGAGGTCAGGAGTTCAAGATCAGCCTGGCCAACGGGGAAATCCCGTCTCTACTAAAAATATAAAAATTAGCCAGGTGTGGTGGCCTGCATCTCTAATCCCAGCTACTTGGAAGGCTGAGGCAGGAGAATTGCTTGAACCTCAGTGGCGGAGGTTGCGGTGAGCCAAGATCTCGCCACTGCACTCTAGCCTGGGCAACAAGAGTGAAACTCCATCTCAAAAAAAAAAAAAAAAAAAATATGAAGTAAGGTAAGTCCCACTTCCTATTTCTGAAATGACATCACCTGAATGTATTAATAGCATGTAGTTGCCCTTTCTTCCTGCACCCAGCCTCCTAGCATAAACAGCTTTTTCAGTTTCCTGATCACTGTCATGCATGTTCTCCCAGGAGCCTGGGAAGGCTTGGCACTGCGGGTGACTTCTAAGGAAGATGGCCATCCGTGCGGTACATTTCAGTGCTTTTCAGAAGGCAGCATGCTTTCATAGCCATTCCATGTGGCACCCTTGGGATCCTGTCTGGAAAGTTATATGTGGCACTGCCCCCATCTATGGACAAGCACAGAAGTTAAAGTGCTCACAGGGGCTGCATAGCTCACATGGGCCAGAGCTGGAATAAAGCCTAGGGCTCCCTGCTAGAAGGTCAGGCTCCTGCTGTTGAGCACATCCAGTGTCTACTCATAAGGCATCTAAAATAGACTTGGATAGGCTGGGTGCAGTGGCTCATGCCTGTAATCCTAGCACTTTGGGAGGCAAAAAAGATCACTTGAGGTCAGAAGTTCAAGACCAGCCTGGCCAACATGGTGAAACCCTGTCTCTATTAAGAACACAAAAGTTAGCCAGCCATGGTGGGCACTGTAATTCCAGCTACTTTGGAAGCTAAGGCAGGAGAATTGCTTGAATGCAGGAGGCAAAGGTTGCAGTGAGCCAAGATCACGCCACTGCACTTCAGCCTAGGGAACAGAGCAAGACTCTGTCTCAAAATAAATAAATACATACATTAAAAAATAGAATAGACTTGATGGGGTACAAAATGTACCTTTCCCATAGGAAGATGAATCTGCTGAATTTTAATTCATATTCTCAGATTATGTTGCTGAGCCAGGCACAGTGGTTCCTGCCTATAATCCCAGCACTTTAGGAGGCCAAGGCGGGAGGATCACCTGAGGCCAGGAATTCAAGACCAGCCCAGGCAACATACCCAGACCCCATCTCTACAGAAAATAAAAAACTTAGCCAGGCATGGTGGCATGCATGTGTACTCTCAGCTACTGGGGAGGCTGAGGTGGGAGGATCACCTGAGTCTGGGAGGTGGAGGCTGCAGTGAGCTACAATTGCACCACTACACTCCAGCATGGGTGACACAGCAACACTCAAGAAAGAAAGAAAAAGAAAAGAGAGAAAGAGAGAGAGAAAATCCAGCAAATTCGGATTCCTTGGCTCTGGCCTATTTAAAATGTATATTTCTGGGACTCAGCTTTTTAAAATAATTGCCACCGCTCCAAGAGATAACATTCTTATTCTCTCTCTGTCTAAAGCCAACCCAGAAATCTGCATTTTAACACCTTCTCCTGATGCTTTTTGGTGATTGTGTCATCTGAGAGTGGCTCCTAGTTGGAGTGAGCAAGTGGATATGATACATCAGAGCATAGAGAGGTCAGACACTGCTGGGAAAAAAAAGAAACATAACCCATGCCCAGCCCCCACCTGCCACCGAGGCACATCTGCAGATTGCAACCTCCTCCCACCAAAAACAAACAAAAACTTAAGTTCCTCCTTTTATGCAGAATTCCAGTAGGTCCCTGTTGTCCCTGTACTTTTTCCATAACCTGAAAGTGTGAGATCCTGTAATGCAAACCACGAGTGCCTCTGGGCTGTCATAGAGGCACTCCAAATTGTAAATCCACAAGACGCTGAACATCTGGATAGAGCATGAGCCTTGGAAAAATCATGCCTCTTGGTATCCATGGTGTCTGAAGCAAAGCAAAACAGTGTACAAGGGGTGGATATGGAAAGGGATTGAACAGAGCCCCTTGTTAAAGGGGTATAAAAGGTCACCAAGAGCCTCTACTGTTCTATTGCATGACAGCAATAAACATCAGCACGAGCCTCCGTGGGTTCCCTCATCACTTCAGTGTCCCCCAGCCCTTGCTTCTGTAAAGTTTTAAAATGTAAATCCTGGTATTTTGGAGGTAATATAGTAAAATCAAAAAATACAGTAAAATCAGGCCATAAATACACTAGCCTTTAGGTTCCAAGTCACTCTCCAAAGCTCCCTCCCATCCTCCAAGACCGTCCTCCTGTTTACCTGAACCTAAAGCCTCTTTCCAAGCCTGAGACCTCTTTTCTTGGTATTGGAAACTGACCTAAGCCCCCAGCACTGAGAGGCAGGGAAAGCTGTAGTTCTCATTCCCTCCACCTGACTGCTGGAAGTATGCTACAATGAAAGCAAATCTCAGCCCACGAGGAGAAAAAAAAATTATTAGTGGGCATGCAAAATAGGTTAATGCCGCCTGCACCTAAAGCTCGAGGGAGGTGCATGCTCACTGTCTTTTGAGGCACTTCCGTGGCCAATTTTAGTATGTATGATGATATGGTTTAGCTGTGTCCCCACCCAAATCTTGAATTGTAGCTCCCATAATTCCCCTGTGTTGTGGAAGGGACTTGGTGGGAGGTAATTGAATCATGGGGGCGGGTCTTTCCCGTGCTGTATTTGTGATAGTGAAAAAGTCTCATGGATCTGATGGTTTTATTTTTTTTATTATTTATTTTATTATTATTATTTTTTTTTGAGACAGTATTGCTCTGTCACCCAGGCTGGAGTGCAGTGGCATGATCTCAGCTCACTGCAACCTCCACCTCCCAGGTTCAAGCGATTCTCCTGCCTCAGCCTCCAGAGTAGCTGGAATTACAGGTGCATACTGCTATGGCCAGCTAAATATTTTTGTATTTTTAGTAGAGACCGGGTTTCACCATTGTGGCCAGGTTGGTCTGAAACTCCTGAGCTCAGGTGATCTACCCGCCTTGGCCTCCCAAAGTGCTGGGATTACAAGTGTGAGCCACGGTGCCCAGCTGGTCTGATGGTTTAAAGGAGAGTTCCCCTGCACATGTTCTCTCTTGCTTGCCACCATGCATGATGTGACTTTGCTTCTCCTTTGCCTTCCGCCATGATTGTGAGGCCTCCCCAGCCATGTGGAACTGTGAGTCCATTAAACCTCTTAACTTTATGAATTACCCAGTCTTGGATATGCCCTTATTAGCAGCATGAGAACTGACTAATACCCTTGGACAGGAGGATTGGATGAGAGAGCAGTTCCAGGAGGGAATTCCTTCCTAAGTGTGTGGGTGGGAGCGAGGGATGTGTCCTGCAGGAGTTCTGCACTAAGATGTCCCAAAGCTCTTACAAGCCTGGGCTCACTCGATTCTTATGCCCCATTTTAATGGCGGCAGAGGTACCTAAATAATGTTTCCAGCCAGTCATTTATTTTGAATTTAACTCGTTTCACTAATGGAAAGGTATTCCTGAGATCCCTGTACTAATGATAGGGGAGCAGAGATTCATTCCCAGAAGGTTGGCATCACTTTGGTCAGTGTGCTGGCAGAGAGGCAGGGGGGAGAGATGCTCTGTACCCAAAGCCCCTTTCCTAACTCCACCCCAAGGCCACCCCACCCCAGGAAATCCCAGCAACCTCAAAGAAGGACATGGAAGAGGTGGAGCTTCCTGAGGCTCCATAAGACAGCAGCACAATCTTTCCTGCCTTGTCTGTAACTGTAACAAGGAGTACAGGGGCCACCAAATCCCCCTGCAGACAGAGGAGGGTCCAGGCTGCTGGCAATTTTCTAGGTTTATGAGCCATTAAAACACAAAATAGATGTTTAATTCATGCCATCTAATATGGTAGCCATTAGCTGTGTGGCTACTTAAATTAAAATTTATTTTTATTTATTTACTTTTTTGAGACAGAGACTTGCTCTGTCGCCCAGGCTGAAGTGCAGTGACTCAATCTCAGCTCACTGCAACCTCCACCTCCCAGGTTCAATCGATTCTCCTGCCCCAGCCTTCCAAGTAGCTGGGTTTATAGGTGCCCGCCGCCACACGTGGCTAATTTTTGTATTTTTTTTTTTTTTGAGACGGAGTTTCACTCATGTTACCCAGGCTGGAGTGCAATGGCGCGATCTCGGCTCACCGCAACCTCCGCCTCCTGGGTTCAGGCAATTCTCCTGCCTCAACCTCCCGAGTAACTGGGATTACAGGCATGCACCACCATGCCCAGCTAATTTTTTTGTATTTTTAGTAGAGACGGGGTTTCACCATATTGACCAGGATGGTCTCGATCTCTTGACCTCGTGATCCACCCACCTCGGCCTCCCAAAGTGCTGGGATTACAGGCTTGAGCCACCGCGCCCGGCCAATTTTTGTATTTTTAATAGAGACATGGTTTCACCACGTTGGCCAGGCTGATCTTGAACTTCTGACCTCAGGTGATCCACTGGCCTCAGCCTCCCTTAGTGCTGGGATTACAGGCGTGAGCCACCGCTCCCGGCCAAGACTCTATCTCAAAAATAAATACATAAATAAAAAATCAAAACAAAAACCAAGTAACTTGCATTACAGGCATTGAATCTCAGGAATGGAACCCAGGTTGAGACCTATGTGACGAGTGACGCATATCCCCTTCTTTGGTTTTGACAGGACACCTTGGCCACTGAGTAACCTCACTCAGACATGATGTCTCATATCAGGCCTGTTGTGAATGACAGGCCCAGTGCAAGGGCCCCTTTGCCAGTGGCCCTGACAGTCAGGGACAGCTCCTCTGCCCTCTCCCATGTTAGGGCCCCATGAGGCCCTAACGCCCCAGGGCCCGAGGGGGCCTACAGTGTCAGCTGCCTGGGACAGCTCTGCTCAGATGCTGAGCTGGGTGCCTTGTCTCAGCCTCCCCTTTAGTTCCTGTCTTTTTTCAAAAGTAAAAATAGGAAAGCACAAAGTACCCTTATTCCCACAGTCCCAAATTACCATTGCTAGAATTTTTCATGCACCGCTCAGTTCTGTGTATGTTGCTATAGTCTGTCAATTAGTGGACCCCCAATGAATGCGGCCTGTCAGTATTCATGTCTCGCCTCCCTCATGTATTTCCCCGAGCTTGGGCTGGCACCATGACATGCTTAACTATAGAATTTGGCAGAAGTGACATTCCGTGCCAGGTCCCAGCCTAAGCCATCAGGAGGCCTGGCAGCTCCAGCTTTTGTGTTCTCGAAGCCCTGAGCAGCCACATCAGTCTGGCCACTGCAGGCCGGGCGTGGTGGCTCACACCTGTAATCCCAGCACTGGCGGAGGCCAGGGCTAGATGATCACTTGAGCCCAGGAGTTTAACACCATCCTGGGCAACACAGGGAGATCCCTGTCTCTGCAAATAATTTTAAAACTTATTTTATTTTATTTTGTTTTTTACAAATTTAGCTGGGTATGGTGGTGCTACTTGGGAAGCTGAGGCATAAGAATAGTTTAAACCTAGGAGGCAGAGGTTGCAGTGAGCTGAGATCGCTCCACTGCACTCCAGCCTGGGTGACAGAATGAGACTCTGTCTCAAAAAAAAAAAAAGATTAGCCAGGTGTGGTGGCAGGTGCCTGTAGTCCCAACTATTTTGGAGGCTAAAGTGGGAGGATGGCTTGAGCCTAGGAGGCTGAAACTGCAGTGAGCTGTGATTGCACCACTGCACTTCAGCCTCAACCAGAGTGAGACCCTGTGTCTCAAACAAACAAACAAAAAAAGAAGTCTGGCTACCTTAGACTTACCCTAGAGATCATGTCAGGAGACCACGGGGAGAGGGATGTGGAGAA
>NW_016107612.1:798067-818613 GCF_001604975.1 Cebus imitator
AAAAAAAAAAAAAAAAAAAAGAGGGAAGAATTGGGAGCAAATATGATGGTGGTGGTTTTAAGCCATGACGTTTCAGGTGCTTCCTTAGGTAGCAGCTGATTAGAAAAACCTGAATGATGCAGGTCCTAGAAAAGCACCCAGTCCCTTCCTCTCAGTACCTGCCCCTTCTCCTCAGACCCCAGGTGCCCTTGGGCAAGGAGAGGAAAGGGTATATTAAGGCATAGTCTGGAGAAAGCAGGTAATATTTATTCATTTATTAATGTGTATCTTATCTCAGTTCCTAAAAGGATATGAAGTTTACCAACAGTGCATGTAATGTGAAGTTTTCCTTTTTTAGAGACAGGGTCTTTCTCTGTCACCCAGGCCAGAGTGCAGTGACATGATCATGGCTCACTGCAGCCCTAACCTCCTAGGCTTAAGCGATCCTCCCACCTCAACTTCCCGAGTAGCTGGGACTACAGGCATGAACCGCCATGCTCGGCTAAGCTTTTTTATTTTCTGTAGAGATGAGATCTTGCTATGTTGACCAGGTTGGTCTTGAACTCCTGGCCACAAGCGATCCTCCCATCTCGCCTTCCGAAAGGGCTGTGATTATAGGAGGGCGCCACCTCACCCAGCCAATGTTTTCTTAAAGCTAGAAGGATGAGGAGGCGGAAAAGGCTCAGTAAAGGCTGGAAGGTCAAGGGCCAGCTGCCAGGTGGAGGTCTGTTTTGATGCCACCTCTCCTCATATGTGCTTGAGAGGTGGCCTGAAAATGTGGCCCAAAAAGCCTTTGTGATTCGGAGAGAGAAAGTGATCAAGCTTTCCCAGGAAAGGGACAGCAGTGTCATCGTCACCCAGGGAACTGTTTCCCTCTAGAAATACGGTTAGAGAGAGTGTGTGGGCAGGTGAACTTTGTGATTCTGGACTTTGGGTGGTGGCATGGAGGAAAGCTTTGTGGAGGAACGACCAGGAGATATAGCACCAGACTGTGCAGGAGGGAGAACCAAGAGGTCCAGACGCGGGACAGCCAGCTCCCGGGTACAGCAGGAGCACATGGGTCCTTCACATTGATTTCCAGGCGGCAGCCCCAGGCTTGGAGGTGGGCGGGTTCCAGCCACCGGTGGGCCACATCTGGGGTGCTGAAGTAGGGGAGCCAGCAACCCCCAGATCCCCTCTTTCACCTCCAGCTCCAGGGGAAGAAGACCTTGTTCCAGAAGACAGGGCAGCCCTAGGCACAGGAGCAGGGCAGGCTCCTCACCCCATCCCGCTGCCACCTGCTCCAGCTCAGTGGGCTGGGGGCAGTGGGCAGGGGGTTCTCAACTTCCGTCCCCAGCTCTAATCCCCTGCAGCTGTTGTCCTTCCCGGGGAAGACAGTTGTGTCAGAGTGGAGGGGAGTAGTTATTTTGAGTTGATCACTGGCTTCCAACTGGGACACATGGATGGCCTCGTCGGGCCTGGCAGTGGGGTGGGCCTGACAAGGGCAGCCCACACGGCCACGGGGGCACTGGGGAGCAGGATTCTGCCCTGGCGGCGATGGGTGCTGCAAAGGATAGAGATGGGCCAGGGAGGACATAGGCCAGAGGCGGGGGATGCATGAGACAGAGCTGGCGTCCTGAGCATGGGCTGGTATTGCTGGATAAAGTGGGCACAGCTCCCCGCATGGGCCCCCGAGCCACTGGCAACAGTGGAGAAGGAAAAGAGGTTCCTGAGACTGAGGCTGGGGCTGCTGGGGGAGGGTGGCATCTCTCCTTGTAAAGGGCTGGCTGGGCGAGGGTGGCAATGGTCCCTCACTTCCAGGCAGGCGCTGCCCAGCACCTTCTTCCATCCAGAAGGCAGGCTTAGTGGAGGCCTCATACCTCCGATGGTACAGGATCGTTGTAGGCAGTGAACCAATGGCTGTGCCCTTCTGAGCAGGAAGAACCAAGTGGCCCCGTGGCTTAGCCCTTCCCTTCGAGGCGTGATGACTTGGACTAGAATTCCAGCTCCAGTGCTTACCAGCCTGAGCTCTGCGACCTCAGGATGTGACATTAACCTCACTGTGCTTTCCTGTTTCACAGAAATGGGAATAACAGCCATGTGCACCTTCCTGGGGCATGGTGGGGACTCACTGAGAGCAGATGGCACGGGCTTGAGGCAGGACTCAGCCCGTGGTGAGTGTTGTCATGATAACCGTCGTTGTCATTGTCTTAGAGTCCTCATGGGGTCCTTGTGGTTGGCATCCGTCTTGGGCCCCCGACTGTGTCTCTGCTACATAGAAGGGTTTTGTGGCAAGGAGAGGAGAAACGAAGAAATCTTCACTAGGTAGGAAGACCGAGGCTCCCAGAAAGGTGGGGAGGAGAGAAGAGACCCCCTGACTGTCTGTCCCGGGAGGGCAGAGCCCCGTCTGTTTCTTCACTGCTGGATCCCCTGCCCCTAGGACAGTGCCTGACACAGGGATGAAAGAGTGAGTGAATCTCTGAGTGAATCACCCTGGGGTGTGGACCTGGCCTGGGCTTCGGGCTGAAGATGATTGCATGATGATCTCCGAGGCCGGCCAGTGCCAGGCCACGGCTGTCGGATTCCTCTCTTTGGTATTTGAAGAGGAAAATAGAGAGTGAAGAGGTAAGCCGCAGGGGCTCTGGAGCAGAGGGTGGAGTTGGACCTTCCAGGGGAGGCCACAGTCAGGGCAAGGGAGCTCCTGCCCCTCCCAGGCTCCCTTCCAGCTCCCCAGCACCTGGAGTGGCCAGAGGAGGGAGTGGGAGAAGAGGGGTTGCACCTGCCCTCACGCTGGAGCCCCTCCACCTTGAGCACCCATTCCTTGTTGTTCACTGGTCCCCTCACTGAGCAAACAGTGAGCCACTGCTGTATACCAGCTGTGCTGCTAGGACCTGGGGCTGAGCCGTGGCCCCCGCAGAGTAGCTGTCCTGTGGGGTGGGCGTCCAGAGAGGGGCTTGTAACCCCACCTTCACGGGGGTGGGAGGGAGGAAAAAGAGAGTGCTTCTCGCAGGAAGCCACATCTACTGTCTGCACTGAGAGCTGAGGGACGGGTACAAGCTGACTGGGGAAAGAAGGAGAAACAAATTTCTAGGCAAAAGGAACAGCGTGGACAAAGGCCTGGAGGGCCGGGCGCGGCGGCTCCTACCTGCAATCCCAGCACTTTGGGAGGCCAAGGCAGGTGGGTTGCTGGAGCCCGGGAGTTTGTGAAACCCCGTCTCTACACAAAATAAAATAATTAGCTGGGCGCGGTGGCGCACCTATAGTCCCAGCTATCTGGGAGGCTGAGGTGGGAGGATTACTTGAGCCTGGGAGGTCAGGGCTGCAAAAGCAGTGATTGCACCACTGCACTCCAGCCTGGGTGACAGAGCAAGACCCTGTCTCAAAAAAAAAGAAAGGAAGGAAGGAAGAAAGGAAGGAAGGAGAGAGAAAGGAAGACAGGCCTGGAGCTGGAGAGGCTGGAGAGAGCCTGGCTAGTTTGAGCGAACTGCAAGAAGTTCCCGTGGCTGGAGCCAGGGGTGGGGGCAGCTGGTGAGAGACTGGGTGAAATGGGGCAATGAATGGTGTCCCCACTCTGGGGTCAGAGCCTGCCTGTGCCAGAGGGTCCAATCCAGGAGCACAGGAGGTGGACACACGTGAGTGAGTTGTCTTCAGAGCAGAGCCAAGGGTCCAGCTGGGCCCCATCTCCAGCCCTACCACTAGCTGGCCTTGTGGCCCCAGGCAGCTCAGTGCTGCCCCCTGGGATGAGATCCCCATCTGCACGGAAGGTCCCTGCCTCAGAGGGGCCCTTTGGGAACTAGGGAAGCTGGCGGGGGATGGGGGTGGTAGGATGGAGGGGTACATGCCAGGCAGACTGAGGGGAGGGGATAGGTAGCCCCAAAGTGGGCACCAAGCTTGACCTTTGTAATGAAGTCCCTTTTCCAGGGGCCAGTGCAGTCCAGCCAGCTGCTGTCAACATCACCCTTCCATAGGCCTGGAAGAGATGAATTCCACATGGCACCTGGCCTGAGTGGCTTTGCTGTTTCCCAGAGAGAACCTCCCCACTCACGGAGGAGGACCTGGGCCCCCTGCCTGGCTTTTCAGGGGAGGCTGGCTCACGGCCTCGGAGGCCCCTCACTCAGCCTTTTCCTACAGCTTTGGGGGAGGAGGGGCAGGGGTGATCTCTTTCTGGTATTCCCATTCCTCACTTCCTGCCTGCTTCCGGCCTTGGCAGCAGGGCAGGGTGACATTTATGCCTACAGCTTTGCAGCTCAGGTCCTGGGAGCCCCTTCCGGCACATTCTCACCTGTTCCTCACAGATGCACCTGCTGGACAGGTGGTACTGGCCTATTTGACAGGTGAGGTGCTAAGGTTGCAGTGAGGGTTGACGCCTGGCCTGCTGGCAGGAAACTTGGTAGTGTTGGGCCTGCAGGGGTGAGGCTGAGGAGGGACAGGGTTGCTCTCCTGTTCTCCTGGGAAGGGAGAGTTGTGGGCTGGGCTCTGCCTGAGGACCTGGGGTTGGGATCCTTCCACCCTGCAAGGGAGGGATTGTGTGATCCTGAACTGCAAAGCTGCCTCTGACAGGCATCCTTGGGAACATTCCTTAAGGGACAAGCCTTTCTCTCTTTGGAGCCTAGCTAGGCAGAGGGGCACGGTGTGTGTGGGTGGCTGTCACCAGGAAATGAGAGAAGACACGCACCCTGGTTAATTTCCTGGTGTAATTTCACCAGGGTGGCACGTTGGTGAAATTACACCTGAGTGTACAAGGTGAGGCGGAACAGACAGCCCCGCTTCTGTCTGGGGGGGCAGACAGCCCTGAATCTGAATCCCAGTTCTAGCTCTTTCTCACTGTGGAACTTGGAAAACATCCTTCAGTTCCCAGAGCCTTCATCTGTAAATGAATCATTGTGCTCCTGTCTCAGGATGGGAGAAAGGATTAATTAAAGGAAATGATCTACTTGTTCATTCAGATGAAGCTTCACTGGGCACCTGCTGGATGTCAGGCCCTGGGTCGTAATATAAGTGAATTCAATGTTCTGTTATTGAACTTCTAGATGGGGATTGAACTTCTAGGCACAATCTATGACATGGCAGGCTGGAAGGTGATAGGGCAATGAAAAGAGCCAGGAGGGGCCATCGGAGGGGGAATGGGCTGCGTAGGCCCCTTTGAGAAGGTAAAGAGCAACTCCAACATCTCAGAGAACAGCATTCTAAGTGGAAAATACAGGATTTACAAAGTCCACTGCAGTGGCACATGCCTGTAGCCCCCACTACTCAGGAGGCTGAGATAGGAGAATCACTTGAGCCTGGGAGTTCGAGGCTGCAGTGAGCTGTGATTGTGCCACTGCACCCCAATAAGACTCTCTCTCTTAAAAAAACAAAACCAAAAACAAACAGCGTGGCCAAACGTGGTGGCTCACACCTGTAATCCCAGCACTTTGGGAGGCCAAGGTGGGAGGATTGCTTGAGCTCAGGAGTTCAAGATCAGCCTGGGCATCATGGTGAGGCCCCATCTCTAAAACACACACACACACACACACACACACACACACACACACAACAGCGAAACACAGTGGGTGAGGGGAGAGTAGGTGAGAAGGTCAGAGAGGTGGGGTGGGCATTGCCTCCTGCGTGACCAATTCCACAAGGAACTGTCTGCAGTGGCTGTTGAAAGAACAGAGCCGGTGTGGACCCAGGCGGCAGCAAGCCTCTCCCCACTCCTACATGCTGTGGGTGCATGTCCTCTCTCATTTCCTGCTGTCAGATGGCCTCTTCTTTGGTTCTTAAGGCCCAGAGGCCTCCTGAGCCATGGCCTGTGACCTCACCCGGACAGAGACCCCCAGCTGGCTGCCGCTGACCCCCACTTGGGGAGGGCTCTGTATCCACCCTGGCCAGACTCAGGGAGCATCACAAAGAGTCCTTTCACCAGAGCGCATCGTGGGGGACCGGGAGGGGAGCGGTGCCCTTCTGCCTGTGGGCATAAAAACCCCGTTTCTCTTGAGCAACGCTGGCTCCTGGCAGGGGAAGGGGCGGGGAAGGGGCGGGGCGCAGGGACATTATTGTCCTTCCCTTTCAGCGCATGGGCAAGACGGTCCAGACGACAGCAGAGACTCCAGGCTGCCGGCCTCAGACTGTCTGCAGGTGGCCCGACCAGCAGCAGCGCTTCCGCCTCAGGGAGTGTCCACAGCAAACAGCCCAGCACCCATGGGTTTAGGGGTGCCTGCCTAGGATCCCGGGTAGGAGATAAGCCTCCCAGCCGGGGGTGAAGAGGTTAGGCTTATAATATCAGAGGACTCCCCAGCTCTGCTCTTCCGGGGTTCCATGTCAGTGGCCTCTTCTTGGCTCTGTTAGGGACTCCTCCTGCCCGCTCTTTACCTGGATTTCTTAATTTTTATTTATATATTTTTTAGAGACAAGGTCTCTCTCTGTTTTCCAGGCTGGAGTACGGTGATCATAGCTCATTGCAACCTCCACCTCCTGGGCTCAAGCGATCCTTCCACTCCCGAGAAGTTGGGACTACAGGGGTGTACTATCGAGCACAACTAATGTTTTTTTTCTGGTTTCTGGTTTTTGTTTGTTTGTTTGTTTTGGTTTTTTTTTTGTAGAGACGAGGCTTGCTCTGTTGCCCAGGCTGGTCTTGAACTCCTGGCCTCAAGTGATCTTCCTGCCTCAGCCTCCCAAAGTGCTGAGGTTAGAGGCATGAGTCACCGAGCCTGGTCTTTACCTGGATGTCTTACTCCTGACGTGGGTGTGACGTTCTGTGCTGGACAGAGACCTGCTCTTGGAGGGAGGCAGGCAGGAAACGGGAGCACAGGGGGACAACCCAGGGGCTGTGAGAGAGGGAGCTCCTGGTCAGCCGAGTGGCCTGGGAGAGAATGTGCGCCTGTGATGTGCGGGAACAGGGGGACAAGGCTTTCCAGGTGGAGCGGGCAGCACGTGCAGACAGGCGTGTCGCAGATGCGCGGAAGTGGTGACGGTGCTGCTTGGCTGGGAGGGGAGGAGCCAACAGGTCTTGCTCCAGAGCAGGGATTTTATCCGGAAAGCACTGGGCCCTCACCCAAGATACCATTTAGGCCCTTAAGGGGAGGTTTTTGGGGAAGATGGGAGCCAGGAGCAGAGGCAGGAAGAGGAGCCAGCGGGGCCCTGGGGAAGGTGAGGAGGTAGACGGGCCTGGCCAGTAATGGGCCCGAGGGTAGAGTGAGCTGATCAGCTCAGGATGAGCCCTGGGTTTTGACTTGAGCAATGGAGGTGGGTGGAGGAGCCACCAATGAGGCCAGGAGCACTTGAGGAGGAGCAGGGTGACTGGGGGCAGTCTGAGGAGCTGCTGGAACAAGTTAGGGAGATGCCCACATGATGGGTATGAGGCTAGGAGTGCTGGAGAGCTTGGGAGAGAGAGCAGGATGAGGGTGGGAGGAAAAGTAAGGGGAGATGGAAGACAGGAGAGAGAGAGGGAGAGAGAGAAGAGAGCAAGAAAGCAAGAGGGAGGCCGGGCGCGGTGGCTCACACCTGGAATCCCAGCACTTTGGGAAGCCAAGACAGGCAGATCACAAAGTCAGGGGTTGGAGACCAGCCCAACCAACATGGCGAAACCCCGTCTCTACTAAAAATACAAAACTTAGCTGGGAATTTGTGGCACGTGCCTGTAATCCCAGCTACTTGGGAGGCTGAGGCAGGAGAATCGTTTGAACTTGGGAGGTGGGGGTTGCAGTGAGCTGAGATTGTGCCATTGCACTCCAGCCTGGGCGACAGAGTGAGACTGTCTCAAAAAAAAAAAAAAAAAAAAAAACAACCCCCAAAAAAAAAAAAAAAAAAAAAAAAAAAAAAAGACAAAGCAAACAAAAAAAAAAAAAAAAAAAAAAAAAAAAAAAGACAAAGCAAAGTGAAAGTGAGAACCCCAGAGGTCCGTGCTGTGGCCCCTGCTTTCTGTATGAGAGGAAAAGATGCTGGAAACACAGGAGAGCGGCATGACTGACCTACCTGATGATGAGAAGATGAAACTTTCCTCCTTTCCCACCTCCAGCCTCTCCAGAGACAAGATGGTGAAGGAGCTGAGCCTGACGAATTGTCAGGAAGTGGAGCACCTGTGCCTGCACCTCCAGAGAGAACAGCTGAAAGAAATATACCCAAGCTGGATGCTCAGAGATTAATTTCAGAGAGAGGACTTCCAGCCTTAAGGCATGCATTTGATAAGGCAAAATTCAAAGGTAAAGGTCATGAGGCTGAAGATTTGAAGACGCTAATCAGACACATGGAGGATGGGCACACGAGCGATTCCCTAAACTGCAGTTTGAAGATTTTACTGACAGAGTTGAATGCCTGGGAAATAAAAAGGAAGTCCAGACTTGTTTAAAACAAATTCGACTTCATCTTCCTATTTTGCCTGAAGATTTTGTTAGCAATAATAATGAAGTTGTGGAGACTCATCATTTCAGATGAGTTTGTCAGAAACGGATCGAATTCAGTAGCAGTTACATCAAGTCCTTTTTTTTTGCTTCTGAGTCAAGTAGAAGCCTAACAGAAGAGCAACAACAATAACAAAAACAAATTGAGAGAAGAAACAACTGGCCTTAGAAAGAACGCAGGCAAGGCCAGGCGCTGCGGCTCACGCCTATACTCCTAGCACTTGGGAGGCTGAGGAGGGCAGATTGCCTAAGCTCAAGAGTTCGAGACCAGCCTGGCCAACATGGTGAAGCCCCGTCTATTCTAAAATGCAAACAAAAAACAAAAAAAACAAAGCTGGGTGTGGCAACGTGTGCCTGTAATCCCAGCTACTCAGGAGGCTGTGGCAGGAGAATCGTTTGAACCTCCCTGCTTAGGCAGGGAGGCGGAGGTTGCAGTGAGCCGAGATCAAGCCACTGCACTCCAGCCTGGGCGATGGAGCAAGACTCTGTCTCCAAAAAAAAAAGAAAGAAAGAAAGAAGGCAGGCAAAGCTGCTGAGTAATACCCTAGGAAATTATATGTTAATGAATACACCCAGGACACAGGCAGTTGAAGAGGTTAATACTGATGAGGATCAAAAGGAGGAGTCAAATGGATTAAACAGAGACATTCTAGACAATCCATGTAATGATGCTCCTACCAATACGTTAAATGAAAAGGAGGAATTAAAATTAGAGGACGCACTGCTGGACCAGTCTTTAAAAATGTGCAACAGCAACTTGATGCTTCATCCAGAAATGTTACTGAATGCTAGATAAGTGTCCTTTAAGAGAAAATGTGTCTGTCAACTCACCATCCTGAAAGCTTGCTGTTACTACGTATTTTTTCTTTTCTTTCTTTCTTTTTTTTTTTGAGATGGAGTTTTCCTCTTGATGCCCAGGCTGGAGTGAAATGGTACGATCTCAGGTCACTGAAATTTTCACCTCCCTGGTTCAAGCGATTCTCCTGCCTCAGCCTCCTGAGTAGCTGGGATCACAGGCATCCACCACCACGTCTGGCTAATTTTTTGTATTTTTAATAGAGGCGGGGTTTCACCATGTTGGCCAGGCTGGTCTCTAACTCCTGACCTCTAACTCCACTTGGCTTGGCCTCCCAAAGGGCTGGGATTACAAGCGTGAGCCACCTCGCCCAGCCACATTTTTTCTTCTCTGAGTGAAAATCTTTAAGTAGTAAAACTTTTACAGATTCTTGTTTAAAATCTGGTAATCTGGTATTTATTTATAATTATGCTTGTCACTTTAGTTAAATCTATTTCTTCTCTTTAGTGCTTGTTTGATATAGGTATGACTTCGTGAACTGATTAGCAGATAATAAGCAGTTTCTGCTGCTGGTTTGTCATTGAATATCTTCTTTTCATTAAGTTGGAGGTTTTGTTTGTTTGGCTCTCGCTCTGTCACCCAGGCTGGAGTGCAGTGGCGCGATCTTGGCTCACTGCAACCTCCACCTCCTAGGTTCAAGCAATTCTCCTGCATCAGCCTCCCAAGTAGCTGGGATTATAGGCGCATGCCACCATGCCCAGCTAATTAATTTTTGTATTTTTCGTAGACATGGGTGTTTGCCATGTTGGCCAGGTTAGTCTTGAACTCCTGACCTCAGGTGATCCGCCCACCTCAGCCTCCCAAAGTGCTGGGATTGCAGGCGTGAGGCACAGTGCCCGGCATTTTGTTTTTTACTGCTCCTTGCAGAGCAGGGCTAACCCATGGACAGTGTGCCCAGAGTGGCCCGGGTGAAGTTTTAAGATGTACATATATGTTAAATATGAATGCCCATTTTTTAAAGAAGTAAAAATAGAAATTACCTTGCAAAAAAAAAAAAAAAAAGTAAGATTCATAGAAAGAGGAGGGCAAGAGAAGGAGAAAGCAATAGGGAGAAGGCAGAGCACAAAGGAGCTAGAGGAAGCAGGACGGGAGGGACAGGAAGAAGGGATGAGAAAGCCTAGGCTGGAGCCAGGCGGAGCACAAGGCAGGGGCCTTCTCCCCCGTTCTCCCACTGCCTGCCCTGGACACACGGCCCAGGCTGAAGGCCAGGGAGGGCAGTCAGGACAGGCCTGGTGCGGGTCTGTTTCCCAACTCCCAGAGGAGAAAGTGGGGATGAGCCACAGCCAGGGGACCTGGTTGGACACAACAGGAACTTCTTGATTAAACAGCAGCGCATTGGCTGGGCGAGGTGGCTCATGCCTGTAATCCCAGCACTTTGGGAGGCCGGTGAGCAGATCACATGAGGTCGAGAGTTGAAGACCAGCCTGACCAACATGGAGAAACCCCGTCGCTACTGAAAAATACAAAAATTAACTGGGCATGGTGGCGCATGCCTGTAATCCCAGCTACTCAGGAGGCTGAGGTAGGAGAATCGCTTAAACCTAGGAGGCAGAGGTTGTGGTGAGCCAAGACTGTGCCATTATACTCCAGCCTGGGCAACAAGAGGAAGCTCAGTGTCAAAAAAACAAAACAAAACAAAAACAGCAGAGCATGGGCTGCCTGCGGCGGCTCACGCCTGCAATCCCAGCACTTTGGGAGGTTGAGGCAGGAGGATTGTTTATGCCCATAAGTTTGAGACCAGCCTGAGCAACATAATGAGACCCTGTCTCTACAAAAATAAAAAACAGTAGAACAGGCCCATTAGGGAAGGGGCCTCCTCCTAGGAGCCGTGGCCTTACCTGAGGCAGGGACTGACCACAATGGCCTCTCAAAGGGCGTGGGCTGCATGCTATTTCTCTGGGTTCACGGTGGGGGAAGGTAGATTTTCTGCTCTGGGCCTCAGTTTCCCTGAGTAAGGCAGAGTTGTGTTTAGTGGCCTGGACTCAATGATGGGGCAGGGAGCGGGCTCTGTAGCCCAAGACTGGCTGGCGACATCACTGAGTGTCCATGTTCAGGTGGGCCCTAGGGCCTCCTCCTCCCCACCCCCAGCCTTTGTTCCAGGAAAGGCAGGAAAAGGCAGCTGGAGGACAGGGGTGGAGGGCTGGAGCCTGCGGAGTGTTTCCAGGGAAAAAGTGATCCTTCCACGGAACAGCCAGTCAGTGCCACCTCCCCGACGTCACCATACCCCCACCCTTCCCCGTCCTGCTGCTGCCTCCATTTCTTCCTCCCTCCCTTTCAGGCAGAAGGATCCCAGCAGCTGGAAAAACCATGCTCTGCTCCCAACTTCCACCCTTAGTGCTGCCCAACCCCAGGCGCCTGTGGGCGGGGCAGAGGTGCGTGAGGGTGTGTGTGTGTATGAGTGTATGTGTGAGAGAGTGTGAATGTGTGTGTATGTGTGTGTTTGAGAGTTTGTGTGACTGTGTATGAATGTGTGTGCATGTGAGTGTGTGAGTGAATGCGCGTTTGTGTATGTGAGTGAATGTGTATTTGGGAGTGTGTGTGTGAAGTGTGTGAGTGTATGATTGTGTGTGCATGTGTGACTGTATGTTAGAGAATGTGTGCCTATGTGAGCATGTTTGTATGTGCGTGTGTGCACGTGCAATGTAGTGTTTGTGTGCAGTTGTGTGAGTGCATGGGTGTGACTGTTAAAGTATGAGTGTGCATATATGAGCATGTTTGTGTATTGTGGTCGAGTGTGTGTGTGTGTTTGCGTGTGTATGTGTGCACTCGAGTGTGCATTTGAGTGTGAGTGTGCATGTGTGTTTGAGCATGCAGGTGTTTGAGTGTAAGTGTGCATGAGTTTGAGTGTGCCTGTGTGTTCGAGTGTGTGTGTTACCTGTGTGTTCAAGTGAGTGCGGGCATTTGTGTGAGTGTGCATATGTTCGAGTGTGAGTGTGCATGTGTGGTCAAGTGTGTTTGAATGTGTTGCATGTGTTCAAGTAAGTGTGCATGTATTTGGGTGTGTGTGCATGCGTGTTTGAGTGTGTGAGTGTGAGTATGCATGTGGGTGTGTGTTTGAGTGCGCATGTGTATTTGAGTGTGTATGTGTGTGTGAGTGCACGTGCATGTGTTCGAGTGTGAGTATGCATGTGTGAGTGCATTTGAGTGTGAGTGTGCATGTGTGTATGTGTGTTTGAGTGTGAGTGCATGTATTTGAGTGTGCATGTGTGTATTTGTGACTGCGTGTGTTTGTGGGTGTGCGTGTTAGTGCGTGTGTGTGAGTGTGAGTATGCATGTGTGACTGCATGTATTTGAGTGTGCGTGTGTGTGTGCATGTGTGTATTTGAGTGTGGGCGTGTGTGTGCATGTGTGTATATGCATGTGTGTATTTGAGTGTGGCGTGTGTGTGTGCATGTGTGAGTGTGTGCGTGAGTGTGCACGTGCACGCATGGCTGCCACTGAGGTAGCCCAGGTGCATGTGAGGACATGGGGGGAGCGTGGCTGTCACCTGTAGTCGTGGGTGCTGGTGAGAAGCAGAGTGTATAGTTGGGGAAAGAAGCCAGCCTGAGTCACCCTGGTGCCTCAGTTTTGCCCCCCGCATGTGAGGTGGCACTGGCCCTGCTTCCCTAGGGCTGATGTGTCACAGAGTAGCCAAGGTGGAAAGGGCAGGAACACGTCCCAGTCCCCTGGCTACCAATTGAGCTCATAGCAACTCTTGAGGCAGGTGCTGCTGTTGTCCCCGCATCCCACGTGGGGAGCCTGAGGCTCAGGGCTGTAAAGTGGCTGGCGGCTGGCAAGTGGCTGACTTGAGACCAGAGCCCAGGTCTGCCTGACTTCAGGGCGTCTCCCCCAACCTTGAGCTGCTGCCCCAGGTCACACCGAGGCCTGGTCACCTCGTCCTCCCTCCAGGCTCTGGGCCTCAGTTCCTGTCCCCTGGGCAGATAGCTGCTTCTCCCTTGCCTGTAGGACCTGAAACCCTTCCTTGACTCAGGGATGTTCAGTAGGTTGTCCCAGGCCAAGGAATCCCATCAGGCCACCTGGTCCAACCCCTTATCATTCATTTGGGGAGCCCGAGGCCCAAGGCCTAGTGCTTAAGGTTGCAAAGCACATCCGGCCAGAGCTGGGGCTCCAGCCCCCTGCCTGGTGGTCCAGGAATGGGCTGTTTTTCTCTCTTCCTTCTCCCAAACAGATAGGCTTCTGGAGGGGCTGTCAGCACAGACACACACCCCTTCCTCTCTCTCCTCCGCCGTCCCCAAGCCCCACCACCGTTTCCCTGCCCTCCTCAAATGGGGCGGGGCAGGAGGGGTGCTCAGCTGCTGGAGAAGTCAAGGTTTCTGGACATCCCTCCCTGTTCCCTCCATTCCTGGGCATGGATCCCTGTTCAGATTCATGGAATCCACAGGCTGCTCAGAGGGACCCAGTCTTTCCCCAGCCCCCGTATCCGCCCCCACCTCCCAGTATAAATACGTCGGCTGGCCGGGCTCGGTGGCTCACGCCTGTAATCCCAGCACTTCGGGAAGCCGAGGAGGGCGGATCACCAGGTCAAGAGATTGAGACCATCCTGGCCAACATGGTGAAACCCATCTCTACTAAAAATACAAAATTAGCTGGGCCTGTTGGTGGGCACCTGTAGTCCCAGCTACTCGGGAGGCTGAGGCAGGAGAATCGCTTGAACCTGGGAGTCGGAGGTTGCAGTGAGCGGAGATCATGCTATTGCACTCCAGCCTGACGACAGACTCTGACTCAAAAAATAAAATAATAAATAAACACCACAGCTAATAATGTATATTTACCCAGGGGCTTGCAGCCTCTCAACAGCAAGCCTATAACATCCAACTGGTGCCACACGGAGGGTGTCAGGGGACTGCTGGGGCATCAGTGCCCTTGCCTGACACTGGCCCCACAGGCCAGCACGCCCCAGGTGGGCCGGCCTCACCACCTCGCATAGCCACAGCAGGTCCACCTACCTTTGTGGTGTATGGTTGTAAAAATGGGTGACCCAGAAAAACTCTTTTAGACTATTTTGAAACTTCTAATATCGAGGCTCCTGCATACACCATCTTCTATCGTGTAAACCTAGGCGCCTGAAGCCAGCCCCTTGGTGGGTCGGGCTGGAGACCACCGCAGCACCACGGGTGGTGGAGAGATGCTGGGTTCGCAGGAGGTGGCAAGAGCAGTGGCACCCTACCCATTATCGCCTTTCCCTGAGTCCAGTCCACCACTCCCCTGCCCCAGAGGTTTGTCCTCCTCTTCTCTCCGTCCCGGTACATCCCACAGGTTAGGGTTTATGTGGTGGGATTGCGGGTACCCTAAGGACAAGAAAGGACTGGACTGGTTCATTATGCTGATTCATTTCAGCTCTGGACCCCACAGAACTAAATTGGAATCCTGGTTCTGCCACCTGCTTGCGACCTAGAGCAAGCGACACTATCTCTTAGAACCTCAGTTTCTTTATTCGTAAAGCAGGCACTTATCCATTCATTCACATCCACCCATTCATCCATCTACTCACCTGTGAATCCACCCACCCACCCACTCACTCATCCGTCCAGCCACGTTTTTTTTTTTTTTTTTGAGACGGAGTCTTGCTCTGTCACCCAGGCTAGAGCGTAGTGGTGCAATCTCGGCTCACTGCAACCTCTGCCTCCCAGGTTCAAGCAATTCTCCTGCCTCAGCCTCCTGAGCAGCTGGGACTACAAGCTCATGCCACCAAGCCCAGTTAATTTTTTGTATTTGTAGTAGAGATGGGGTTTCACCAAATTGGCCAAGCTGCTCTTGAACTCCTGACCTCATGATCCACCCTCCTTGGCCTCTCAAAGTGCTGGGATTACAAGCGTGAGCCACAGTACCCAGCCACCGTCCATTTGCTTCTTGATATGTGCTAAGGGCCAGGGTCTGGCCCAGGGCCGGAGGTATGAAATGGGCTCCTAAAGACTAGATCTGTCATCATTTAGTCTTTATTTCCATGATGAAACATATTTCTGGGCCAGGCATGGTAATCCCAGCATTTTGGGAGGCTGAGGTGGGTGGATCACTCGAGGTCAGGAGTTCGAGATCACCCTGGCCAACATGGTGGAACCCTGTCTCTATTAAAAAAGCAAAAAAAGGGCCAGGCGCGGTGGCTCACGCCTGTAATCCCAGCACTTTGGGAGGCCGAGGCGGGTGGATCACGAGGTCAAGAGATCGAGACCATCCCGGTCAACATGGTGAAACCCCGTCTCTACTAAAACTACAAAAAATTAACTGGGCATGGTGGCGTGTGCCTGTAGTCCCAGCTACTCAGGAGGCTGAGGCAGGAGAATTGCCTGAACCCAGGAGGCGGAGGTTGCAGTGAGCCGAGATCGCGCCATTGCACTCCAGCCTGGGTAACAAGAGCGAAACTCCGTCTCAAAAAAAAAAAAAAAAATTTAGCCAGGCATGATGGTAGGTGCCTGTAATCCCACCTACTCGGGAGGCTGAGACAGGGAAATCGCTTGAACCCAGGAGGTGGAGGTTGTGGTGAGCTGAGATCACGACATTGCACTCCAGTCTGGGGGACAGAGCCAGACTCCGTCTCAAAAAAAAAAAAAAAAGAAAGAAAAGAAAAGAAACATATTTCTGAATTTTACAGACCTAAACTTCAAATGGGCACAGTAAACATCAAAAGGCAATGCTGACGGTGGGTGGGGACTAAACAAACAAACAAACAAATAAGGCAATGCTTAAGCCAGTGATCCGTATCTGCCCGGGGCCATATGGCCTCTTCGCAGCCATTACCCATGCAAGCCCATATAACAACTGGCCAGCACCACACGGATGGTGTCAGAGGGTGCTGGGCGCTTGCTGCCCCCGCCTGACACCAGCCTCACGGGCCAGCACGCCCCAGGTGGGCCGGCCTCACCACCTCGCTTGGCCACCGCAGGTCTATCTACCTTTGTAGTGTATGGTTATAAAAATGGGTGACCCAGAAAAATGCCTTTTAAACTATTTTGAAACTTCTAATATTGAGGCTCCTGCATACGCATAGTCTTCTATGGTATAAACCCTAAAGCTGTCACTGGGGTGGGGAACAGAGCTGAGCAGTCCCTTGGCCAGGCCAGTCTGGGAGGCTTCCAGGAGGAGGGGTTTTGGGAGCTCTGTGCCAGTCTAGAGGTGACTTGTGTAGGGATGATGCCTAAGGCAGAGAGAGGAATGGAAGGTGCCTGGGGAGAGGTCCAGAATCAGAACACCTGCCCAGAGGCCCACAGCCTTCCGAGAGCCTGCTGGACACCCAGCCAGGCTGGCCAGCACAACCAAGGGCTGGGGGGATGGGACGCAGCCACAAGATGAGGCCCCAGGCTTGCTGGGAAGGTACTGGGGTGGGAGGTGGCCTCCACCAGCCACAGAGTCAGCAAATACTGTAACCACCCAAGGGGTTTACCTTGCCCACTCGCTAGACAGAGCTGGTTCAAGACAGGGGAATTGCAATAGAGAAAGAGTAATTCACTCAAAGCCAGCTATGCAGGAGACCAGAGTTTTATTATTAATCAAATCAGTCTCCCGGGAGCACTCAGGGAGCAGAGTTTTTAAGGATAACTCGGTGGGTGGGGGGAAGCCAACAAGCCAGGAGAGCTGATTGGTCAGGGATGAAATCATAGGGAGTCCAAGCTGCCTTCTTGTGCTGAGTCAGTTCCTGGGTGGGGGCCACAGATCAGATGAGCCAGTTTATTGATCTGGGTGGGGCCCGCTGATCCATCAAGTGCAGGGTCTGCAGAATATCTCAATATCTTAGAAGCAGTTTAGGGAGGGTCAGAATCTCGTAGCCTCCAGCAGCATGACTCCTAAACCATACTTTCTAATCCTGTGGCTAATGTTAGTCCTACAAAGGCAATCTAGTCCCCAGGCAAGAAGGTCTGCCTTGGGAACGGGCTGTTACTGTCTTTAAGCTATAAGTTAGGGACTAATTTTCTCCCAAAGCTAGTTCAGCCTATGCCCAGGAATGAACAAGGACAGCTTGGAGGTTAGAAGCAAGACGGAGTCAGTTATGTTAGATCTCTTCCAGTGTCTTAGCCATAATTTTGCAAAGGTGGTTTCAATAGCAGCCCTGAAGCTGTTGCTGCCCCTGGACTCAGCTTAGCTCATCAGATGCTAAACTATGTGCTTTCTGGTGCCCAGTCTGAGCTCTGCAGACACCCTACCTGCCCTGGGGAGTTACTCTGGGCGGGTACATGGACACTGCCCCCAGCTCCCTGGGCTGGTGCCCCCTTCCCTCCGCTGCTGCAGCTGTGAGCTGCCAGGAGCTTGAAGCTCTCCAGAGGACACATTTGGCTGATGGGAGCCACGCTACCGGCCCTGCCTGGGAGGTTACGAGTGATGATTGACGGCCGGCAGCTTGGGTTGGGTGGGGGTGTGGGGTGGGAGTGTGGAGCAGCCCAGTCCCCTTGCCTCTGGATTTCACAGCCTTTTTGGTGCCATTCGTGCCCTGAAGCTCCCCTTCAGATCAGGCTGGGGCAGCATTTCTTCCAAAACCACATCTTGGTCCAGCCCTGCCCTGTCCCGCTTCTTACCCTCACAGGTTTCTTGAAATCTCAATAAAACTCCTGCACAAGAATTCCCATCTCTGGCTCTGCTTCTGGGGGGCTCGATGCCCGTCAGCTTGGCAACCTCTCCCACTGAATGTACATCAGAGCTGGGTGGGAGTGCGGCCCAATCTTGGGGGCACAGAAAAGCCTCCCAGAAAAGGTGACATTTGAATTGGGGTCTTGAAGGTTCAGTAGGAATAGCCCAGTTGACTGGTCCAAGTTTACTACTAATTGATCACAACCTGGAGCAGATTTCTTTCTTCCTTCTCTACCCTCACTGCTTCTCCTGACTAGCCTTAAAAAAAAAAAAAAAGGCCGGACACAGTGGCTAACGCCTGTAATCCCAGCACTTTGGGAGGCCGAGGTGGGTGGATCACAAGGTCAAGAGATCGAGACCATCCTGGTCAACATGGTGAAACCCCGTCTCTACTAAAAATACAAAAAATCAGCTGGGCATGGTGGCGAGTGCCTGCAATCCCAGCTACTCAGGAGGCTGAGGCAGGAGAATTGCCTGAACCCAGGAGGCGGAGGTTGCGGTGAGCCGAGATCATGCCATTGCACTCCAGCCTGGGTAACAAGAGTGAAACTCCGTCTCAAAAAAAATAAATAAATAAAATAAAATAAAAGGCCAGGCGCAGTGGCTGACGCCTGTAATCCCAGCACTTTGGGAGGCTGAGGAGGGTGGATCATGAGGTCAGGAGGTCGAGACCAGCCTGGCCAAGATGGCAAAACCCTGTCCCTACTAAAAATACAAAAATAGCTGGGCATGGTGGCGGGTTGCCTGTAATCCCAGCTACTTGGGAGGCTGAGGCAGGAGAATCAAACCTGGGAGGCGGAGGTTGCAGTGAGCTGCAATTGCACCATTGCACTCCAGCCTGGGAGACAGAGCGAGACTCTGTTTCAAAAAAAAAAAAGGAATTGCTCATTTGAAAGTTGCCAGCTGCGTTAGATCAAGCTGTCTGCTGTAATTGCCGAGGATGAGGGGAAGGACAGATTAGGAAAAGGGGCAGCTTAAGCAAAGGCCCTAAGGCCTGGAGAGGCAGGGCACATGCAGGAAGAGATGGCACATGTGGCTGGAGAGCAGAGATATGGAAGAGGGGCAGGAGATGAGATTAGAAAGGAATTTTGGCTGGGTGCTGTGGCTCAAGCCAGTAATGCCAGCACTTTGGGAGGCTGAAGCGAGTGGATCACTTAAGGCCAAGAGTTGAGACAAGCCTGGCCAACACAGTGAAACTGTGTCACTACTTAACAATACAAAAATTAGGCTGGGTGTGGTGGCTCACACCTATAATCCCAGCATTTTGGGAAGCTGAGGTGGGTGGATCACTTGAGGTCAGGAGTTCGAGACCAGTCTGGCCTACAGGGCGACACCCTGTCTCTACTAAAAATACAAAAAGTAGCCAAGTGTGGTGGTGCATGCCTGTAGTCCCAACTACTCAGGAGGCCGAGGCAGGAGAATGGTTTGAACCTGGGAGGTGGAGGTTGCAGTGAGCCGCGATCGCACCACTGCACTGCAGCCTGGGTGACAGGGCGAGACTCTGTCTCAAAAACAAGGAAAGAAAGGGATTTAGTGCCAGCGCAGAGAGAGAATACCTGTCACCATGTAAGCCAGCGGCTGTGAGTTCACACCGCCCACCGCCCCCTTTCTTGCACACACATGGTCGAGGCTGATGGACCATCACACTCTTTCCTGTTGAGCCCAGACAGAGCCTCAGAATCCTCAACCGTGTGCCCTGGCAGGTTCTATCTACTGATGGAATTACCACATGAGGTGACATCCATTGACCATCCCCCCCCCGGGCCGAGCCCAGGCTGGACCTGTCCAGTGGGCTGAGTCCACAAGCCTCCTGAGAGTGGGCCTGAGTATAGTAGGGGTCCCTGGGGAAGCAACCATTGTGGCCCATAAATAGGTTAGGCGGTCAGGAAACGGGAAATCCTGCAACACAATGAGGCCTGCTGTGCAGGGGTTTCCTCCGGGCTGAGCGCCGGGCTGAGGATGCTTCTGGAGCCAAAAGCCTTGCAGTGGAGCAAGACTCCTGCTTGCTGGTCCCAGGCACCAGGTCTTCCCACAGCTCTCAGGGGAACTCAAGGCCCAGCCTCACCCCACCCAGCCCAGCAAGGGCAGCTCAGGACAGCCCAGGATGAGCCAGGACAGGCAGCGTTCCACTGAGGGGACAGCGATTATCCCAGCTAAGCCCTGGCACCAGGCAGTGGTGGGGGCTACAGCGGGAGCCAGGCAGGGGCCAGGGAACAGATGAACCCCCTCCAGGGTCAGTGAGTACTTCTGCCAGGCCTTCCGAGCCCAGGAGCCCAAACACCTCTAATGTCTGTGTATGTGGCCCTGTCTCCAGCCAGGGCTCCCCGGGGCATGGTAAGCACCAAGCTGACCCTCCCTGGACCCCAACAACAGAGATATGATGTAGTCCCTCAATAGAGAAAAGTGAAAACATGCTCCAGAAAATTTCTATTAAATAGGCAAGTAACAAAACCCTATAGGATCGCAATGCTGTTAAAATACAAACAGCAATCTGTGTTCGTGTGTGCACAAGCATGTGCACGAAAAAGGCAGGAAGGAGAAGCGTCACATGTCGAGGTGGTAGGGGATTTTTATTTTCTTTTTTGAGCTTTTCTGGGCTTCCTAGATTTTCTTCAGTGAACTTTGAAATCATTTGAGAAAAGAAAAAAAAAAAGGCTAGGTGTGGCAAGGTGCGCCCATAGTCCTGGTTACTTGGGAGGCTGAGGTAGGAGGATCATTTGAGCCCAGGAGATGGAGGCTGCAGTGAGCTCCGATCATGCTGCTGCATTCCAGCCTGAGCAACAGAGCAAGAGTGTCTA
>NW_016107612.1:819041-822209 GCF_001604975.1 Cebus imitator
CCTGTAATCCCAGCTACTTGGGAGGCTGAGGCAGGAGAATTACTTGAACCTGGGCAGCAGAGGTTGCAGTCAGCCGAGATCATGCCACTGCACTCCAGCCTGGGTGATAGAGTGAGACTCCATAAAAAAAAAAAAAAAAAATTAAGAAGTTTTTTTTAAGAAAAACAACACCCAAATCCTACAATACCTGTTTTTTTTCTCTTTTCTTTTAAAAGCTTATCTTACACTATTTACTAACTGAACAATACCTGTTTTCTTTTACATACCATGTTTACAAAGAATTTTTAAAGCAGTGGGAAAATACTGATAGAGACTGTAACACGGAGGGGGAAACAGGATGCGACATTGTATATATTGTATGTAAAGGAGGGGATGCCCAGGACAGCAGGAGACAGGAAGGAAGCCAGGGGTTAGAGCCACTGACTTTAGTGGGGCCATTGCCACAGGCCCACCATCTATAGTGCAGGACGATGCCCACACCCCACATACACCGCATACCACTAGGTTTCAAGAGTTTTGGCAATCCAGTCATGGAACCGTGTCTCGTCATTTGCACATCCCTGATCACTGAGCCTTGCTTTTCTTCTCAATGAATCATGACTAAAATTTTCAGCATATGGAAAAGTGGAAAGAATTATACCACGGGCCGGGCGCAGTGGCTCATGCCTGTAATCTCAGCACTTTGGAAGGCAGAGGCAGGTGGATCATGTGAGCTCAGGAGTTTGAGACCAGCATGGAAAACGTGGCAAAGCCCTGTCTCTACTAAAAACACAAGAAATTGGCTGGGCTCGGTGGCTCACGCCTGTAATTCCAGCACTTTGGGAGGCCGAGACGGGCAGATCATCAGGTCAAGAGATTGAGACCATCCTGGACAACATAGTGAAACCCCATCTCTACTAAAATACAAAAATTAGCTGGGCATGGTGGCATGTGCCTCCTGCCTACTCAGGAGGCTGAGGCAGGAGAACTGCTTGAAGCCAGGTGGTGAAGGTTGCAGTGAGCCGAGATTGCACCATTGCACACCAGCCTGTAACTGGTGAAAGAGCGGAATTCTGTCTCTCAAAACAAAACAAAACAAAACAAACAAACAAAAAACACAAAAAATTAGCCAGGGATGGTGGCACATGCCTGTAGTCCCAGTTACACAGGAGCCTGAGGAAGGAGGTTAATCTGAGCCCAGGAAGTCAAGGCTGCAGTGAGCCATGATCACAGCACTGAACTCCACTGCATTAGAGCCTGGGCAATGGGAGTGAGACTCTGTCTCAAAAAAAAAAAAAAAAAAAGAAAATTGTACAATGAATACCCAACTACCCACCATATGGGTTCTGCAATTAATATTTTATTACACTTGCTTTAGTACATATCTATCCATCCATGACTACTTTTTAAATATATATTTCACTGTAAATTATAGACATTAGACACTCCATCCCTAAACACTTGTGCGTGCATATTATTCACTAGAATTGAATATTTGTTTATAGTTCTTCCACCCCAGGTCAAATTTACACATGGTAATACAACAATTTTTTTCTTTTTCTTTTTTTTTTTTTTTTGAAATAAAGTTTCACACTTTCACCCAGGTTGGAGTGCAATGGTGCGATCTTGGCTCGCTGCAACTTCTGCCCTCCAGGTTCAAGCGATTCTCCTGCCTCAGCCTCCCGAGTAGCTAGGATTACAGGCACCTGCCACCATGCCCAGATAATTTAAATTTTTTTATTTTTATTAAAGACGGGGTTTCATTATGTTGACCAGGTTGGTCTCTAGCTCTTGGCCTCAAGTGATCTTCCCACCTTGGCTTCCCAAAGTGCTGGGATTACAGGCTTGAGTCATCGTGCCTGGTCTGGTAATGTAACAGTCTTAAATGTGTCATTGATTAGTGATGACAAATGCATACACCTGTGTAACCCTGTTCCTCATCATGACATCCAGAAAACTGCCTCCCTGCCACCGGCCACCTAGTCAGTCTGTAACCCACCACTCTCTTGAGGCACTTAGGAATGCCTGATTGCACTTATGTTTTCATCATAGATTATTTTTGCCTATTCTGAAACTTCCTATCAATGGAATCATGCCACTTGTGCCTGTTTTTGTCTGGCTTCTTTCATTCAACATTATGTCTGTGAGGTTTATCCATTTGCAATAGTCATTGCAATAGTTAACTGCTGTTGTCAGTGTTTCATTGTACGGATAGACACATTGTTTATTCGTTCTCTTGTGGATGGACACCTAGTCTGCTTACCTTTTTAACTTATTTTTAATAAAGCTGCTATAAGCACATTTATAGATAAGTCTTTTTGTGAGTACATATTTTCATATCTCTTGGAATGCAATTTCTCTAGGAATGTAATTGAGCTAGGCTTTTTTTTTCCTTCTTTTTTTTCTTTTTAAATGAGCTAGCCTCTTTCCATGTTTGTTAGACACTTGAATTTCTTTTTCTTTTGCCTATCTTTTGGTCTTTTTCTTCTTGATTTGGAGGAGCTCTTTGGATACAAAAGAAAAAATCTTCAGGCACAGTGCCTTCCCTCAGAGCACCATGCTTTAGGAGGGTGGGCATACGGGACATGACCAGGATGTGACGGGGTGGCTGCTGTACTCATTTATTCCTTTGCTTATTTAAGCCATAAGTCCAACCGTGTCACTTGTCCATATAAGACTCCTCCTGCAGCTGCACCTCACTGCAGGTAAAAGCCAACGAGGCTCTGCAGCATCTCACCTCACCTGGTTGAAGCCTCTCTGACCTCACGCCCTGCCCCTGTCCCCATTCAATTGGCTCCAGCTGCTGTGGCTCCTTAACTCACTGAGCACAATCTGTGCCTCAGGGCCTCTGGCCGTGCCAGTCCCTCTTGCTGGAACATTCCTCCCCAGAGGTCCGCATTATTTTCTTCCTGTATTAGTCTCCCACAGCTGCCATAACAAACTACCACAAACCTGGTGGCTCAAACAAAAGAAGTTCATTCTCTTATAGTTCTGGAGGCCAGAGGTCCTAAATCTCTCCCCTTCCAAAGGCTCCAAGAGAGAATGCCAGCATCTCCCAGCTTCCTGTGGCTCCACGTTCCTTGGCTTGTGGCTGCCTCTGTCTTCACACAGCCCTCTCCTCTCCATCTGTCTTTGCTTTGCGTGTTTCTTTTTTCTTTTTCTCTCTTTCTTTTTTTTTTTTTTTTTTTT
>NW_016107612.1:822457-825633 GCF_001604975.1 Cebus imitator
ACCTCAGGTGATCTACCCACCTTGGCCTCCCAAAGTGCTGGGATTACAAGCGAGAGTCACCCCACCCTGCCCTCCTTTGTGTATTTCTTTTTCTTTTTTTTGAGACGTAGTCTCACTCTGGAGTGCAGTGGTGCGACCTTGGCTCACCACAACCTCCACCTCCCTGGTTCAAGCGATTCTCCTGCCTCAGCCTCCCGAGTAGCTGGGATTATAGGCGCTTGCCACCACGCCCGGCTAATTTTTTATATTTTTAGTAGAGATGGGGTTTCACCACCTTGGCTAGGATGGTCTCAATCTCTTGACCTCGTGATCCACCTGCCTCGGCCTCCCAAAGTGCTGAGATTACAGGCATGCACCACCGCGCCCCGCCGGTGTATTTCTTATAATGCTACTTGTTGGATTGAAGGTCCACCCGGATAATCCACCATCTAGAGATCCTTAACTGCAAGAACTTTTTCCCAAATAAGGTTATATTCACAGGTTTTGGAGACTATGACACTGACGTTATCTTTTTGGGGGCCACGATCCAAGCCACCAGTCCACTCCCAAGTGCCCCCAGATTCATGAGTGAAATATACTGACCCCATCACAACATCTCCAAAATCTCTATCCATTAGTTTTTTGGTGGTTGTTGTTGTTTTTGAGACAAGAGCCTCACTCTGTTGCCCAGTCTGAAGTGCAGTGACACGATCTCGGTTCACTGCAACCTCTGCCTCCCAGGTTCAAGTGATTCCCCTGCCTCAGCCTCCTGAGCAGCTGTGACTACAGGTGCATGCCACCACACCTGGTTAATTTTGTGTGTGCGTGTGTATTTTAGTAGAGACGAGGTTTCACCATGTTGGCCAGGATGGTCTCTATCTCCTGACCTCGTGATCCACCTGCCTTGGCTTCCCAAAGTGCTGGGATTATAGGCATGAGCCACGGCGCCCGGCTCCTCCAGTTTTCAATGAATGTTCCTCATTTCTTAGCTGGGTACAGTGGCTCTTGCCTATAATCCCAGCACTTTGGGAGGCCAAGATGGGAGGATTGCTTAAGACCAGCAGTTCAAGACCAGCCTGAGGAAATTAGGGAGACTCTGTCTGCAAAAAATAAAAAATTAGCCGGGCATGGTGGTGTGTGCCTGTCGTCCTAGCAACTCAGGAGGCTGAGGTGGGAGGATTGTTTGAGCCCAGGAGGTCGAGGCTGCAGTGAGCTGTGATCACACCACTACACTCCAGCCTGGGCAACAGAGCAAGATTCTGTCTCAAAAACAAAACAGAACAAAACCACGTTCCTCTTTTCCTTCTGAGCTCTCGTGGCTTTAATGTTCGTATTTCTAGCCACATTCTGTTCATAACTAGATATTATTTAAATGTATAGAAGGTTTCTCTTCCATGCTCCTAATTTCCTTCTGAGTCCTTAACTTCAGTATCTTTATTTTTATTTTATTATTTTATTTTATTTTATTTATTTTTGAGACAGAGTCTCGCTCTGTTGCCCAGGCTGAAGTGCAGAATCATAATCTCTGCTCACTATGACCTCCGCTTCCCAGGTTCAAGCCTCCCGAGTAGCTGGGATTATAGGCACCTGCCACCACAACTGGCTAATTTTTGTATTTTTAGTAGAGATGGGGTTTCATCATGTGGGTCGGGCTGGTTTCAAACTACTGGCCTCAAGTGATCCACCCGGCTTGGCCTCCCAAAGTGCTGAGATTGACAGGCCAGCCTAAAGTACCACTTTCAAAGTCATCTTTAAAGGGCTTGTTTACAGTGTTATTTAACACTTATAATTGTGAAGTCATATCCCCAGCAAAAATTACTAAAACTGGGTTAAATTTGCCTCTTTTTTGCCCCAAGTAATTCTTCCGGATGACTGTCATAAACATCCAAAATTAGAATTCTCTGAGGTCATTTCAGGCTATTGTGCCTTCCCCAGATAGTACTTCCTTGTTTAAAATAATCAGAAAACGTCAGGTAATGCAAGACCTTTTGAGAACTTGTGCAAACGGGGACTCCCTCTTTTCTGAGGAATTATTTTCAAAGAGGAAAAAAAAGCTTGCCTAATATTCAGAAAGAGCTGGTCTGTTCAAAAGTGTTTGTTGTTTCATTGTTGTAATAGAAAACCACTGAAGGTTGGGGGCAGTGGCTCATGCCGGTAATCCCAGCACTTTAGGAGCCTGAGGCGGGCAGATCACCTGAGGTCGGGAGTTCGAGACCAGCCTGGCCAACATGGTGATATCCCATCTCTACTAAAAATACAAAATTAGACAGGTGTGGTGTCGAATTCCTGTAATCCTAGCTACTCGGGAGGCTGAGGCAGGAAAATCACTTAAACCCGGGAGGTGGAGGTTGCAGTGAGCCGAGACCAGCACATTGCATTCCAGCCTAGGCAACAAGAACAAAACTGCATCTCAAAGAAAGAAAGAAAGAAAAAGATTGGAAATGCCCAAATATCCTAATTGAGTTATTTTATTCAATGTAATACTAAAGAGCCATTTAACAAAAACAAGGTGAATTTATGCATAAGAGTATAGACTTAAGAGGTGTGGTGTGCGTGTCTCTTTTTGTATATACACAATCTATTTGGAAGGAACTACAGTCAGTGATAGGACGGGAGTAGTTGTCGAGGTGGGAGGGAGAGTTATACCTTCGCAGATAATTGGGGGCTTTCAAAACATGTTTTAACCCACATACATTTATTATTTATTCAAAAAACGAATTTAACATTTAAAAGACTGGGCATGGTGGCTTAGGCCTTAATCCCAGTAGTTTGGGAGATCGAGGCAGGTGGATCGCTTGAGCCCAAGAGTTTGAGATCAGCCTGGGCAACAAAGTGAGCCCTCCTCTCTACCAAAAAATTAAAAAAAAAAAAAAAAAATTAGCCCGGTGTGGCCCGTGCCTGTAGTCCCAGCTTCTTGGGAGGCTGAGGTGGAAGGATCCTAGGACTTCAAGGCTGCAGTGAGCTGTGACCATGCAGGTGCACTTCAGCCTGGGTCACAGAGCGAGACCCTGCCTCAAATTTTTTTTTTAATTATGAAATATAGGCATTTGAAAAAGAACAAAAATTTCTCTCTTTTTTTTTTTTTTTTGAGACAGAGTTTCACTTTTTTTTCTGGCTGGAGTGCAATGGCACGATCTCGGCTCACCGCAACCTCCGCCTCCTGGGTTCAGGCAATTCTCCTGCCTCAGCCTCCTGAG
>NW_016107612.1:825696-827295 GCF_001604975.1 Cebus imitator
ACAGGCACGCGCCACCATGCCCAGCTAATTTTTTGTAGTTTTAGTAGAGACTGGGTTTCATCATGTTCACCAGGATGGTCTCGATCTCTTGACCTCGTGATCCACCCGCCTCGGCCTCCCAAAGTGCTGGGATTACAGGCGTGAGCCACCGCGCCCGGCCGGAACAAAAATTTCTAACCCAAGACTTGTATGCAATTATTTTGTCTAAGCCCTTAATGGGTCCCATCAAAGCTGTCAAAAACTCCTCCTGCCCCTTACTGTTGAGATAAGGACTAAGGCACATGACTAACCACCGTGGCTGTCTCCTTTGGGGGCTCTGTTCTCAGCAATGGGAGAACCCCCGTGTGAGAAACTTAGGGTTCACCTCTCCATGAGGTCCAGCAGGCCCAGTGTCTAGGGCCTATGATATTTCTAGGGACCCACAAACATGTGGTAACTTTTTTTTTTGGAGACTGAGTCTCACTCTGTTACCAGGTTGGATGGAGTGCAGTGGCATAATCTCTGCTCACTGCAACCTCCACATCCCAGTTTCAGGTGATTCTCCTGCCTCAGCCTCCGGAGTAGCTGAGATTGCAGATGCTTGCCACCGCACTTGGCTCATTTTTGTATTTTTGTAAAAATGGGGTTTCACCATGTTGGCCAAGCTGGTCTCGAACTCCTGACCTCAAGTGATCTGCCCACCTCAGCCTCCCAAAGTGCTGGAATTACAGGCCTGAGCCACTGTGCCCAGTCTATAACTTTTTTTAATCAGCTAAAAAAAAATAATAATAATTCGGCCAGGCACTGTGGCTCACGCCTGTAATCCCAGCACTTTGTGAGGCTGAGGTGGGCGGATCACAAGATCAAGAGATCAAGACCATCCTAGCTAACATAGTGAAACCCTATCTCTACTAAAAATACAAAAATTAGCCGGGCGTGGTGGCACGTGCCTGTAGTCCCAGCTACTCAGGAGGCTGAGTTAGGAGAATCTCTTGAACCTGGGAGGCAGAGGTTGTAGTGAGCCGCAGTGGTGCCGCTGCACTCCAGCCTGGCACAGAGTGAGACTGTTTCAAAAAAAAATAAAAAGAATCCAATGCACCCTGAATTGTTTTTTGTTTGTTTGTTTTGAGATGAAGTCAACTTCTGTCACCCAGGCTGGCGTACAGTGGCATGATCTTGGCTCACTGCAACCTCCACCACCCAGTTTCAAGAGATTATCTTGGTTCAGCCTCCTGAGTAGCTGGGATTCCAGGCACGTGCCACCACATTCAGCGAATTTTTGTAATTTTAGTAGAGACGAAGTTTCCCCATGTTGGCCAGGCTGGTTTCGAACTCCTGACCTCAAATGATCTGCCTGCCTCGGCCTCCCAAAGTGTTGGGATTAGAGGTGTGAGCCGCCATACCCAGCCTGGGTTATATTTATTTTGATATCAACACAGTCATAAGATATGATTTTGTTTGTATATGCATACAAAAATTATACAAATTGTATATATTTATAATTTAAACATATATATAAAACATATATTTATAATTTTTTTTTTTTTTTTTTTTTTTTAAGACAAAGTTTCACTCATTACCCAGGCTGGAGTGCAATGGCGCGATCTCGGCTCACCGCAA
>NW_016107612.1:827463-830052 GCF_001604975.1 Cebus imitator
TTTTTTAGTAGAGATGGGGTTTCACCATGTTGACCAGGATGGTCTCAATCTCTTGACCTCGTGATCCACCCGCCTCGGCCTCCCAAAGTGCTGGGATTACAGGCTTGAGCCACCGCGCCCCACTATAATTTTTTTTTTTTTAACAAGGAAGGGCTCATGAAAACAAAATGGCCTAGAAAATCATAACGTGGTTCATGGGCAATTTTTTTCTGCAAAGAGACAGATACATTTTTTAGGCTTGGAGGCCAGATGGTCTCTGCTGCAACTCAGCTCTGCCATTGTAGCAGGAAGCTGCTGTAGACAATACACAAATGGGTGAGAGTGACAGCGCTTCAACCAGCCATTTCTATAAAAGCGGACAGTGGTCCTGGTTTGGTCAGAAGACCATAGTTTGCAGCCTCTGTAGCTGGTACTCAGTAAATGCCGGCACAGTATTTGCCGAATGCATGAAGGAACTGGAGAGGCAGGTTGCTAACCAGGTCTGATCCCTGGCCGGCAGCTGAGTTAGGGGAGGGAGGAGATAGGGAATGGCTACTGCGCTGGCAGTTTTCTTTGTGTTTCTCGGTCCCTAATTTCCTCTGTGACCTTGGCAAGCTGTCGCCCCTTGCTGAGCCTCAGCCTCTATCTGGAGGATGAGGGCGGCACCTCTCATGTGCTAGGCTGTGTGGAGAGGATGAAACGTCGTGGAGGATGTGGAAGTGCTTGGAATAGGAAGAGGAGATTCCCCGTGGGCAGCGCAGGGCAGGAACTGCCCGCTTCCAGGAGGCCTGCCAGCCTGGGGAATGTCAATTTGGCAGAGGAAAGAAGTGGGTGGGGGCAGCCAACAGTGTGACCCGAAACACAAACAGTCCCCAGAGAGGGGCCGAAACTCAGGCTGGTGAAAACACCCTCGTCAGGTTTCTATCCTGCCTCTGAGCAGGACAGGGGAAGGTGCCTGGTGCCCCAGTGTGAGGACTGTTGATTGGCCCGGACACCTGCTTAAAGTTGGAGTTTGCTTCTCTGCAGCCAGAGTCCCAGCCCCATGGAGGAAGCCCCATGTCCCTGTCTCACTGCAGGGCCACCTGATGGCCTGGTCAGGCAAGCTGTATTGTGACCTGGACGGGCAATCTGGAAGCATTATTGAAATTGGCAACACACCAGTGTCAGGTGTATGACTTAGAAGAGCCCTGGCAAATTACACAGTTCACTCCAGGTGGGCCAAATGAACAACAGAATTTTCACGACTCATGTGGTGTGGGCAGGGTCACCAGACCCTGCAAAGGTTGTCAAGGTACCCACCTCCACCCACCAACCAGCACAGCGGGGTGCCATTGTCACCCCAGGCCTAGAGGGCAAGCGGAGGGGAGACCCCAGTGGGAGCTGCAGCCGGCTGTGGGCAAGAGTCTGCCTGCTTGGAGCTGTGCTCGTGGAAGGCATAGCCACTGCCAGATCCACAGGGAAGCCTCTGTGAAATGGGAAAATACCCTGATCTCCCTCTCTAGCCTTCCAGTCTCCTGCCAGCACCTCCCAGTGGTAGAACCCACCCAGAAGCCAGAGGGCAAGGGAGCTGGCCGGGAAATGCAGCCCACAGGGGCCTAGCTCCCAGGACGGTGGAGCAGAGTGGAGATGCGTGCAGGGAGGTAAATGGAAGAAAACCTTAGAAAGGCACTTGAGAAGGCATGAGGAGGCGCAGACAGGAAGATTACTTGTACCTGTGTCTGTAATGCTAACAGGAGCAACCAATCGGTGAAGGGAATTGTTTAAAAAACGATTACATCCAAAACTGTGTCAGTCAGGATAGACAAGGTTAAACTGCAGAAACAAATTAATTCTGAAATCTCCACGGTGTAACACACGAAGTTTTATTTGGCTCAGGCTATGTGGCCAGTGCAGGCTGAGGCAGTCTCTTCTATCTCATAGTGACCCGCCATCTCAAGAGGCTTCAGGGATCGGGAGACGGGAAAGCCTCAGGGGAAGGGGAGAGGGCTGAAACTCACCTTTCTTCTAACTGCCTTTCACTAGAAGTGACCCTTGTCACTTTTGCTCATAGCCCATTGGCCAGATGTAGTCATTTAGTCCCCTACAAAGAAGGTGGGATACCTTCCTCTATACTTAGGGAGGGAGAACTTGCTACCTTTATCCCTAATAATCTTTATTGCACAAAACAGGTACCAGCTAAAAACAATGAGGTAGGGGCAGGGTGTGGTGGCTCACACCTGTAATCCCAGCGCTTTGAGAGGCTGAGGTGGGATCACCTGAGGTTAGGGGTTCAAGACCAGCCTGGCCATGATGGGGAAACCCTGCCTCTGCTAAAAATATAAAAATTAGCTGGTTGCCAGGTGTGGTGGCTCACGTCTGTAATCCCAGAACTTTGGGAGGCTCAGGTGGGTGGATCATCTGAGGTCAGGAGTTCGAGACTAGCCTGACTAATATGGTGAAACCCTGTCTCTACTAAAATTACAAATATTCACGGGATGTGGTGGCGTGTGCCTGTAGTCCCAGCTACTCAGGAGGCTGAGGCAGGAGAATTGCTTGAATCCAGGAGGCAGAGGTTGCAGTGAGTTGAGCGAGATTGCACCATTCCACTCCAGCTTGGGTGACAGAGTGAGA
>NW_016107612.1:830141-833072 GCF_001604975.1 Cebus imitator
AAAAAAAAAAAAAAAAAAAAAGAAGAAGAAATTAGCTGGGTGTGATGGTGCCACCTGTAATCCTAGCTACTCAGGAGGCTGAGACAGGAGAATTGCTTGAACCCTGGGGGGGCGGAGATTGCAATGAGCCGAGATCGTGCCACTGCACTCCAGCCTGGCAAGAGGGCAAAACAAACAACAAAAACAACGAGGTAGATCCTTAGGTGCTGACACGGAAATATCCAGGATATAATATTGGGTGAAAAGATAAGTTGCAGAACACTGCACACAATGATAACATTTCTGTTAAGCAAAAAAAAAATCAATCACAAAACAAATGCTATGCACGTTATGAATATATAGGTACATAATATATAAATGAATAGACAGGGTCTGGAATGATGTATTGCAAACTGAAAAGGGGGTTACTTCTGGGGAGTGAAAGAGATCTGGGTTTCAGCCTTCTCGGTAATGTATTAACTTTATTTACTTTTATTTTGTTGAGATGGAGTCTCTCTGTGTCGCCCATGCAGTGGCACAATCTTGGCTCACTGCAACCTCCGCCTTCCAGGTTCGAGCGATTATTATGCCTCAGCCTCCTGCGTAGCTGGAATTATAGGCGCCTGCTACCGTGCTGGCTAGTTTTCATATTTTCAGTAGAGACAGGGTTTTGGTATGTTGGCCAGGCTGGTCTCAAACTCCTGAACTCAAGTGATCCACCTGCCTTGGTCTCCCAAAGTGTTGGGGTTACAGGCATGAGCCACCACACCCGACCTCTGTAATGTCTTCACTTTAGACACACAGAATGTATGCATATGCCACACTTGAGTCAGGAAGAGTGGCAGGTGCACCCTCCTTGGGGCCAGAGACCAAGTCTGAATCTAACGGCCACTCACTTTCTAAGTGACCCTGGGAAAGTCATGGGGTCCTTTTGGACCTCAGTTTGCCCAATTAGGAAAGTGGGCCAGGTGCTTTTGAAGGTCCCTTTCCACTTAGAGCCCCCGTGACACTCATTTCCCATCTCCTCTCCCCTCTGTCCTCTGTTAGTCCCCAGCAGAGCCCTCCTTCCCTGGTGGCCCCTTGGCATCACACACAGCCCAAGCAGCAAGCACCACTATGGGACTCTGTCTGAAATGGGTCTTCACTTGGCCCAGTCCTGCAGGGCCCTGGGGCCTCCCTCCCTCCCAGTCTCTCTCCTGGCTGCTCTGGCAAGATGTTCAGGGAGTCAGCCCCAATCAGAGCTGTGCTGCACACTTCTGAGAATGGCGGTGGGAGTGGCCAGGGGCTGTCACAGCCTTGAAGACCCTGAGGACTTTGGCCTCATTTTACGTGTCCCGAAGTGCCTCCGATACGCCCGTGGCACGAGCACTGGGTCACATGCAGCCAGGCTGCAAATCCCCCGTTCATTCCTGCTTACACGCACTGACCTGTGCCGTTCCTCTACCAGTCTCACCTTTCTCCCTAACCTTCCAGATCCTTCCACCCTGCAGAACTCAGGCCATGAAGCCCTTCTTTAGGGCTTTCTCACACCCAAAACCTCCCTGCTTGCCAGCCGGAAGTACAAATTGAGCACCCTGAGAACTTTGGTCTTCAGTTACGTCTACACGTATTGGTCTTTTGTTTTATTTAGATTTATATATCAAAGTATTTATGCTGTCACGTTCCATGAAATAGCTGAAGCGTCATTTTGCTGATATGTCTGTATGAAAGACCTAATTATAACTAAAAAACAAAACAAATGGGCGTTTTCCATAGTAAAAGCAGCAAAAGCACATTATTAATAGTTTGGAAAAGATCAAAGAGGGAAGAAGCCCCCCGATTATTCCACTGAATCTAATACAAAATCTAACACTGCCAGCAGTTTTTCTTCCCAATCCTTTTCCTGCTCATTTGCACTTTAAAGATCATCATTGTTCAATTTCTATCCTGTTTTTTCACTTAAAGTTGTATCAAATCTATTTCCATGTTGTTGCATAAACTAATTCCAGAATCACCATCTAAAAATTATTGTATGGGGCCGGGCAAGGTGGCTTACACCTGTCATCCCAGCACTTTGAGAGGCTGAGGCAGGCGGATCACCTGAGGTCAGAAGTTCAAGGCCAGCTTGGCCAACATGGTGAAACCCCATCTCCACTAAACTACAAAAATTAGCTGGGCGTGATGGTGGGTGCCTGTAATCCCAGCTACTCGGGAGGCTGAGGTGGGAGTATCACCTGAACCTGGGAGGCGGAGGTTGCAGTGAGCCGATATTGCACCACTGCACTCCAGCCTGGGTGACAGAGCGAGACTCCATCTCAATAAATACATTAATAAATATTGTTGCATGATATTTCTTTTTCTTCTTTTTATTTATTATTTTTTCTAAAAAAAAAAGAAGAAAGAAAAAGAATTTAAAAAAAAAAGAATGAAGGAGAGGAAGAAAGAGAAAGAGGAAAAGGGAGAGAGAACGGGGGTGTTGCTTTATTGCCCGGGCTAGAATGCAGTCTAAAAATGGGTATGCCTATAATTGTGCTTAATAATAGAGACATGAAAAAAAAATGAGGGAAGAAAATAACAAACAAGCAGCCAACCAATATTTCATTTAAACCTGTAAATAGATGTGATGTGGTACTGATAAGAGTGTATATTCTGTGTATTTAAAGTGGAGAGTTCTATAAATATTAATTAAGTTTACTTGTTCCGGATCTGAGTTCAAATCCTGGATATCATTGTTAATTTTCTGTCTCCTTGATCTGTCTAATATTGATGTCGAAGTCTCCCACTATTATTGTGTGGGAGTCTAAGTCTGTTTATAAGTCTTATATATCTGGGTATTCCTGTATTGGGTGCGTATATATTTAGGATCTTTAGCTCTTCTTGTTGCATTGATCCTTTTATCATTATGTAATATCCTTCTTTGCTCCTTTTGATCTTTGTTGCTTTAAAGCAACTCCTGCTTTTTATTTATTTATT
>NW_016107612.1:834242-847209 GCF_001604975.1 Cebus imitator
GAGGCGTTCTGATTTTGGGTATTCTCAGCCTTTTTAGGCTGTTTTCTTCCCTTCGTTATAAATTTATCCATCTGTGGTCTTTATAATTACCATCTTTATAATTGGGTTTCTGAGTGGATGTCCAACTTGTTGATTCCCAGCGCTAAAATCTGAGCAACCCACTGCGCCGGCCAAAACAGCGGCGTTATGATTGATGGTGCTTTTCTGACTCTGCACCAAGAACCACCACACCAAGGCAGCAGCAAAACTGCCTTGCCGGCCACAAGAGTCGCGCTGGCGACCCGTGGGGCTCCTCCGCTGGGAATCTCCTGGTGTGTGAGCAACAAAAATTCGTCTGAAAGTGTGGCGTCCTCTCGTTCTCGGCGCTTTCACTGGGAGCTACAATCCCCAGCTGCTAATGATCAGCCATCCTGGATCTCTCTCCCTCTTTTTCTTCTTTATGTTTTGAGACATGGTCGCACTCTATTGCCCAGGCTGGAGTGCAGGTGCCATGGTCACTGCTCACTGCAGCCTCGACCTCCCAGGCTCATTATTCCCTCCCCATACCAAAAAACCCCAAACCCAAAAGAGTTAACAACAAACATAGGCAAAAATGTTGATTCAGTGGCAACCAAAGAACTGCAAATAAAACCTACAAAGCATTATTTTTAGCAGTCTCACCAGTTATGTTGCTAAAGGTGATCTCACAACTAGTGGAGAGGATGGGTACTCAGCCACTTCAGGGAGGAATAAAAACAGGTGCGATTTTCTTTCTGGGAGTAATTTGTCAGTGTGGAGTAGAAGCCTTAGAGCACTGTGGGCTGGCAATTCCACTTCTAGGACTCTCTCTGGATGTTTGCAAAAGTCGTTTAGCGAAACAAAAGGAATGTATCTTTTTTTTCTTTTGAGATTGAGGCTCGCTTTGTCACCCAGGCTGGAGTGCAGTGATGCAATCTCGGCTCACTGCAACCTCTGCCTCCTGAGTTTAAGTGATTCTCGTGCCTGAACTTTTGATGTAGCTGGGACTACAGGCATGTGCCACCACGCCTGACTAATTTTTGTATTTTTAGTAGAGATGGGGTTTCACCATATTGGCCAGGCTGGTCTCGATCTCCTGAGCTTGTGATCCACCTGTCTCGGTCTCCCAAAGTGCTGGGATTATAGGCATGAGCCACCGCAGTCGGCCACAACTCCAATTCTTTACCACGTGGCCTGGTCCTGGTCCCTTCCTCCCACCTCCACCCTTTTCACCCCCTCCCTGTCTCTTTTCTGGTCCTCAAAACTAGAAAGGTCAGGCCTGGTCCAGCCTCAGGATCTTTGTGCTTGCTCTTCCCTCTGCCTGGATTACTCACCTCCCTAGAATGTGACCTCAGGAAGGAGGGTCTCTGTTATTCACTGCTAGACCCCTGGCCTGACCCCTGACATCAGTAGATGTTCACTGGATACATGAAAGGTTAAGAGCAAGAGCTGTGGGGTCAGAAGCAGGTGTGGGCTTGCGTCCCAGCTCCAGCACTGGTTAGCTCTGTGGCCTTGTGCAAGTTCCTTCACCTCTCTGAGCCTTGGGCTCCTCTGCTGTGAAGTATAAGCAGAACTCGCTTATGGGGGTGTGGAAGCATATCAAGCCTGGTGCAGTGTGAGCCTGGAGGATCATTTGTGATAATTATAGGCCTCTCTGAATTTTATATGTAATTGTTCTGCTTCGAGTTGAGGAACTCCAGTATCCATAGAGTGCCTCCACCAAAAGGATGTCATAGGAAATGATCTGTGGGCCGGGTGCGGTCGTTCACGCCTGTAATCCAAGCACTTTGGGAGGCCGAGGTGGGTGGATCACCAGGAGTTCGAGACCAGCCTGGCCAACATGACGAAACCCTGTCTCTAAAAAAAAATTACAAAAATTAGCCAGGCATGGTAGCATGCGTCTATAATCCCAGCTACTCAGGAGGGTGAGCTGGGAGGATCGCTTGAGCCCGGGGAGTGGAGGTTGCAGTGAGCTGAGATTGCAGGACTGCACTCCAGTTTGGGAGACAGAGTTAAAGTACACAGTGAGTCCTCAACATTGCCAATAGGTTCCCAGCAACTGACTTTAAATGAAAGGAGGTACTGCATGCTATGGGAACTTAACTCTTGTTTATACCAGTTAGCCTACGGTAAAATTGGTTTCGTTATACAGTCTGTTGCTTCAGCTTAACAACTGAAGTTTCCAAGAACCTACTGATGACATTAAGCGAACACTCACTGCACTGTTTACTTGCATATGTTACCATTATGGGCATATGATGCGTGCTCATAAAAATTCAATGACTCAAGTACAAAGCGAAAGTCTCCCATATCCCACAATTTCTCACCCAAAATTTCATGCTATGTTAAATGAAAAAGGTAGGTTTTTCTTCCCCCCCCCAAAAAAAGAAAAAGGCAGGTCATAAAAATCCCAATATGCACAGTACGAACTCACATTTAAAAAATAAAATATGGCCGGGTGCAGTGGTTCATGCCTGTAATCCTAGCACTTTGGGAGACCGAGGTGGGTGGATCACGAGGGCAGGAGTTCAATACCAGCCTGGCCAATATGGTGACACACCGTCTCTACTAAAAATACAAAAATTAGCTGGGTGTGGTGGCACGCACCTGTAGCCCCAACTACTCAGGAGGCTGAGGCAGAAAAATCACTTGAACCCAGGTGGCAGAGGTTGCAGTGAGCTAAGATCGTGCCACTGCACTCCAGCCTGGGCAACAGAGTAAAACTCTGTCTCAAAAAAAAAAAAAAAATAGTAGCTTTCTCTCTCTCTCTCTATACATATACACACACACACACTTTATTTTTATATGTACATATAAACATAAATATATATATGTTTTTCTTCTGAGGATATACTAACGTGTGCGTATATAGATATATGTTATACGTACATGTGTTAGTATGTCCTCATCAGGAAAAGCCTGGAGGATTTACATTAAATGTCTAGGATGTTTGGTGGGAGAGCAGAGATTGCTGGCATTTTTCGTGGTCTTTTTTGACTTTCCTTTTCTGAGACAGGGGGTCTTGCTGTGTTGCCCAGGCTGTAGCGCAGTGGCACAATCACAGCTCACCACAAACTCAACCTTCTGGATTCAAGTGATTCTCCCACTGTAGCCTCCTGAGTAGCTGGGACACATGCCACCATGCCCAGCTAATTAAAAAAAAAAATTCTTTTTTTTTTTCAGAGATGGTATTTTGCCAGGTTGCTCAGGCTGGTCTCTAACTCCTGGGTTCAAGGTTTTCTCTTGCCTCGGCCTCCCACAAGGCTGGGATTACAGGCGTGAGCCATGCCCAGCCATTTTTGGTGTTTTCATGGCTTCCTCACTCTCTATGATGACTGACCACGTTTTACTTGATGTAATGTGAAAAAGCCCATGTGACAGTTAGCTTGATGTGCCCTGCCTCGCCCCACCCCTACCTTCTACCCTTTGTCTACTTGAGCCCCAGGGGCTCTTGGGAAGATCCAGGTGTCCTCTGCTATCTTAAGCAACTGGGGGGTTGTGCCAGAGACTCCAGAAGGAGCCCTGGTTCTCAGTACTCTTTTGAAGGATGAAGAGATGCATGCTTTGTGGTCCTGGAGTTTGGCAAGCTCCTGAGGAGTCCTAGGTGGCAAATAAAAATGCATGAAGGGAGGCATGAATTTGGAACTCAAGGTACCTTAGGACATCAGTCAAGGCAAACATTTAAAAACCAAATCAAACTGGGGCCAGGCTCGGTGGCTTATGCCAGTAATTCTAGCAATTTGGGAGGCTAAGGCGGGCAGATCACTTGAGGTCAGGAGTTCGAGACCAGCCTGGCCAACATGGTAAAACTCTGTCTCTACTAAAGATACACACACACACAAAAATTAGCAGGGTAGGGGTGGTGGTGTGTGCCTGCAATCTCCAGCTATGTGGGAGGCTGAGGTAGGATAATCACTCGAACTTGGGAGGTGGAGGCTACAGTGAGCTGAGATCATGCCACTGTACTCCAGCCTGGGCAACAGAGTGAGACTCTATGTCAAACAAACAAACAAACAAACTAAACCAAACCAAAACCTGACAGCTCTCATTGGCTTCAGAAATAAAGTGAGTTTATCAGTACATGAAACTGCAAAGTCTTGGGTCCCCAAACCCTTAGGCACAGCTGGATCCAGGGGCTCAGATGGTCCCTTCCCACATCTATGTTCCACTTCAAGGCTCTGCTTTCCTCTGTGCTGGCTTCACTCTGGGGCAGGCTCTCTCTCTGTAGGGGCAAGATGACCTGTTGAAGGCTCCAGGCTCACATCCCAGTAGCTCAGCAATCCCAGTGGACACAGGTTTATCCCTCCCAGAGGCATCAGGAAAAGTCCCAGGGAGGCCCTGATGGGCTAGACTTGGGTTTCCTGCCCACCCCTGCACCAGGAACTGGGGGCTGCTGGCTGGTCCCAGGCCACAAGCCCATCCGGTCACTAGGGGGTGACCGGCCACCAGGAGGTGACAAGGAGGAGGGGTTGTTCTTACAGGACAATGTAGGGGCCACTGGCAGAGGGAGGGGATGCCACAGAGTTCCTCCTTGCTAGGTGCTTGAAACCCGTGCTACAGGAAGCACAGAACTGCCCTTTATCAGGAAAGCTGAATTACTCACAACCCCCGCCCTCAGTTCTGCAGAAGAACAGATGAGGGGGTCCTCCATGGGGGTGGGGAGGTAGGGGGGTAAGACAGGGGAGAGTGGGAGGAGAGTCCTACCTAGGGATCAGAAGATACAGTTCAAACAGCGGGTGGCCATGGCCTAATCAACCCCCTCTCCAGCCTTCAGTATCCGCATCTGTAAAGGGAGATTGATTGGGCTGGAGTCTACAGGTTGTAGGACAGTGCTGCATATTTTGGGGTGCAGATGCCCCTCCCTTTCCACTGGCTCAGAGAAATTTTTCCTTCCTTCCTTCTTAGCTCCCTTCCTCCCTCCCTCCCTCCCTCCTTCCTTCCTTCCCTCCCTCCCTCCTTCCTTCCTTCCCTCCCTTTCTTCCTCTTTCCTTTCTGCCTTTCTTCCACCAAAAATAAAATTCTAAGCCCCTTCCCTCCAGTCATCTGAATGGACTCCCTCCTTTTGGCCAAAGGCACTCCAAAGTTAACCTGAAAAGTTAACTTTTGGCCAAAGGCACTCCAAAGTTAACATTGCTAGAGGCCATGACGGAAAAGGAGGGTGGGGGTGAGTTTAAGTTCCTTCCTCCTTAAACTCTCCTCCCTTTTGGAATTTAGGAAAAAACCAACCAGCATTTAGTAACAACACAGATCTCACATCTGATAAAAAACTTTTACAGTCTGTTCTCAGAAAGCCTGCTGCCTGGAGGCGTCATCTGCATGATGAAACCTTGGTCTCTACAACCCTTTATTGCAACCCAGACATTCCTTTCTATGGATAATAACTCTTTCAACAAATTGCCAATCAGTAAAATTGAAAATCTGCGTGTAACTTGGAAGCCCCCACTTTGAGTTGTCCTGCCTTTCTGGACCAAACTAACTTATATCTTAACTGTATTTGATTGACGTCTCATGTCTCCCTGAAATGTATAAAACTAAGCTGTGCCCTGACCACCCTGGGCACATGTTCTCAGGATCTCCTGACAGTTGTGTCACAGGCCATTGCTCACTCATATTTGGCTCAGAATAAATCTCTTCAAATATTTTACAGTTTGACTTTTTTTTAATCAGTTTGATTTTTTTTTAAAGACAGTCTTGCTGTGTTGCCCAGGCTGGAGTGTAGTGGTGCAATCCTAGCTCACTGCAACCTCTGCCTCCCAGGTTAAAGCGATTCTCCTGCCTCAGCCTTCTGAGTAGCTGGGATTACAGGTGCCCACCATCACGCCAGGTTAATTTTTAGTAGAGACTGGGTTTTACCATCTTGGCCAGGCTGGTCTTGAACTCCTGATCTCAAGTGATCTACCCGCCTTGGCCTCCCAAAGTGCTGGGATTACAGGCATGAGCCACCGTGCCTGGCATCAGTTTAACTCCCTTCCTTAATTCATTCCTCTTCCTTCCTTCCTTCCTCCCTCTGTACCTTCCCTTCCTCCCTCTTTCCCTCCATCCTGCCTTCCTTCCCTTCCAGCCTTCTCTTCTCTTTCTCTAAGACTCAAGGTCTTGCTCTGTCACTTAAGCTGGAGTGCAATGGCACTGTCATAGCTCACTGCAGCCTCGACCTCCTGCCTCAGCCTCCTGAGTAGCTGGGACTACAGGTGAGCACCACCTTGCTTAGTTTCAGAACCGTTTTAAATGGAATCCAGTTGATCCCATTAAGAAATCATGCTGTGAGCCGTGTCAAGAGGGGAATAATATTGTTTGTCCAGGAGAGGCCTGTGAGCTTGGCTGTCAGTGGAGGGGAGTTACGAGGCTATTTCTGGCAAACACTGGACTGCGTGAAAGATGTGGGGGCGGGAGGTGTCAGAGGCGCTTGGAGAGGAAACCTGAGCCTGGGGCTGGGAGCCCAGCGTCTGGGAAGAAGGGCTAGTGCCTGAGTGAGGGAGGAGCTGGGGCAGGGCAACCTCATCCCCAGGGCCCAGAGGGGTGAGGCCTCAGCAGCTGGGAGGAAAGAGGGTGGGACAGGAATGTCCCTCCTCCCAGGCACCTGTCCTCAGGCTGGCCGACCTGTGACCCCATCCCACAGGCAGGAAACGGACACTGCCCCAGTGCCCCCCAGGTACCTGCAGTTAGAGTAGGGATATTGGTAACGAACCACCGAGAGCCTTTCACGGGCCAGGAGCTGTTCTATGGGTTTCTAAGCATCAGCTCCACCAAGCCACATGATGGGACAAGCATGGCTGAGTGCCCATTGTACCGGTGGGGAATCGGCTCAGAGAGGCAAAGGGATTTGCCCAAGGATGCACCCCCACCCTGTGAGTGATGGCGCCACGGTCAGTGTCCGGGTGCCTGGAACGAGGGGCAGGCTGGACTCAGAGCTGAGGAGCAGCCAAGACCCATGTGCTGGGGAGCCAGATGGGAAGGAAACACCCACCTTGAGGAAGTCGGGCGGGAATCTGGGATGGGGAAGCCACACACCGAGTCTTGAAGGGTCTGTGCCATTTGCACAGGATGAGATCTGCAGGGAAGGGTTTTTCAGGGGAAGGAACAGTATAAGGAAAGGCACAGAGGCAGACAAGTGCAGGGGACATTTGAGACGGGTAAGAAGCCTGGCAGGGACCTCTGCCAGCGCTTTGTGGGTCATGAGTCCACTTGAGAAGTGAGCTGATGGTGGAACTGCTGCGTCTTAAGTGCTGTAAGCCTTAAAATCCCCAACATTTACCGAGGTAGCTGAGGGGGCTGTCCCCTACCTCCCTGTGTGGCTTCTCAAATTGTTGAGGGTAAGGAGGAAAGTCTGGGAGCCGAAGTCCCCAGAGGCAGGGCTGGAGGGTGTGCAGGGGCTCCTCTGGGACCTATGTGCAGGACCCCACTGTGGCCTGGCCGCTGTGGATGCGCAGGAAGCCGGCATTCCTTCCCGTGAGCTGGAGGAGAATGGCCTCTGTGTGAGCCACAACAAAAAGGCTTTTCTGCCAAGTTGAAGTGGGAGGAAGCAGCCAATTCAGCCCCTGCCCAGGCCTGAAAGAAGGCTCTGTTGGTGCCCCTGGGGCTTCGATGCATAGAATGTGGGGGAGGGAAGGCTGGTGGGCAGGGGCCACCTCGCCCCTGTCCCGATGCTCCCGCAGCATCAGAGTGGGGTAGAGCTGAGCTGCTTCGCAAGCTGGTTCAGCTGGGTCCTAATCCTGACATGGCCATTTCCGAGCTGTGTGACTTTGGCCAAGTCACTTCACCTCTGAGTCTCTGTTCTCCTGAGTAAAATGTAGATGGGGAGCTTATGAGTCTTGGGGTCACAATCACACAGCACGTGCCTGGTGCCAGGCCCTGTTGCCAACACCTTGCAACCACCTGGCAACCTCTGCCCACCTCCCATGGGCTACAGCATCAGGGCTCAGGCCCCAGATTTTTTTTTTTTTTTTGAGCTGGAGTCTCGCTCTGTCGAGCTGTTGCCCAGGCTGGAGTGCAGTGGTATGATCTCAGCTTACTGCCACCTCCACCTCCCGGGTTCAAGCAATTCTCTGCTTCAGCCTCCAGAGTAGCTAGGATTATAGGCAACTACCGCCTAACTAATTTTTTGTACTTTTAGTAGAGACGGGGTTTCACCATCTTGGCCAGGCTGGTCTTGAATTCCTGACCTCATGATCTACCACCTTGGTCTCCCAAAGTGCTGGGATTACAGGTGTGAGCCACCATGCCCTGCCAAGATGTTTTCGACTCTAGCTGTGCAAACTCAGGGAAAAAAAAGGTTATAAGGAAACATGTCAAATTGTCAACACAGGCTGGGGGATTATGGCAACTGAGACTTTTCTTCTTTTTGCTTATCTCTAATGTCTCAGTTTTCGCAGCTGGGAATTAGTAAAAATGTAAAGGAAAAAAAGGGTGCTGAGGGAATGGGGATTGTGAGGGGCCCCAGGTGAGTTTAGGTTACAGTCACATTAAAAAACAAAAACCAAAAAACGATTTAAAACGTGCACGCCCCTGTTTAATCCTGGGGTTAGACCCCAGGCAGGCCTGGGCTCTGGGCTCTCTGAACATGGGGGAGACAGGGCCTAGCTGCCCTGCCCACCCCTCCTCATGAAAGCCGACCCCAAGGATAGACAGGGCTCTTGGATGGGCCGTGCCTTCAGCCACTGGGGCTCTTGATATTTTAGCAGCGAGGTTGGGGGAGGAAGTCTTATTAGGCAGTTTCCTGAGGAGCTGAAGCCTCTGCCAACTCTCTCCCCTGGCCTTGGCTCTGCGGAAGGGCTTGACTCAAGGCCTTTCATCCTCTCCTCTCATCCCTGGGCTCCTACTCCACACTGCCCTCCACCTGCCGGTGACCTCTGGGCTTTTGGGTGACCCTAGGAACTCAGGTAGGGGGCAGACCCGGGAGGGACCCTGTGGCTTCTACCACAGGAAAGCTGTCAAGATGGCGGCTGCTTGGAATTCCCCTGTTGCCCCATAAGTGGCTGTTTCCTAGATGAGCCCAAGAGGCCTTCGAGGTTTCCAAGGGCCAGCACTTCCTACTCTCCTTAGCCGGATTCAACACAAAGAGAGGAAGGGGCAGGACGGGATGAGACCAGTTGTGGGGGTGGGAGCTGGGCCTGGAATGGGCGGAAGGACCCTGCCTGAGGACTTGAGAGGCCTGGCCTGCTCCATGGTGGGGGTGCGACCCCTACTGTGGCGAATCACATTCTTGGGGCCCAGGCCAGTATCTAAGAGGCTTGGCCAAGAGCTTGGACATATGGGCTAAGGAGGACCTCTGGCTCCGCAGCCATGCTGACTCAAGGCACGGTGACGCCTCAGTCTCCTGCCCTCCTGGGGTATTACTTGCACCCTGCACAGGCCTGGATGGGATTTTCTGCTTCTCAAAGATGAGAGGGCAGGGCTTGGGTGCCCCCACTCTGAGCAGCATGTGTGGGGAAGGGAACTTTTGGATCAAAATGGCACCATTTCCCATCTCTCTCTGTGCCCTGCTCCGGGCTCCCATCAGGGTGGGCCTTCAGGCCCACCTGAGCCCAGCCTGGGAGGCCTGGCCTGCCTCCTCCTCCCTGCTAGACAGGGAGGGCATGTGGCAAGCTGGGTTCTTTTCTCAGCAAGAACAAATGGCAAACTAACTCCATACTCCTTCACTGCTCCGCCCTGCCAGGGTGACCCCAGGTGCCCTGCCTCTCCCTTTTCTGGACTCTCGAGGGCAGCCCTAAGCTCTGCCCCTCCCAAGGCCTAGTTTCCAAGGGTCATCGTGAAGGAGCCTCCACAGAATTGGAACAAGTTCTCCTTGGTGTTGAGGTCAAGCTCCCTAACCTCGCATGGGCTGGACCCCCACCCCCTGCATGCTCTTCCAGCTGGAGGCTCCAGCCCAAGGCCTTACAAACAAGGACACACTTGCCGGCTGTACAATTTATTCAGTGCACATTATTTACAGAAATAATGGTATGGAGGTGGACACGGAACCCCCACAGCCCCACCCCTTGGCTGGCTCTCTGGTTCTGCAGGGGGTGGAAGCTGCTGGACCCGTACTTGGTGCCAGCGCACGAGAAACCACTCCCAGAGGCCAGAACCCCTTACCCCCAAGGCGCCTCGGGGATCCTGGGTGGCAGACCCCACTCACTCAGGGACATGGGGAAGCAGAGCCAGCTGTACAGTACCATTTCCCACAGCAGCCATGGCCCCCTGCTTGCTTTGGGAAGGAAAAGAGGAAGGAGGCATCTCCGCCCTCAGGGCCAAGCGCAGGAGCAGGGCAGCCTCTTAGGCCATGGTGGGGGCTCCTTTGGGGGGTTCACAGTCTGATGCGCTGCTGGCCTATCCCCAACAGTGTCTCTCCTCTCAGTATGCTGGGGGGACAGGGAGCTGGAGGGGAGGAGCCCCTCATACCCGGTGCCTGGCACTGTGGGCACCCATACAGGTGGGCACCCATCCGTGGACATCCACTGCCCAGGCCTAGGCACCCATCAGACCCCTCTCCTGGGGGCTCAGGACACTGGCAGCTGAGCTCAGGCCTCTAGGTTGGTGGCGTGAATGGGAGAGGGAGGGAGGAGGCGCAGGGAAGGAATGGGGGTTCTAGCTCAGTGAGGTGTCTCTGCTATGGGTGAGGCTGCTGCTACCCAGGGAGGGGCCTTGGCAGACTCCTTTTGGTCCATGGAGAGGGAAGAGGGGTGGGTCCCAGGGGAGGTGGGAGCTGGGAGCTGCTGCCGGGGGTGGGCTGGGTTCTCAGGCCTAAGGAGCCAGGCTCGCTGAGGCTGTGAGAAGTGGGTTGGGAATGAACCAAGCCTCAACTCAGGCTTGGGGGCCACGGCCCATCTCCCTTCCATGTCCCCTTTGGCCTGGGGCTGTCCCTGGGTGGAAAGCTCTTCCTAAGGCCCAGGCTCACTTGGGAGGGAGGAGACCCAGGGGGGGCCAGCCTATCTCCAACTGGGCAAAGGGAGCCTGCGGTTATGGCCCTGGGCTCAGGCTGAGGGGCTGCTCTTTCAATGTGGGCCTCTGCCGAGTCAGAGGACGATGAGGGGGTTCTAATTCCCTGACTGGAGCGGAACTACATTCAGAAAACTCTAAACACCCTGCTCTGGTCAGGGAAACAGGAACAAATGGTTAAGTAAGGTGCCAAAAACAAAACAAAACACTTGGGCATAAATAATGAGGGCAGGGCAGACAGGGTGTGTGAGGGTTGGAAGGGGCCCCAGCCTGGGGGCGGAGGGAGCCCCCAGGAGTCATCTCAGAACCACAGGCGCCGCGGTGGGCCCCCGTGGGCCCCCTGAGCACCGTGAGCAGGAGCCCTGGACGCTCAGACCCACTCCTGCAGCGAGCGCTTGCAGTAGAGCAGCACCCGCGGTGCGCCCTTGCGCTGCATCTGCACCAGCGCGTAGGTGAGGCCCAGGACGCAGAGGAGCAGCAGGAGCGGCACCAGCACCATTACCACGTTCAAGGTCCGTGCCACCTCCTCCATCTGCACCACCACGCGGCTGCCTCCATCCTTGCCAGCCCCGGTCCCGAAGTCCCCCTCCCCATCGCCCACGTCGCCCTCTGCGCTGTCCACCCCGGGCTCTGCGTCCCCATGGGGGTTGAAGGGCGGCCGGGCCACGTCAGGCCATCGGGGGCCTGGCTCCACGTGCTCCTGGCAGCCCATGAAGTCCCGCAGGATGGACTTGGGGTAACCAGGCTCCATCCGCAGGCGGTCATTGTGGAATTTCCAGTATTTGGTGCCCTTATAGAAGTAGGTGTAGGCTGCAGGGACAAGGAGGCCAAGAGTGGCTTCAGGCAGAGCCCCAACACCAGTGGGACCCTCAAAAGCCAGGACATGCCGAGGGCTTTATTTATTTATTGAGACGGAATCTTGCTCTGTCGCCCAGGCTGCAGTACAGTGGCCTGATCTCGGTTCACTGCAACCCGCCTCCCCGGTTCAAGCGATTCTCTTTGCCTCAGCCTCTGCATAGCTGGGACTACAGGTGCCCACCACTATGCCCGGCTAATTTTTGTATTTTTAGTAGAGACGGTGTTTCACCATGTTGGCCAGGGTGGTCTCCAACTCCTGACCTTGTGATGCGCCTGCCTCAGCCTCCCAAAGTGCTGGGATTACAGGCGTGAGCCACCGCGCCCAGCCATGCTGAAGGCTTTAAAGTATCTTTCTTCTCATTTGCTTCCCTGAGCATTTTCAAATCTGCCCCTTCTCAAATTACAGGAGCCAGACTGAGAGGAGCCTGGCTCAGAGGGTTTTGGGCAAGGGCAGGACTAGAACCTTGGGCTTCCTGACCAGACTGACATTAGCTGGGGCAGGGCCTAGAAGGGTCTTAAAGCCTGCTGGGATAGGGGCTGCAGTCAGGGACTCTGCTGCCCCATCCCAGAACTGGCTTTACCTCACACCACAGAGGTCGGGGTCTTGCTCAAGGCCACACAGCACCCTACAGTTGTTCTAGAGTGGAAGGAACCTGGTGCTGCCTTGGGCTGGCTCTCTGGCCTTGGGCACCATGCCAGCATCCCATCAACACCAGGCAGGGCCCAGGTTTCAATCAAGGGGTGAGCACAAGAGATCAGAGCAGCTACAGAGTACCAAGCTCACACACAGAAGCTGTGTGACCGGCCTGAGCACTGGCAAAGCAGGCAGGGTCTTTCCTGAGTCACCCAGGCTGGGGTGTAGTGGCACAATCATGGCTCACTATAGCCTCGACCTTCTAGACTCAAGTAATCCTCCCACTGCAGCCTCCTAAGTAACTGGGACTACAGGTGCAAGCCACCACACCTGGCTGATTTAAACATTTTTTTGGTAACTATGTTATCCAGGCTGGTCTTGAACCCCTGGACTCAAGCGATCATCCTGCATCACCATGCCTCTTCAAGAACTGGGATTACAGGCGTGAGCCACTACACCTGGTTGGTTTTTTTTTGAGACCGAGTCTCCCTCTGTTGCCAGGCTGGAGTGCAATGGCGCGATCTTGGCTCACTACAACCTCCGCCTCCCAGGTTCAAGTGATTC
>NW_016107612.1:847318-885598 GCF_001604975.1 Cebus imitator
ACCACACCCAGCTAATCTTTTGTATTTTTAGTAGAGACAGGGTCTCACCAAGTTGGTCAGGCTGGTCTCAAACTCCTGATCTTGTGATCTTCCCGCCTCAGCCTCCCAAAGTGCTGGGATTACAGGTGTGAGCTACTGTGACCGGCCCTGGTTTTTCTTAAGTGCACTAGAGACCTTGCTGGAGAAATAGAAGAGGCACAACTCCCTGTCTCTTAGTTATAATGACAGAGACAGGGCTTTCCTTCTAGGTAGATATCCTGGCAGGATTTTCACCCCCTAACACTCTGAGCCAAGCCTGTCCCACTCAGGCTCAAGGCTCCCCTAGGATAGCCTGAGGGCAGCTGGCTTCTGCAGGCATCAGGGCAGTGCTGAGCTCCAGCTCCAACACAGGCAGGACTGGGCTGGAATCCTGACCCTGCACCTTCCTGGCTGTGTGATTTGGCATACTCCGCTCAAGCTTGCTGGTTTATTAGTTTGCCTATCTGTAAAAAGGAATTTTAACTATGCAGGAAGGACCAGGGTGTCAAGCTAGGTAAGCTCCCAGCCCAGAGCATGACACAGCATGTCCCACATACACACCATCACAACACTGGGTGACATGGGGCAAGCCCTGCCCCATGGTATGTAGCAGGGGGTATGGTATGTGCTGGGCAAACTGGGAGGGGCTGGCCAGGTACCTCCATCATTGCTCAGGAAGGCCCCTTTAGGGGAGGTAGGGATCCCTTGCCAGACGCTGATGGGCTTGGGGTATCCAGGGTCTCCACGCTGCGTCTCCTCGTTGAAGCGCCAGTACCTGAGACCAAAAGCACCAGGCTGTGGACCTGAAGACCCTCATGGGCCAGGACCCATTAATTCCCCACAGGCAGGGGATTCTTTCTGGGTAAGCCTGAGGTTGAGGGGGGCCTAGCTGGGTCCTTCTCCCCTTGGAGAGGGCATGTACTGCTCACCTGTCCTCTTGGAAGAAGAAGGTGTGACCCGTGGGCTCCCACCAGATGGCTGTGTCGATGCGGTCGTAGGGGATGCCCCAGCCATAGTTGGTCAGCGGCTGTGGGTAGCCAGGTTCTAGGTTCGCCTCTCGAAAGAGCCAGTAGCGGTTACCTGCAGGATGGGTGGGAGGCAGAGTGAGGACAGGCCGGGGGCTGAGGGGTGTGTGTGGGAAAAGAATGCTCTTCTGTGCCCACAAATCCATTCACATCCACTGCCATCCCTCTAAAGCACACAAAATCACACTCACACCCTTCTGCACATCTGTAACAACATACACTGTGGTCACCCACGCATCACTGCACTCAAGGACACCTGAGGCACACTTGTTCCCATGAGCACGAGTCACCTGCTCACATCCGCACACTCCCCCATGCCACCCACGGTCCTCGCTTCCCTGTGCAAACCCAACCCTGCACATATAGCTCTGTATGGGGAGGGGGTGCCTGGCCTCTGGGTCTGGGGGCACACCCGCAGCCCTCACAGCATGTGGCCCAGGGCTCCTTGCTTTTAATGTGAGCCCAGACCTGTCCTCAGGGAGCTCCTGCCTCACTGAAGCTCAGGACAGTGAGGTCCAAGCCCTGGCAAATCCATCACAGGGCGCTGCCCTGCAAGGCCTCATCTCTGCAGACAGACCACAGAAATCCAGCCCCAGAGTGGGCTGGGGGGCACCTGTTCCTATGAGGATGAGGCCGCAGGAGGCAAAGAGGCAAGGACAGAGGGAAGAGGCTGAGCCCTGTGCTGCATGGGGTGGACAGGCACTTCGAGGCCGCAGGTCCAACCCTGCCCCTGGCCTCTGTCTTCCTCCCATCCCCGCCTTGCTGCCGTGTCCCCACCCTCCCAGAGTGAGCCCACAGTAGGGGCACTGGATCAGACATGCAATGCAGCCCTTCACTTTCTCTTCCCTTGGGTCCAGCAGGGTCAGAGGTCACGGCAGGAAGGCTGCCCAGCCCCCTAACCCTACCCTCGCTCACCTTTGAAAAAGACAAAACGACCGTCCTGGCGCTCATAGGCAGCACTGATGTCACCAGGCAGACCACGCCAGAAGTGCCCGATGGGCATAGGATAGTTGTCCAGGACGCGGTTGTGCCGCACTCGCCAGAACCAGCGGCCCTGGGGAGGACGTGGTGTGAGCAGGCAGCAGGGCTTGCTGCCTTGGCTGGGAGAGGTGCCGTCCTCAAACCGCCCTTCCCAGGTGAGGCTGGGCCCAAGGAAAGGACACTGAGATGCTGAGGCAGGCAGCGGCTTGGAAAGCCAGGGCTGCACAAGGAACGGGGAGCTGGCACCTGGGCTTGCTGTGTGACCCTGGGCAAGTCCCTCAACCTCTCGGGCCGCCTTCCTCCCCGTCTAGAGCTGAAGGCTTCTGGCTCCCGGGGTCTGCTGAGTGAGGGTGGGACAGGGGCCTGGAGCAGCCGGGGAGGGCAAGGCTCAGGGACAGGCATGGGAGGCAGGGCCAGACCTTGAACACGAACATCTCCCCGCGAAGCATGGCCACTGTGTCAAAGTCCCCGTCGCAGATGTTGGGGCCATACTGATCGGGCCGCTCTGTGGCTCGGGGTTGGGCTGGGGGGCCCGGCCTTGGGGGCCGCTCTGGCTTCCCACCTGGGGGTTGTGGCTGGGGAGGCCGGTGGTCGGGCCGGCCTGGCCGCCGTGGCATCACAGTGGGGAGAGGCTGGGTGGGCCGCGGCCGACCATCTGGGGTACCTACAGAGAGGCGGGGGTTCAGAAGTGAGGTCTGTACTCCCACTCAGAACCCTGGGTCCCAGGGCCCCCAGCATAGACCCACCCAGGTGGAAAGTAAAGTCTTGTCCATCAGTAGCCTCCTCCCCAACACCCGCCTCCATCCTCTGTGGGACCTGGGTCCTCCTTCCAGCCCCTCCTCGACCTCCCCACACTGGGCTTGGGTCACTGTGCTCCTGAGGCTGCCTGCCTGTACAATGTCCCCTTGGGGACATTCCCTCAGGACGCCAGCCTGCTCCAGCAGAGGCTCCAGGCCCTGGCTTCAAGCATCTTGGACTCTGCATTTCCAAGTTGCTGGGGATACAGCAAGGGGCACCCATCAAGTACCCAGTACAGTGGGAGCTGCCAGCCCCGAGGGCTCTGTGTGGGCAGAGTGCAGGCCTTGGCCCACTGAACTGGCCCAGGGGACCTCACTGCTGGAGACTTTGTTGGGTGGGCCCTGGGTGGGAGGTGGCACTTGATCAAAGCCACTGGAAAGTGATAAACCAGCAACACTCGGGGCAGAGCTGTGACAGGCTGGGAGTGACGGTGGGAGGGGGAGGGCCCTGGGATCACCCAGGCACTGGTGGTCTAGTAAGAATACCGCCAAGGGTGAGGAGGAGAGGAGGGTCATGGGGAACACTGGTGCCACCTGTGTCCCTTCAAGGCCTCCGGCCAGCAGCCACAGCCTCGAGTGAGGGCCAGGCCCTGGAGGCAGCCAGCCCTGGGTTTTATTCCCAGCACCACCATTTACTCCCCAAATGATGAGGGCAAGTCACTAATCCTCACTGGGCCTCGGATTCCTCATCTCCAGAATGGGGATGGCGGTAGTGCCTCCTCCTCAACGGGCGGGGACTTGAGAGTGGCATGCTGGGCCCGCTGGCCACAGCGCACGCACCGTAGAGATGCTGGATGCCCTGGAGGTCGTCCTCGGGCAGCTGGAAGTTGTCAACGTCCTTCCATTGGTAGTAGGGTGCCATGATGGCACTGGGGTTGTTGGAGTGCTCCAGCCCCAGCGCGTGGCCCAGCTCGTGCACCGCCACCAGGAAGAGGTTGTTTCCTTTTGGGGAGAAGAAGGAGCAGCACGGTCAGCTCTGGCCAGTCCCAGGACCTGACCACCCTGGGCCCTCCAGGCTGAGGCCACAAGAGAGCCTGCCCTTGCTTCCCTCTTGGAAGAGGCTGAGCTCTTTTGGCCTACAACAACCCCATCTGAGAAATGGGTACAATCATCCCTCTCGCCTCCCCTTTTTGATGGTAGGGCAACAGACTGAGATCGAATGTAGTGATCCCGAGACCAACCCAGGGAACTCTCTCCTCTCTTCAGCGGCCGCTGAACCCACTCAGCAGGGCACTGTGCCCAGTCCGGCGCCACCTGCCCTGCCCCACCCTGGCCAGCTGTCCTCACCACTCAGGTCAGTGTTGGAGAAGGTCCAGGGCTCATCTGCGTCAAAATGGGTGTCCCCGCCCAGGCCGGGGCCAGGGAAATAGGCGTGGGCCAGAAAGCCACCCGAGCCGTCAAACGGCGAGCTGTCGCCATGGAAGCCAGAGGCAAAGAGTACCATGATGTCAGCCTCCTTCTGCCGCCGAAGCCGGATGTCCTCGTAGGGTACCTCCTGGAAGACCAGGGGCGTGGCCTGCTCCCACACGCGGAAGGCCCTGCGTACTGCCTCCATCGAGTGGTACCAGCCCAGCTTCTGCGTGTAGTTCTGGATGCTGGGGGCGGGTGGGAGATGAGTGAGCGGAGGCGGGGCCAAGGGCCTACTATCGTCTGCTGGCATGTTCCCAAGAGTACACACAAGGTCACCAACAAGCCCATCAGTATCAACTGGCAGTCTGGTTTGATGTAAATCATAAATTGAATTTGTCAAATCCAGGAGATCATGAAGAGATCATTGAATTAAGATTGCATTGTGGCAAATAAGCTGATTTTAAGTAAGAGAGACATTATGTAAATTAAAATATAGGTGCTATGTGGCTGGAGGAAAGAACTAGAAAATGGGATGCAAATAGGTGAGGTTTGGGAAACATAGGCTGAGCAGTTCTGATGTCGAGCTCCAGGGTCAAGCAGACCTGAGTTCAAGACCTGGCTCTAACAGTGTCTGTGTAATCTTGGGTAAGTGATTCAGTCTCTCTGATTTCCAGTTTCTTTTTTTTTTTTGGGATGGAGTTTCACTCTTGTTGCCCAGGCTGGAGTGCAATGGTTCGATCTTGGCTCACCACAACCTCCACCTCCCGGGTTCAAGCGATTCTCCTGCCTCAGCCTCCCGAGTTGCTAGGATTACAGGCATGCACCACCATGCCCAGCTAATTTTGTTTTTAGTAGAGACGGGGTTTCTCCATGTTGTTCAGGCTGGTCTTGAACTTCCAACCTCAGGTGATACGCCCGCCCTGGCCTCCCAAAGTGCTGGGGCTGCAGGCGTGAGCCACTGTGCCTGGCTGATTTCCAGTTTATCTGTTAAATTAGAAAAGGGTGCGTGCGTGCGTGCGTGCGTGTGTGTGTGTGTGTGTGTGGTGGGGGGGTACTTTCTTTATAGGGTTCCAGCGAGGATTAGAGGAAGTAGGTTGTAGCCAGAGCCTGCATTTGATGAAGTATGGCGAGGCGTGCTCTTACCCATATAAATCAGATTCAGCACTGTGTGCTAGAGAAGCTTTCGTTAAACCTGAAGGGAGTATTTTGGCTGGTTGGACCTTGAATTCACTCTGGGGGCTTGAGGTCTAAGTGAACACGGGAGCTGCTCTTCTTTGGGAGATGGAGCTTGAAGTGGGGACAGAGCCAGACTGCCTTTGGGGACAACGACATGGCTCAAGGCACACTTGGCCGGGGAGTTTTCTTGCTCAAGGACTCAGCAAAAAGGATGAGAGCCCCTGATTCGAGGATTCTGCAAGCCACTTGCTGCCTGTTCACTTGAGGGATGCCTGGATTCCTCACCCCAACCACCCCTGCCCCTCACCGCAGTCTGTGCTGGGGCAGTAGCCCAGCTGGGCCCAGTAAAGCCAGCCCCTGCCTGCAGGCTGGTGGGAGGTGGGGAAAGACAGAGTGGAAGCAGCTTGAAGGGTCCTGACCTTCCCTTGAGGGAGACTGCCTGGACTGTTGAGGCTAGGCGCCCTGAGGTGGGCTCTGGGAAAGGAAGCCTGAGGCTCAACCTGCCGAGGAGCAGATACCTCCCTGGGCAGCTGAGCCCCTACCTGAAGGTCAGATGGTGGTTGTTCCACTTCTTCCCGGTGAGGGCATAGCGCTTCCGCCGCCGCCGCAGATTGGCTTTCACTCGTACCCCAAACTGATCTGGCACCCCACAGCGGGGCCGCTTCATCCACCTGGAACATGGAAAGAGAGAGGTGAACACACCTTCCTGTTCTGGCGCTGCCTCTTCCAGGCTTCCCAGCTGCCCCTCCTATGACGTGGTGGGGTTAGGGGACTGTCAGCTTCAACTTCCAGTAAAATGGGCTGAGTGCCCAGGAGTGGCTCAGCCAAGGTGAGCCCTTCTCTCCTTATCACCCAGTAATGAAGGGTTGCTCAAGGCCTTCTGTCCTGGATACATTATGCTCTGTGCATTGTTTTCAGGGACATGCCTTTAGGTTCATAGCCATGCCTAGCTAGGAATTCCCATCCACAGCACCTGCACGGAGCCTCCACACTCCCTTGGCCATGGCAGACATCACTAATCGATCACTGTGCTCCTTACTGCCAAGGCCTGGATTCTGCCCCTGGAGATTTCTCAACACAAGGCTATTGGTAGCCACTCCAACCAATCAGAATTGGCACAGAGAACCCAACCATTTGCCATCTCTTATCCAGGCCACTCTTTTCTGGAAACCCCATATGCCAAGGACTTTTGAGAGCAGGCCAGATGGAGGGCAGGTGCTTGTGGGGTCTGAATAGGAGGACTCACTTCTTGGTCTCTTCATCGAGCACACCCGTGACTGGGATCCCGTAGAAGCGCTGCATCTCTGCGAGGGCTGAGGCCAAGATCTGGGCAGAGCGCATGGTGGACATGTGGCGGCTGGGCTGGGGTAGGTAGCCATAGAGCCGCAGCCAGTTCTGCAAAGAAGCCACAACTCCGTCAGCAGGTCCCGGCACTGCTACCTCCAAATATGCAGACTGCGCCAACTGCTTCCCACCACCTCCACCACCTCTGCCCTGTCTGAGCCGTCCTCACCTCCTGCCCACGTGACTGTGTGAGCCTCAGCACCCTCCTCTGTTTCCACCTTCCTCATCATCTCCCTCACATAAGAGCCAGAACAAAGGCCAGGTCTGGCCAATCCTCTGCTTAGAACCCTCTGAAGATTTCCCATTGCACAGGAAAAGCCATGTGTACAGGAGCCATAAGGCCCTTACTCCATGACCCCACCTTAGCTCTGACCTTGCCACCACCACCCCAACTGCCTGATGCACTCTCTTGCCAGACAACCATGTGGCTTTCATCCTCACTTTCTTCAGGTCGCTGTTTCAGCACCACCTTATCTAAGAGGTGTTCTCTGACATTATGTTAAAAGGCCCCATTGGCTACCCCTGCAGCCCCTCCTTCCTCGAATGCTTATCACCATCTGATGCACTGTATATTTCACTTAGGTGTTTGCTATTTGTCTTCCCCCATTAGGACGGAAGCCATGTCCACAAGGACGGTCCACAGCAGCTGACCTGACTACTGCACTGGCCCCTCCAGGGTGGGCCCTTACCATGCCAAGGAGACTGCCAGGACCCAAAAGGATTCAGAACCTCTTGAGCCTTCGCCCTTTGGTACTGCTCCTTAAATCTCCTAGAAGGAGTGGACAGATGCAGGAACCACACAGGCTCGAGGCTTAGACAGAAGCCTGAAGCCCGGTCCCTGCTCTGCCACAAACTCTTTATTCTCCCTGGGCCCCAGCCTCCTCATCCATAGAATGGGGAGCCATGGGCTGTTGAGGGGGGTGAGGTTTGAGGAAGACAGCCTTGGAAAAAGCTAGTACACAACGGGTGTGCCCTTCTCTCTCCACGGCTCACGTGGCAAGTCTTCTCATCCATCCACAAACCCACCCTGCCAGATGTTTCTGAGCCCCCTCTGTGCCAGCTGGAGGACTAAGCTGAGGCATTCTGGCCTTCAGGAACTTACAGTCTCTCTGGGAGACCCAGCATACCCATAAAGCAAGGAACCTACACCCCACAAGTTGCATGGCTAAGCAAGAGGGCAGAGCCAGGCCGAGCTGTGGTAGAGAGGGAGTTCTGCCTGCCTGCTTCATGTCCTCAAGCCCTCAAGAGCACGCTGACTGCCATGGCAGGCAGTCTGACTTCTCTGGGAGTCTGGGGGTCTCCAGAAGGAGAAACTCTTAAGGCCTGCCCCGAGTACTCTGGGAGGTGAGGGCTGCCCCAGGGGTCCAGGGATCAGGGCAGTAGCTGGACACGGTGGTTGCTTTAGGCTTACAGCCATATTGGCCGGCTAGGCCACACTCGCATATCTGCCTGCCACCAACGTCACATCTCATACCTCAGGCACTTGCTGTCTCGTTGCCATCCACTGGCCCAGCCCTGGCACCCGGCCAGGCCCCTGGTGTGGCTGGGCAGGGCAGCTCAGCGGCACCCAGGCTGCTGATAGACGAAGCAGCTGCTGAGCCAAGGACGGCAGCCTGGAGAAGCTGCTGGGGTTGCAGACTGGATGTGTGGCCACAGCTTGGAGGCCTCTCAGGACCCGGGAAGCAGCCCCAGAGCAATGAGGTGGAAACACAGAGCTGAGAAACCACCAGCTCTGAGGACAGGCAGAGGGAGGCAGCCCCTGGCAGTTTTTGAGGTGTGGCTCCACCTCCTTATCTCTCAGTCAGTTACCGGTAAAAGGGGGGTAGCACCAGGACCTGCCTTATGGCCTGGGTTTCTGAGAGGATGAAATGGGAATGTGCACTTTAGTGCCTGACACCATCCTGGGCAGCAGATGGTTCTCAACAAATGTGCAAATGACAGAGACCAGGGGCCCGTGTGGTTGTCCCTTGGGCAGGCAGCCTTTGGCCTCCCACCAAGAGGGCTGATGGGCCAGGCTCCACCAGGACCCCAGAGTAGGGGGAGGCAGGAGCCCCCCAGGGCCCCTCCACAAGCACTCCTCACCTTTCTGGCCCTGGATGCATTCCCACAGCTCAGTAAGATACTGGCATGTTGTGGGACTCTCCCTGTTCTTCCCAAGCATGGGAAACCATTTCCCAGGTCTCCTGTGCTAGCGGGGTGTGGGGTGGCAGATCCACCATCTTTAAAGGACAGTTTCCCTGAAGGTGCTTGGGGAGATCCAGACGGCGAGGCCGTGATGCTCAGCCAGCTCTAATGGCAAGGGGAATGCAGCTGTAGGCCGGGGGAGTGGCGGGGGACTGGCTGCTGGCAGATGAGGGCACCTCTACATCACCTATTTGCATAAGGTAAAAATATCTCTGGGAGTGCAATCATGGGCCACTGAGGGGCTGATTAGCAGCATCTGCAGAGTGACAGTAGGGGAGGGCAGGGGAGGCTCAGGCTGGGGCCCCAGGGAAGAAAGCAGGGAGCTGATCTGTCTGCAGTGAAGAGCTCCAGAGACCAGCAGAGGGGACAGGGCAGAGGAGTCCCTTCAACCCCAGGGCCAGCTCAGGGGTTGCCAGCAGGGTTCCAAGGGCACTATGGACCTTCCACACAGACAAGCAGTATTAAGTTCCAGGGAAGTGAAGAGCTGCCATCTTGCTATCAGCCAATCGTGCACCCTCAGCCACCCCTTGGGCAGTGGTCGGGGAGTGGGGGGCAGTGGTAGGCCTTGACGCAGACCAGCCGAGCTTCTGGATGACAAGACGAAGCCGACAGAGACTGCCTGAGCGGTGAAGGCATGCTCAGGGTGGATGAACGCCAAGTGCCCATAAATCTGCCTGGGTGGCAGCAGTATCACCCATAGGGCTGTGAGCTTCCTCCTTTCCCCAGTGTCCAGGAATGTTTCCCGGCCACACTAAGCAGGAGACAGCTCGGAACACAGGAGGGAAGAGACGGCAGAGGGCAGGGCCGCAAGTGCTGTTGCCTCCAGGTGGGCAGGGTGGGGAGCTTGCTGAGCTGCTCTGCTGGCACTGGGCAAAAGGCGAGGATGAGTCCCCAGGTCACGAACCCCAGTCCCAAAGTGTTCAAGCCCTTGCTGGTCCTCCTGGTGACTGTGAAAACTGTCCCTAATACAAGGAACCTCTTCCTGTCACCTATAGTCACAGGTGGGGTGAGCCAAGTTGGGGAAGCTTTGCTTCTCAGGTGAGGAAACTGAGGCTCAGAAAGTCTGTCAATGGCAGCGTAGGGCGGGATTTGAAGCAGGATTTGGTTTCTTCTGCCACCAAGGCCACTGTCTAATAAATGGGAGGGAAGGAGGGCTCTGGGGCCATGAGGGCCCCTCCGCTCTGCAGCTTGGGGTATGGGCTGCTGTGGGAGGACCCAGCCACTGTGGTCTTCTCAGCTATTTCTTTTTTTTTTTTTTGAGACAGAGTCTCGCTCTGTCACCCGGGCTGGAGTTGTAGGAGTTCAGTGGCTCGATCTCTGCTCACTGTAACCTCTACCTTCCAAGTTCAAACGATTCTTCTGCCTCAGCCTCCCTAGTAGCTGGGACTACAGGCGTGTGGCAACACGCCCAGCTAATTTTTCTATTTTTAATAGAGACAAGGTTTCACTATGGTGGCCAGGCTGGTCTCGAACTCCTGACCTCAGGTGATGCACTCGCCTTGGCCTCCCAAAGTGCTGGGATTACAGGCTGAGCCACCACACCTGGCCAATTTCTTTCTTGACCTCCAGACCCCATCCCATTAGTATTTACTGACACTTCAGGTGAGTGGCATGGAAGTATGGGGCTACCAGGTATGCAGAGGGGAGAAGCCCTCATGGCCCCAGAGCCCTCCTTCCCTCCCATTAGACAGTGGCCTTGGTGGTAGAAGAAACCAAGTCCTGCTTCACATCCTGCCCTACGCTGCCACTGACAGACTTTCTGAGGCTGTTTCCTCACCTGAGAAGCAAAGCTTCACCCACTTGGCTCACCCTACCTGTGACTCTAGGTGACAGGAAGAGGTTCCTTGTATTAGGGACAGTTTTGACAGTCACCAGGAGTCAGAAGGGGGGTTCCTGTCCCTTGGCCCACAGGAGAGTCCATAAACACAGCACCTGAGTCTGGCCTGGGCCAGGCCACCCCTTCCAGCCCCCAGTGAATGCTTACAAACACTCCTGAAAGGTGGATTTGTGATCATTCTCATGATACAGACAGCTAGGTTCAGAGATAGTGAGTGCCTCACCCAGGGTCACAGAGCTGATCTGGGCTAGACCAGGCTGCTTCTGAAGCATCACCAGCTCCTCTTGGTCTCAGGCTGGGGACACTAGGCCTTTCTCAGGAGCAGTGCCCAGCACAGCACGGGGAAGGGTGCCTAATCTTCCCCACACCCAGCATCTCCAGCCGGGTCTGGGCACTGGGCCATGTCAGTCCGCCCTCCCCCACGGGCTGCCAAGAGGGTTGGTGTGAGAAGCCGCTAGATCAATACTGTGCAGTGAGCAGCCGCCACAGTGGGGGAGAGGGGGCAGGGTGGGGGAGGGGGCGAGCGTCTGCTGCTACTGCCCCAGCCGGCCCTTCCAGCTCCTCCAGCACTCAGATCTGTGAAGCTGGCGGGCAGCCCCCTCCTACGGGGCCCTTATCAGACCCCAGGCAATAAGGATACTTTCTACTGGGCTCTGTTTTGCCTCTGTCACCCAGGTTCTCTCTGCAATCTGAGCAGACCCAGGCAGAATTGCCCAGTCAGGCACAAAAGAAGCCTTGTCAAGGCTGCCAGCGAGGGATCCGGCCCCCAGACCTTTTGTGGCCTTGTGAGGTCCTCACCATGCCCATCTCCCCTACCCCGGAGTCTTGGTATTGAGGGCTCTAGGGAGCAGGCCAAGGCTGTGCCCAGCTCTGTACTCCCAGCCACTGGGCACAGAGCCCATGCTGAATGGGACGAATCCTGGGGGAGGCAGGGAGCCTGCAGGAGGCAGGGTGTGCACTTCAGGCCCACAGGGCCCACCTGGATCAGCAGACCTGCACCAACAGTCCACTCACCAGCTGGGTGGCCCCAATACCATCAAGCCCAGCCACCCCTGAGGCCTCCATGGACTACAGCTGGACAGACTCATCCAGCCTGCATCCTGCAGACAGGGGGCGCTCACTGCTGCCCAAGGCAGCCATGCTTTCTCCGGACACCAATGACTGTTAGCCCTTCCTCAGGCTGAGCGGAAGTCAGCCTCCCAGGGCTGCCCCTTGGTCCTGACTGCTTGTCCACATAACAGACCTTCGAGCAACAGAAGATGTCTAGGAGAACTTTGCTGAGCCTTAGTTCCCTCCTCTGCAAAATAGTGCCAAGATCATCACTCCAACACACCACGAGGGGTTGAGAGCATAAATGGCATGACTACCCCCAAGGCCAGTAAAGAAAGGCGGCACCAGGCCGGGCACAGTGGCTCACGCCTGTAACCCTAGCACTTTAAGAGGCTGAGGCAGGTGGATTGCCTGAGCTCAGGAGTTCAAGACCAGCCTGGGGAATACGGTAAAACCCGGTCTCTACTAGAATACAAAAAATTAGCTGGGCATGGTGGCATGCACCTGTAATTGCAGCCACTTGGGAGGCTGGGACAAGAGAATCACTTGAACCTGGGAGATGGAGGTTGCAGTGAACTAAGATCGTACCACTGCACTCCAGCCTGGGCAACACTTAAAAAAAAAAAAATGCAGGCAGCATCGAGCCAGGTCCTCCGTGGTGGATTGGTCACTACCTTTAGAAGCAGCGTGGTCCACATTTCAGCAGTTCTAGGACACACATGCTTAGCTTGGGCTTAAATCTGCTCCCTCTTATGGGTCTTAAAGCGAGTTACGGGTCGGGGCTGGGACTCTGGGTGCTGGGGAAGTCCCGCAGGAGAAGCAGGAAGGAGGCAGGCATCTTGAGGTCTGGCCACTTCTTTACCCCACAGCCTTCTAGCCTGCCCCACACTCCTTAACCTGGAGGAAAAAACAACTGGGTTCCCTGGCCAGTGGGCGGGGTGAAGAGGCCTCTGTGTGCCAGGAGTTTGGGGCCTGGCTGGGGGCCAGGCCTTCGTTCTCATCTGGAAACCTCCCTGCAGGTGCTGACTCCTAGATGGGGCTGTCTGCAGGGCAGAGCCTGGGTGGCTGGACAGGTGGGGCAAGGCTGGGTGGGCCTGGGGAGGGCTTTTGGCTCACATAGTTCAGGCGTAACCTCAGAAACCTTCTTCCCAGCAGAATTCTGCCTGGTGGAACTTCCACAGGATGGCACCCTAGGCTCTGACCTGCAGCCTTTTTTATTTTTGAGAAAGTCTTGCTCTGTCGCCAGGCTGGAGTGTAGCGGTGCAATCTTGGCTCACTGTAACTTCCGCTCCTGGGTTCAAGCGATTCTTCCGCCTCAGCCTCTCAAGTAGCTGGGACCACAGGCACATGCCACCACACCCGGCTAATTTTTGTATTTTTAGTAAAGACAGGGTTTCACCACTTTGGCCAGGATGGTCTCGATCTCTTGACTTCGTGATCCGCCCACCTCCGCCTCCCAAAATGCTGGGATTGCAGGTGTGCGCCACCGAGCCTGGCCAACCTGCAGCCTTTAACCCAGCATGGGGTTGGGAGCTTGGGCTCCAAGGCAGACTGAGCTGGGTTCGAATCTAAGCTTTGCCACTCCCTGGCTATGGAATGTGGGGGTAATTTCTCTTGACTCACAGTATTAGTCTCCTCTTCTGTACAACAGGGTAAGGACAGTGTCTACACTTGAAGAGTTAATACAAAGATTAAATGTGAAAATGCTTACAAAACATCCCTAGGCTGTGTCCAGGACAGACATAAATATGTTGAAAGTGCTAAAAAATAATGCCTGGGCCTCCCCGGGCCCCCATGCCGGCCACTGCGCATAGTGCTTAGTGCTTTGCACGTACATGCAATGAATCTCCCCAGTAACTCCATCAAGCAGCCATACTATTGCTATTCCCTTTTTATAGGGATCCTGAGGTTCATACAGGCTCAGCGACCTGCCCAACAGTAAATGCCATTCGCTTCTGTCACTGTGTTTTGCACTATTTTGCATGAGTCTCCTATGTACCAGGCACCATACTCATAAATGCTGAACATGGAGTTGGGCTCTCACCCCTACAGGGTGACAGTCACTCCTAGGGGAAGGACAAGGCAGTGCCAGTGCCCTGGAGGGCCAATCTAGACCCCGGCCTTCATCACCACCAGCTGGTGGCAGCAGGATGTGGGGCATCTCCAGAGGCTGGCGAATGGCTGGTACCAGGGTCTCATCCACCTGTCCTGACACTGGAGGCTGAGTTGGGTCTCTTCCCACTTTTTCTTCCATTCCCACCAGGGCAATGGGATTAGGGAAGAGGCATCCCTCTTTGTCTCTGGGATCCAGGCCCAGCTCCATAACTTCTGGTCTCAGGAATCCCTGGAACCAGTGTCTGTCTGTGGAGCAGCCCGATCTGAACTGTCACTCAGGGCTGTCCAGCCAGATGGTGCCTACTGTGTCTTAGGCCTGGAGCATTCAGCTGCCCTCAGGGTCCTGATCCTCACACTGACAGGCCGGCCTCTCCCAGGACCTTCTTTGTAATGGAGAAAGATACGAGCAGAGTTCCCAATCCCTCTCTGTCTTTGCTGACTCTGAGAACATATCCCCAGGCCCAAAGCATTGCCCCTGCTGCAGCGTCCAAGCGAAGGAGTCACCCAAGCCTTGGGATGATATGGAGGATACCCATTCTCATCTGATCTGGAAAGCAGTGGTGCTCACAGCGACCACCACAGCTAGCCTGAGGTAGATGGCAAACTCCCAGCAGGGCAGAGGTGATGATGGCAGGGAACATCTAGACCAAACAATAAACAGGCCACAGAGGGGCAGCCAGAACAAACGGCGTGGGAGGCGCAGGAGGCGGGGCCTTTCCCACGCCTGCAGTGTGGTCATCCTGAGTGGGCATGAGCAATATGGGCAGTGGGCACTGGGCTTTTGGGGAAAGTCTCCTTTTGGGGGTGGGGGTAGTGTGTATTTCCACGTTGCTCTCCTCTCCACATTCATGGATGTCGTTTAAGTACAGACATCTCTTGGGGTGGGGCAAAGGGAGGTGTCTGTGTTCAGAGGCCACAATGGGCAGGTCAGGCCAATACACTGCTCAGACAAGGAGCTTACCCTGAGCTGCTCTCTGCAAGGAGACAGATGACTGGCTGGACCCAAGGGCAGCCCCAACTCAGAAACATGGCACGGGCTGGGTGTGAAGGGTATGGCCTAATGGGATCTTGGTCCCTGGCTGTGCCAATCAGACCAGTTCTCTCTGGGTCTTGACACAGTACAGAGAGGAGGGATTTGCTACTAGCAAGAAAACAGAGTAAAAAGCAGAGACAAGAGGGGAGGGGGGAAGATTCAGTTTCTGTAGATTCTCAACGACAAGACCCCGCTGTTAACCCCCTTTTCTTAACTGGTGGGCACAGATGGCCTCTGTAGTTTTTGCTCCATATTTAAAAGAAAGAGAAGACCAGTGGGACCCCCTGGAGCCAGCATGGAAGTGCTGGTAGAGACTGAAGCGCAGGAGGCCTGAGACTGGGGCTCACCTGAAGGTTGAAATAAGAATTCACACAGACACCCATCCCTGCCCCTGCCTCATCTGCTCAGCGGCAGGGCAGGGGCTAGGAAGATACTCGTGGGCCTGTTCAGGGAAGGTGGGTGGATCTGTTTTGGTGGTGGTGGCACCACACCTGTGAACTCTGGCAGCCTGAGTCACCTCCACAGGGCAGGCTGAGGGGCTGAATTGTGCCTGGGAGGAGGGGGCGGGGGGAAGGAGGTGAGATAAGAGCTCCCCAGTGAACCCGGAGATCCCCAGCCCTGCAGGGCAGGAGAAACAGCAGGAGCAACCTCAGCTGGTGGGAGTCTGGCCTGGAATGGCTACAGACTGGGACCGGACATCCAAAGGAGAATGTGAGATAGGACAGAGCAGCTCAGTAGTGGGCTGGGGCCTGGTGGGTTGCAGGTGTTTGCCAGTTCCTAGCACATGCCAGGCTCCTTGATGTCTCAGCCTCATGTAACTCCTGTGGCTTCCACAAGAGTAGCTCAACTGCCAAGCTACTCCAAGAAGGTCCCAGCCATGACCCAGCTGGAGGCCTGAAGCTGTGTGGACGCTGGGGTGAGGATCAGAGAGCCAGCCCTTCTCTGAGGAAGGGAGGCTCTGGACACAGGGTGTAGGCCAGGCCCAGGAGTCTGAGGCCACAGCCAATTGGCAGACAGGCTGGCTGCTGAGGCCATTTGACTCTTTGGGCCCACTTGTGCTCAGATGTGATGGGACTGCAGAAGCAGCCTGTCCCCAAAGCCAAGTGTAGGAGCTGGGACACTCCACCTGTCTCTAGCTCTTTATCTGCATGGCTGCCAACATTCAGGGCTCCCTAAACCTTCCGAGTCTTTTCCAGCCACTGGCCAGGCCCCACCCAAGTTTTTCCCCAGGAGTAGGGCTGCAGGCCAGCCACAACCCCCAGCTTGGGGGCATGGTCTGTGACAAGGCAACCAGGCCTTCTTTCCTGGAGGCCCCGAGCTGTGGGCACTCCCTGAGCTGGGGGACTGGAGTGAGGGTGAGATGGAACTGGAGAAGCAGAAGAGAGAATGAAGCCCCTCCAACTACAGGTCCCTGCACCCCAGAGCTCCTGGCCAGCTAGGGCGCCATTCACAATGCACAGCCATTGAATTCCATCACTGCTTCCTGTGTACAGGGGCCATCCCTAAGTAGATCAGAAACTCAAGGGTGGGACGGTGACTTGAAATTCTTTGGCACTCCAATCCAGAGTGGCAGGTGGGCCCAATGCACTCTCTGCCCAGTACTTGGTCATAGGCTGAGGGGTAATCCTCACCAACAGGAGCCCCCTAAAGCTCCTGCCTGCCTGTGTGAATGGGGCGGGAGAGGGTGGCCAGACTGGACAAGAGCTGGGCTCCTATCCAGCCTCCTGCCAGGGCCTGGCTCCTTGCAGCTCTCCCTGTCCTGGCTGGGGAGGGAGGGCAGAGCAGGTGGGGAACTGGCTGGGAGGTGTAACTGGAGCCCAGGAGGAATTCCCTGCCCTTCCTCTATGCTTTTATTAAAGTAGGGCGGGGAAGGGCAAGCTTCCATCGGAAAAATCTCCCAGGCAGCCCGGGGGGAGTGGGAAAGCCGCCGCGGGCCGGGGAGGGAGCACCAGCCCGGCTGCAAATAGAAACGGTGCTCAGGCCCACAGCCCGGGCAGCCCAAGGGCACCAAGTCCCGAACTCCGTGCAGAGGAGGCGCCGGGCTGCTTCTTTCTTCCTACTCCCCGCCCAATCCTCTCCCTGCCTATCTGGGGCAGGGAGCAGGGTCTTAGACGTCGGGGAAGAGCAGACCCTGTTCTTACTCTGGGGCAACAGACCTGGTGCCTTCAGTGTCCACGCTTGGGAGACACCCTGGAGCTGGCGCACTGGCTGGACCCGGCTCTGCGTCGGGATGCCGCGCCTGGTCACCCGCGGGACCTAGCCAGAGCAGAGCCCCAGAAGCGACGCCAGGCGGGCTTCTGGCGAAAAGAGGCTCGGGGTCCACCCTCTCCAACCCGGGTTTCGGCGTAGGGGCGCTGTTGGGAGGAAGCGCTGTGGGAGGCAGGGTCTGTCCTTAGGACCCCGCCCGGGCGTGGCTAGGCTTCCTCACAAGAGCCCAAGAAAGTCGCAGAAGTCCGCTGCCTCAGCTGTTTGCACCCCTCCCCCCCATCCCGGCCCGCCAGCACGTTTCGGTATCACCCAGACAGGAGGCCACCTGGGCGGAAGCGCTGTTACCCAGTTGCCCAGCTCCTGCTCCGCCGGTGGCTGCCCGCGAGAGCAGCCCCCTCCCCAATCGCAAAGAGCGCTGCTGCGCGCCAGCCAGGCTCTCGAGGAATCGGCTGCCCGGGAGGGAAGGAAGGAAGGGAGGCATGAGCTGGGGACCGCGGAAGCGGCTCCTGGGACACAGGCCGAAAGCGGGGGGTCGGGGTGGAGGGTTCAGTTCCCATAACAGGGCTGTAGGAGTAGGGGGGAGGTGAGAGCTCTGCGTCCTCCAGGGTTTGGGAAGAAGAGGTGAGCTGCAGAGGGCGAGCTGGGGAGGGGCAGCCTGCCAGGTCCCCTTTCTTCCCCGCCAGGCCCAGAACAGGGGGCACGTCTCCGCTCCGTCCACCTCCACGCCCCAGTCTGCGGGCGTGTCTCCTCTCCCTCCAAGCCCCCAACCCGCAGCCAAAGGGCAGGGCAGGGGTCCTTACCTCGGCAAGGACCTCAGCGTCTTCGGCCGCTATGCCAAGGCCCAGGCAGCCCAGAAGCACCAGGAGCAGCGGCAGCAGTCGCGGCCGCGCCGCCGCCTCCCGGTCGCCGAGGAGGCTGCCCGTCCAGCCGGGCCGTCCGGGCGCGCTCCGGTCGCTGCCCATGCTCTCGGCGCCCAGCCCGGCCCGAACACTGCACGCAGGGCTCACTCGCGCGCCGGCGCCGGGTCCTCGCACTCGCCTTGGAAACTTGCGACGCTCCCTGGCTCGTGGCCCGGCTGGCGCGCGGAGGACCTCGGGCTCCGGTCCCCGCCGGAGCCGCCAAGGTCCCCTCGGCAAATTCCCAAGCCCCAGGAGAAGCGGGCAGGGCAGGTCCGGGCGCGCGGAACCAGCTGGGGGGCGAGAAGGCCGGCCGGAGGTGCCCCCCGCGGGGTCCCGCAGCCTCGGCGCCCAGCGCCTGGGGCCCGGCTCCCGAGAGCGAGCGCAACTCCGGAGCCTTTGTCTGGCTCAGCGCTCCGGCCGCCCGGTCCCGCGGCGCCCCCTGCGCGCCCAGCTCCTTCTGTCCATGCCCGGGGCCGGGAGCTGCCCGGAGCGCGCGCCTCCTGCTAGGGGACTATGCTCGCCGCCGCGCCCGACCGGGCCCGGGTCCCCAGGCAGCCCCGGGAGGAGGCGCAGGGAGCCGACCCGAGAGAGCGAGCGAGCGAGCGAGCAAGCCAAGGAGCGGGCGCCCGACGTCCCCGGCGAGTTCGGCGCGGCTCCGGGCGCTCCCAGCCCTCCTCCCCGCGCGCCGCGGCCGCCGCGCTCTTAAAGGGCCAGTGCGCTCCCAGAGCGCGGACCCGGGCGGGGGCCGGGGACTGTGCCCCACCCGGAGGCTTCTCAAGAGCAGGTGCGGGCGGCGGAGGCCCAGCAGGTGGGTGGCCCCGTTTACTCTTCCCAGACGGCGGGAAACCTCTCCAGCCCACCCCGCGTCACTCCCAACCCAGCGTCGCGGGTGGGGCGGGGGTGACCTCCAACTCAACCCCCCGCAGAGGGAGGAAGCGGGGAAGGCGTGGTCTCCCTATTTGGGAGGAATGAAGACTGCTCCTTCTCCTACCTGGTAGTTAGGGGGATACTGAGGCCAAGGGGGACGGGAAGGAGGTCTTAGGGGAGGGACCAAAGAGTCCAGTTTTAGGCTTAAAAAAAGTGGATATATGGAAATTTGTCAGCCTGAAACCTCTTTTCAAAAGCCCCGGGGTGTCTCTGGCCCTTGAGTAACTTTCCTCAGTAACAAAGTGAGGGTTTTGTGCGCGTCTACGGCGCGTTGCAACGGACAAGGGGCAGGTTTAGCAGGGACACGGTTCAAGTGCCGGATCCGCCCCTTGGCTGCCGCTCGCACGTGGGCAAATTAATCTCTCCGAGCCTCCATGTTCTTATCGGGAACATGGGGCAAAGAGTTGGGATTAGAGCGAGGTAAGGCTTCCGGTTCCTGGCCTGGCGCAATAGGTGCCCAAGCACTTTGGCCACTGGCTGGTGCGAATGAAGTGCGACAGTGCGGCCCGACGCGGCGCGAGGCGGGTGGACACACCTCCCTGCGAAGCCTAACTAGCTGGATTTCATTCTATTCCGGAAGCAGCTTGAGGTCCGAGCAAGGACGCCCGGGTCGAAGGTCCGCCGAGACCCGGGGGCCAGGCCAAGGGCAGCCCTGGTGCGGCGGACTGGCCAGAGGGGTCAGTGGGTGAGGGCTCCTGGCAGAAGGGCAGAGACCGCATTCCTTATCTTCAGACCCGGAAATGGAAGCTGTCTTTACCTGAGGGCGGTTTTCTCTAGAGCAGGCCCTCGGGGCATCCCAGCCGGCCTCACCTCCCGGAAATTGGAAATCAGGAGACCTGGCGGAGAGCCTTAGAGAGGGCGTGTTTTGAACTCTCCTACTAGGCGAAGGTGGAGAGGCTACCGGGGATGTCCTTGGGGAAAAGAAGTCAGAGTTTGGAGAAAGGATCCTGGCAATTTCATCATTTCCACGGATTCACTTCTCTGTGGGATCCCTCATCTGGAAAGTGGGTTTCTAAATTCTCCACTTTGAAATTTGCTTTTGGGAAATGTGCAGTGGTCTTCAGACACGGACAACATGGTTGTCCTTGTTTAACCGACGACATTGCACTCTTTAATGATATTTAGTCTGGATCAGCCAATTGGAAAAAGTTTGAGGCTAGGCGAAGTGGCTCAAGCCTGTAATCGGAGCACTTTGGGAGGCCGAAGCGGGAGGACTGTTTTAGCCCAGTAGTTCAAGACCAGCCTGGGCAACATGGCAAGACCCCATCTCTATAAAGAATACAAAAATGAGCCAAGTGTGGTGGTGCACTGGGAGGCTGAGGTGGGAGGATCACTTGAGTCCAGGAGGTTGAGACTACAGTGAGCATATGATCATGCCACTGCCCTGAATTCAGCCCAGCTGACAGAGCAAGAGCCTGTCTTAAAAAAAAAAAAAAGTTGGGGTTTATGGGGTGAGCTATTAGTAAGAGGAGCCCAGGAATGAATGGAGCAACATTCTTAGAGGCCCGGGTCAGTCAAGTCTGGTGATTGTTTTCTCCCTGTTGGAGGTTCCTCTCTTGGGGTCCAATCCTGCCATAAGGAAATGACATCCCCTGTGACCAGATCTTGAAGCTCCCAGTTATTGGTTATCCAAGGTGGATTTGCACCTACATCCAACACAAGATGGCTGGGTTTCTACCAGGTCTGGCCAGCAGCGAGCACAGAGAATCCCCATCCTCAAGACGGCACTTCTGCAAACTTGGACACTGGCTTGTATTGGGATGAGAGGCAGGTGTGAGGTAGGTACTCCATCAACAAGCCCAGGAAGAGGGACTGGGCCATTCCCCTGGGGGAGGATGTGGCTGGGGAGTCCATCTGTCCTGAGGATGGAATTTGAGTGCAGCAACTTTGAGAAATGGGCCAAGATCAATAGCCAGTCTTCAATGGAGAATGGAAGGTGGCAGCTGAGGAAGGAAGTAGGAGACTCGCTGAGGGGGATGGGTGGGCGGGCTGTGCCTGAGGAGGTGGCTGGCGGCAGGAGCTTGGCGGGCACCCAGACATTGAGTGTGCCTCTGGAGCAGAGCGAGCGCATGGAGTGAGCGCTCCCGCTGACAGTGCAGAAGCAGCCGGGACTCTTCCATAAGAGGAGATTCTCCATAAGAGGAGAAACCCGGGAGACAGAGGGAAGACCAGAGAAGGCTGCGGTCCCCCCCAGGCAGGCTGGCCCAAAGAAATGCTCTTGATGGGGATTTTATTGCACTAGGGAGAGTACAAAATCAACACATCTGGCCTGGGTGTCCTCAGATGTTCCCCGCAGGGCAGGGAAATGATCATCTCACGCCTGTTTGGCCGATTTCCACCTGGCACTCTCCAGTGCCTCTCCAGACCACCCCAGCTTTGTTTCCAGGGGAGAGGGAAATTACCTTGGCTTGTTTGTTTATTCCTTGTCTTGGCACCAAGAGTCCCAAGGCCTGCTTCACCTTTGATGGTGCGTTGGGTGGGTGTATCGCCTGAGGGGCCCCTGGAGGGAGCAGCTGGAGCGGGGGGGGGGGGTGTCCTGGGCCTAGTTCCAGCCCACAGCAACTTTCCTTCACTGAACAGGAGACCTCCCCTACGACCTCAGAACTCTCCTTTTGCAAATGAGGAAACAAACCCAAAGAGGGGAATAACTTTCTGGGATTGCCCAGTTAATTAGAGCTGAGGCAGAAACCCAGGGATCTAGCTTCTGATCCAGAGCTTTTTACAACCCCTCACGCCACTTCGGGACCTGTAAATGAAACTGCTCTGAAACACCATGTCTGGGCTTTCATTCAAAAGACTCCAAGAAAAAAAGGTGTGTGGTGGTAGGCGGGGGTGTCAGGGTAGAGATGAAAGATAATGGCAAAATGTGGATAAGGTTTAAAGCTACTTGATGGAAGGGCTGGAGTTCACACATCTCAGTCCCATTGACTGACTGGTCCTTTCGGGCTTGTTCTGCTCCAGAGGCACAGGTACTTGGGAGGCTGAGGTGGGAGGATCACTTGAGTCCAGGAGGTTGAGACTACAGTGAGCTATGATCATGCCACTGCCCTGAATTCAGCCCAGCTGACAGAGCAAGAGCCTGTCTTAAAAAAATAGTTGGGGTTTATGGGGCGAGCTATTAGTAAGAGGAGCCCAGGAATGAATGGAGCAACATTCTTAGAGGCCCGGGTCAGTCAAGTCTGGTGATTGTTTTCTCCCTGTTGGAGGTTCCTCTCTTGGGGTCCAATCCTGCCTTAAGGAAATGACATCCCCTGTGACCAGATCTTGAAGCTCCCAGTTATTGGTTATCCAAGGTGGATTTGCACCTACATCCAACACAAGATGGCTGGGTTTCTACCAGGTCTGCCCCAGTACCAAGAGGGCAGACCTTGTCTGCTTCACCAAGTGCCCGGTTCAGGGCCTGGCACAGGGCAGGTGTCAGTTAAGTGCAGGCTGCACAGCCAGAATTGCCATGTTGCTTGCAAGCCAGAAAGTATGCCTGGCATCCTCCTCCTCTCCAGAAAAACCAACCTACTGATGGGTCAGAGTCAGCAGATCAGTATGGTGGAGAGCAGGAACAAGGCACAGAATGTGCCTGGGTCTTTCAGTGCTGTGTCTGGGAAGCTGCCTCAGGAAAGGCAGGGTTGCAGGGGCCACAGTGGGAGCCAGGGCAATAGGCCCCTTTCCCTCAAGCCCTGTGAGCCCACCCAGATGCCAGGCCTGACCACGAGGCAGTGTGTAGGGCTGGATCAGGGCCACCCCAGCACAGGACCTGAGGTTGGGCTGAGGCTGGATCAGGGCTGCTCCAGCACAGGACCTGAGGTTAGGGCTGAGTATGGCCCTTCCTTGTGGTTTCTCATGTAAGTAAGTCACTGAACCTGTTCTTGTAACAGCAGACTTGTCATTCCTACCCTGTTTATCTTTCAGGGGGACACTGGAAGACGTGAGAAGGTTCTGGGAAGCACTCAGTGTCACAGCAGAAGGCCTCAGTGTCTGCCTATATCGGTGAGGGATGCGGGTGGTGACCCCTGCCACACGCCTAACCCCAGGCTAGATGTGCCATGTGAGAACTCTGTGTGTAGACCTGGCAGGTCGGGTGACCCCTCCCTACCCTCATTTTACCGAACTCAAGGCCACCTTGGAAGTCACAGCAGAGACTTCCAAGAGCCCCTCTAAACTGAGACACAGCTTGACAGGGTAGAAGATGAAAGTCATCTTTTCACTGGGTTAAATACAAGTAGTCCAAAAAAGATCCAAAATAAAAAATGCAATTTTTATTTGTTGAACATAATTTAAAACTGTAACATAAGAAGATTTCTGTATCCATCACCAGAAATACAGAAGACACCTGGATAGGACTGACTGTCCCTTTGCCAGGGGGAAGGTTTGATGAAAAAACCTGCCTCCACGTTGCCCCTCAGAATGCCTGCAGCTGCAGCGGGCGGGAGGCAGCAGCAGGAGGAGAACCTGGGCTGTGAAAGGCTCCTCTGCCTCTCTGGGAAAGCTGCTGGGGAAGCCAGAGGTCACAGTGCATTGGAGGCCTGGCTTTCAGCCACTGGCCAGGCCAAAATGAAACATCTGCTCGTCTCCCAGGCACCTTGCTGGGGGTGAGTGGAAGAAAGGAGTAGAGAAAACTGATGCTGGACCACAAATTATCACCCTGTATCTTGGCCCTGAAGTGGCCCCTGCTAGCACAGAAGCAGGGTGGAAGTAAAAGTAAATTAATAAAAGTGACACTGTTCAAGGAGAGAGGCTGACAGACCCACTGAAGCACCCCATGTCCTTGCTTGACCAGGAATAAGTCAGGGCATGATGATTTAAAAAACTCTGATCTGAGGCCAATGGCATTGAAATACAAATTGCTGAAGCGGGGGAAGTGGGAGAGGGAGTGAAGGGCTGTTTGTTAGAGGGACTACAGTGGAGATTCTGGCGAGTGTGGGTGGGCTCGCCAGTGACCCCAATATTTTCTTTGCAAAACAACCAGAGAGTAAGAATTAGGATGCCCAGGCTGCCCTCTACTGGCAGTTTCTGGGAAGGGCCACAGCACAGCAGCACCCAACCAGCAACCCACAATAGCCAAGTAAGGAGAGAGAGGAGAGAGGGAGAAAGAGAGAGGAGAAAGAAGATAGGCGAGAGAGGGAAATGATCAGCACTCAGGGAGGATGAGGAGGGGCTACACCTCCTGCCAGGCTGAAAGCATGGCTGGGGCCTCCTAGTGGGAGGCTAGAAGCATCTCCATCGATTTTAGGGGGTTCCTCCATCTCAGCCTGGCCTGCAGAGGGGCTTGGAGGAGGAAGACCTCTGGTGCTCACTTCAAAGGCATCGAGAAGAACTTGTTCCCAGACTTGCAGCGGACTTGCTCAGTATGCATGCGCAGCAGCACCTCAGCATCTTCAAACCCATCCACGATTGCCTTAAAACAGCAGCCAGGGGAGGACGGTCACATTAAAGGGCATCTGGGACCCAGAGGTTTGCACTGCAAACAAAACCAGCTCACCCAACTTCAGAGGCTGGGCGAGGCTGAGGCTGCAGGCTCCAGGCTCTGCATTGGCTATCTTGTCTGACCACTTCTGTAATCTCTGAGATTGGTCTAATCATCCCAACTTGACAGATGAGGACACAGACGCTCAGAGCCCTGGATTACAGAAACCAATAAAACCAGGCCTGGGACCAGCTCTGCTGGAGCCCAAACCCGAGCTCTCTGTCACCTTCAGCCACATTAGGCCAAGAGCAAGGCAGCTTCTTGATCAGAGACCACAGCTGCATCCAGCCTGCACATGTTTGGTTTGGCTTGCAAAATGTTTTCTAAACATCCAAATTAGTTGCTGACATTTGGAAACTGACAGATTCCATGTAAAAATCTAGGTTTCTGGCTTCTCTTATAAAGCAGAAGTGCTAGCAACTCCAGGCCTGCCTTCCTGCATGGCCACACTCCCTACGGCCTCCCCGACCAGAGGTGGGGTATCAGCCACCGCTTACCACTTCATGCAAACAACTCCTAGGGCGCAGATGGGAAAGTGAAATCTTTCAGCTACTTATCAAAATTTGATAGACTCTGGGGGCTGGATGTTCCTTACGCCTGGCACATTTTACCGATTTCCAATGCCAGGCCCAAGCCTCTGACCTCTGGGCAAGTAGCTAGGACTTCAGGGGAAGCCTGCAGCTTCCTCACAGATCAGTGTTCTAGGGCAGTGCTTCTCAAAATTCCCTAGAGATCTTGTTAAAATGTAATTCTGATCTCTTATGCCTAGCATGGGACCAGAGGTCTGCATTGCTAATAAGCTTCAGGTGATGACGCTGCCGGTCCAGGGGCACACCTTGAGTCACAAGGGAAGGTGTTGGGGTCTCCTGCCATGTCATTTGCTTCCCAGGGATTCAGGTTTGGGTGCCTCATCCTCCCCACTCCAGCATCTGTCCCGTCATTTCCGGAGTTCAGCATCCTCTGTGCTCCTGCCCTGGGAATTCACCTGTAGTTCTTGCAGGCACTGCCCCTCCAGCTGGAGACGTGCATCACCCACACACCAGGCCAGGCTGAGGTGGAAAGAAGGGTCCTGGGGAGGAAAATGAGAGGCAGGAGGTCACCCGGACGCCTTGGCAGGCCCTGCCATCACAGCAGGTCTGTGACAGAGCTGTCATGACGTCCCTGCTGGATCCCTGTCCTGCCCAGTGGGAGACAAGTTTCTCAATGTTGGTCCCAAGCACCCTCCACAGACAGACAAAATAGCCCAGGACTGGTCTCATGGACTGAATTGCGCCCCCTCCCCCAAATTCATGTAGCCCTAACGCCCAATATGATAATATGTAAAGTGGGGCCTTTGAGGGGTAATTAGGGTTAGATGAGGTCATGAGGGTTAGGACCCTCATGATGTGATTAGTGCCCTTTAACCACAGAGAGCTTGGGCACTGGTCTCTCTTCCTGCAGCCCCACTCCTGCCCCACCATGTGAGGCCATGGCTAGGAGGCAGCCATCTATAAGCCAGGAAGAACCCTCACCAGAAACCAACCACACTTGGCAGGGCATGGTGGCTCACGCCTGTAATCCCGACACTTTGGAAGGCCAAGGCAGGCGGATCATCTGAGGTCAGGAGTTTGAGACCAGCCTGGCCAACATGGTGAAACCCTATCTCTACTAAAAATATAAAAATTAGCTGGGCATGGCGTCACACACCTGTAGTCCCAGCTACTCAGGAGGCTGAGGCAGGAGAATCACTTGAACATGTGAGGCGGAGGTTGCAGTGAGCCGAGATCGTGCCACTGCACTCCAGCCTGGGTGGAGACAGAGCGAGACTCCATCTCAAAAGAAAAAGAAAAAGAAAAAGAAAGACGCCAATTATGCTGTCACCTTGATCTTGGACTTCTAGCCTCCAGAACTGTGCAAAAATAAATTTCTGTTACTAAGGCCACTCAATCGATGGTATTTTGTTATGACAGCCTGAGCTAAGACACTCCTATTTGCAGAGGCTTTCCTTGAAGTGTCATAGAGAGTCATTACATCTGTGACATGAAAGAAAATCCAGCTTTGACTCTGTTCTGATCCAGGACATTCCAGTATACACCATACTTTTCAGATGACATGAGCAAAACCCCCAAAGTCCCAAGTTTTGAAGAAACAATACTTGTCTCCATTCAAATTCATACTTATTCACCTCAGCACGGGTTAAAAACATCTATCAAATAAAACTAATGGTCCTTTAAAATCCCAATAGTTGACTCAGAGTCCAAGTGCCCCTGGAGGGCCTGGGCAAGGCATAGGAAGGTGTGTGAAGCTACAGCTCTTCTCTGAGTGTCAATTTGACCAAAAAATATTAGGGACATCTATTTTAAAAATGTGAAAACAACATGGGTACATTATGAAGCAGAAGGTACAGATCTTGGGCATATTTAAGACATAAAGCAAGATTTCTAAGAAATGTTGGACTTTGGGTGAGCTGCATCCGACTACCCCTCAAAGCCCTGGCCTCCCAGGGTGTGCATCCTCTGAAGGCTGCCGTTTGTAGCACTCACACAGGAAGGAGGTTCTGAAGGGTCTTTGGTTAAAGAGGGTTTTATTCTCGTTAGAGATGGGTCAATGGAGAAGCAGCAGCCCCATTCATTACCTGGTAGAAAGTGGTAAGGTTGAATTCCTCCATGACTCTGTCCACCTCTGAAACCAGGTCCAGGAACTGGGCATGCCCTGAAGTGACCTCGAGCCCAATAAAGGTCCTGGGGAGAGGAAGACAACACAGGCATGAGATGCAGCCTCTGAGAACACCTGCCATCTGTGCAGCCAAGGAGGTGCCAGGCAGAAGGCCAACCAAGAGGCCTGGGCCCTGGGCCTCACCCCGTCTCCCTGGTATGCTGGTTTTCCTGTTCTATGAACCAACTCTCTCAGTCCTCAGATTCTCTGTCTGTAAACCTTCCTTTCCCAGTTCTACACACATCTCTCCTCCCTCCCCTGCATCTAATAACCCTTACAGGAATGTCTTCACCCACCACTGCCAAGTCACAAACCCAGAAGCTTCTGCACCCCCATTCCCCATTCTCCATCACTATTCCAATTGCAAACGACTCCTGTCCTCAAAGAAATCTCTTCTCAAGGACTTTGCTCTCTGGCATCTGCTACCCCTCCCATAAGCACTCAGACTCTGTCTCATCTTTAGAAACTATCCCCTGAAGCCACGTCTTCAGCAGTCCCCATCCCATTCTCAGTAAAACTTCTCAAAAAGATGATTTGTCCACCATCACTATCTCTTTCTTACCTCCCACCTTCAACACACTTTGCTGGAAGGGCTCTTGTCAAAGTTGCCAACAACCTCCACGTTACCAAATCCAAGGGACACTTCACTGTCCGCCTCTTACCCATTCAGCAGTATCTCACACAGCGGACTTCCCTCCTTGAAACCCTGTTCTCTCTTGGCTCCCAAGACACCACCTGCTGCACAGTCCTGGTTTAATCTTACTTCCTGCCTCCTGCTTCAGTGTCCTCTGCCACCCTTTCTCCTCTCCAGCCTCTCTGTGGTGAAGGAGAGATGGAGCTCTGCAGTTCTCACTGGCTCTTCTCCATCTGCTCTCCAGGAGGCTGATCTCACCCAGCCCCGCTTTCTCATACAGGCCAACACTGCCTACATTTCTATCTCCAGCTGGTTCCTGTCCTGAACACCCAGTTGTGTCTGTGACTTTTCCACCTAGGGGTCTGACAGGCAACAAAACCTAACAGGTAGAAACGCATAGGTACAAAGCAGAATTTTTGATTTTTATCCCACCAGCGTCTCCTATCACAGAAAATGGGGCCAGCTGTTCCAGCCTCAAACCCAGGAATCGATGTTCACTTTCTTCCTTCACATAAACCCAACCCATTGGTAATTCGGCCGCTTCTGCCTCCAGTGTATCTCCAACGTGTCCACCTCTTGGTCCTGCACGGCCATCACCCTAATCTAGGCCACAGTGGCCCCTCACCTAGACAATGACACCTGTCTCCTTTCTGGTCTCCCTGCATCCACCCTTGCTCCCTTCTATCTTGTCCTGAGGCTCCACAGTCACAGACACACCATCTAGCCAGACTGCCATCCCCAGGTACAAATCAGAGCATACCTCTCCTCTGTTCAAATCCCTCCAATGGCTTCCATGATACTGAAAATTCAAACTCCTTACTTGACCTTGCAGACCCTGCGTGGGCTAACCCTGCCCATCTCATCTCCCATCCTTCTCCTGCATGCTCTCTGGGTTCCGCCTCACTGGCCTCCTAAACACACTGAACTCTTCCCTGCTTCGGAGTCACTTAGTTTGCTATGTCCTCCACTTGAAGCTCTTGGAACAGCTCTTTGCAAGGCTAGCTTCTCATCCTCAGGTCACCATCAAATGCCATCTCCCTGGCCACTTCCCTGGTGCCCTCCTGGACTACCCCCTCCCAACCACTGTATCACACCACAGTTATTAACAAACACTCTCATTACTTACTATCTCTCTCCCCTCTGAATATGAGATTGAAAAGAGCAGGGGCTGTGTCTGCTTCTTCACTGCTGAATACTTAGCATACGGTGAATGCCCGGCACAACTGGGTGCTTAACGAACTTGGGCAGCACGGACTAAATGAACGAGTAAATAAGGCCCCTTTCCGAAGTGCTCAGAGAAAGTGGCCCAGTGAGTGGATCAGACAGGGAGGCTCGCTTTGAAGCTGGGATAATAATTTCTTCTACTGTTCATCTAACACTTTAATACTTTTAACTTTTCAAAGGCCTTGGGACTCATTTGAGCCTCACAACTGCCCAACAATGGATGTTGGGAGGCGTGTACTGGTGTGAAAACGAAGGTCACAGAGATGAAGACATGGGCCAAATGCCACAACTGGGATGGAGCTGGGCAGGAACAGGTTTCTGACTTTCACAGGTTTTCACTAAACCAAGATGCTTCTCTCAGTCTCTAGGCACCACCCCCCACGTGGCTCCCCCAGTTATTATTATTATTATTATTTTTTTTTTCAGACAGTGTCTCACTCTGTTGCCCAGGCTGGAGTACAGTGGCGCAATCTTGGCTCACTTTAACCTTGACCTCTAGGGCTCAAGTGATCCTCCCATCTCAGCCTCCCAAGTAGCTAGAACTATAGGCACACACCACCACGCTCAGCTAATTTTTATATTTTTCATAGAGACAGGGTTTGGCCATGTTGCCCAGGCTGGTCTGGAACTCCTGAACTCAATCTATCCACCTGCCTCAGCCTCCCAAAATGCTGGAATTATAGGCGTGTGCTGCTGTGCCTGGCCTCCCCCCGTTACTTTTCTTAATGAAAGGTTCAGATTTGGGGATAGCTGCCTTTGTAGTCAGAGTTGGTTAAAAGCAAACAAAAAAGGGGACAAACAAGTCCAGAGGCAAAGCCCTCGATTTTTGCACCAAAGAATCTTCCTCTAATAGTGACTGGGGGTTGGGAGGACCCACCTGGTTTTCTCTTGATTGGTGTAAATCTTTACCTGGTTGGCAGTAAAGAAGAATCTGAAATTTAGAAGACCATATTTCAGAAAAAAAGCAGAAAAAAGTAGCTTATGTTAAAAAAGAAAACAGCACTTTGAAAATATAGTGAACTCATTTTGCACTTAATATTATCACCCCATTATGCAAGTGGTATCCTGAACCCTAAAATATTAGAGCTAGACAAGACCTTGAAATCACCCAGTCCATGAAACACACAGCATCATCCAGGTGCTAGTAAAAATTTTACTTTGTTAATTGCCGTTCATCTTGATAAACAATTTGAGACTATCTCAACTTTACTGATGGGGACTGAGAAAGCCTTATTGATCAAGTAGGTGATAATAAACCACTTAAAGGCCGATTCCTTTATTGCAGTTTTTTTAAAAAAATAGACAACTCCAATTTCATCTAAGCAATCATGAGACCATTTCCTTGTGTGTCAGCACTGAGCTCAAGCCTCTGCACACATCCGCTTCTTGAATCCTCACACAACTCTGTGAGCAGGCCTACAGTTATGCCCATCTTGCAGATAAAGAAACAGAGGCATGGTGAAGGTGAATCTGGTGAGCCAGAATTTGAACCTCAGTCTGCCTGTTTCCAGAGTCCTTGCTGTCACCTATGACCCTTTGGTGAGGGGAAGTGGGTCTCTGTTGGTGTGAAAACGAGACAGATGCCCCCACCCACCCACCCATGCCTCAGATCAATAACATAGGAAGAGTCAGGCTCAGCCAGGTAAGTGCTTTGACTTGGACAGGTTCTGCCTGTTGTTCTCTGAGATACTAACAATCTCACCGTGGAAGGTCCAGTCACAGAAACAGATACTTTTACAGCCCCCAGGCCAAGGGTCTCACCCCCATCTGAGGGAACATAATATACCAGCATGCTGGGTAGAGCCTCACAATCTGTCCAAGGGCAAAAGTCAGCCAGCCAACTCTGTGCCTCTGGGGAAAATGTAAGGGATCGCAGAACCACCAGGAGCTCGGATAAGTGCAGCTTTTAGGAATAGTTCTGCAAGGCGTCTGACAAACATCCTGGAGTGGACATTGGATGTCTGTGCCTAACCAACACCCCTTCTCCTGGTCACCTCATGGTGCAGGATGGCTCTCCCTCCCTACTCCAGAGGCAGGCTGCCCAGGCCTAGCCAAGCAGAGCTTAGCATCTCCTCAGTCACAGCAAGAGTCAGGGGTCACCTTCGCCTCAACCAGATGATCGAACTCGAAGAGACCACACCTGGCCTGGCTTCACTCGTGACACAGAGCGGTGACAGATCCCTTCCTCAGAGGAAACCGGCCCAGGGGTCCAGGTGCTGTTTTCTAGTCTCCCAGTGAGCAAAGGAACCAGCCACATATACATCCCACAAAGTCCATTCTGCAATGGACTTTGGGCAGTTTTCAGAGGTCCCAGCAAGGAACTTGTGACCAGTGAAGGAACCACTGTAGGAACCACTGTATGCAGGGGAGCCCAGGCCGTGGCTTCCCTGCAGGGGCACAGTTCACGCCGTCTTCCTGGCGCAGGTGCAGCGTGCCAGTCATCAGCACTAACACAGCTGCACTCCTCCTTCATCCAGGGAACAGAGCTTCCGCAGGACAAGGGAAGCACTCTGTGTGGAAGGGGGAAGGGACTGTTAACTCTTTACTCCCAAAGAAAGGGCACAGGAGGCAGGTCAGACCAGTCAGTCATTCCTGTGACTTGTGCTGAAGCCAGTCAGAGAGGGGGACTGTTTTCCCAGGCTGGTACGCCATCAGCCCGGAGATGCAGTGGCTTCTTTTGTCACTGCCATCTGACACCTTCTTGTCACCCTGGTCCACTCATGCATGAGCCAGTACTACCTCTGAATCTTTTAGTTATACCAGCCTATGAATTTCTCTTTGGTTTAAGCCACTTTGGGTTGGGTTTCTGGCACATGTGGTTAAAAGAGTCCTGATAATATACTTACGGCTCAATAAGTTTTTTTTTTTTTTTTTGAGACGGAGTTTCACTCTTGTTACCCAGGCTGGAGTGCAATGGCGCGATCTCGGCTCACCGCAACCTCCGCCTCCCGGGTTCAGGCAATTCTCCTGCCTCAGCCTCCTGAGTAGCTGGGATTACAGGCACACGCTACCATGCCCAGCTAATTTTTTTGTATTTTTAGTAGAGACAGGGTTTCACCATGTTGACCAGGATGGTCTCGATCTCTTGACCTCGTGATCCACCCGCCTCGGCCTCCCAAAGTGCTGGGATTACAGGCTTGAGCCACCGCGCCCGGCCGGCTCAATAAGTTTGATAGTGACAATCCAAAGACGGCGAGTGCTGGACTAGGTTGAGAGACGAGTTTCAGCCCTGATTCCCTGGCTGAGTGACTGGACTGAGACAAATCCCATCCTCCTCTGGGCCTCAGAGGGGTTCAACTAACTGAGCAGTTTCCCAGTTGGGCAGTGACATCCTATAGAATTCCTGGGCCTATGGCCCGCTGACCTGTGGGAGTGCAGCTTTGGCTAGAAGATTTCTGTTTATTTCCATCTTACACAGCCACACACCAGGCTTTTGTGCAACACCTCATTTGAAGAAAGGTTCTGCTGATAAAGGCAGAGTCAGAAAACCACCAGCTGGGCGGCTTCTTAGGCTCCTTCTAGTACCAAGAGAAGAGGATCCAGAAAGATATTCTTTGTGCTCCCTCGACCCTGCTCCATGACTCAGCAACCATCTATTTGATGTCTACAGTGAGCACAGCACCTGGAACAAGCTGCGGGGTAATTCAGAGAGAAGCCACAGAGGAGTGTGAGCTCCAGGAGGGAAGATGGACAGAGGAATGACTGCATATGAGGGGAGTGAAATGACCAACCAGGATAAACAACCCCAGGACCGAATGAGCTGCAGATGGAGGGATTCTGCAGGAGATGCCAACTGGGAGAGCCTCAGTAAAAGAGCAGGGTTTTGATCTGGACCCATCCAGAAGGAGATGCATTTCTGGCAGGAAAAATAGTTATGAAATAATGCAATAGGTAAGGGGAAAAAAAGCTCCAGGCTGGCAGACAAAACCAGAGGTGGGGTCTGGTTCTATATGCTCACCAAAGTGGTGTGCTGACGGCACCTGTGATCTCCTTTCACCCTCACAAGCCGCCAGTGAGGTAGCTCACCACCACTATGACCTGTTTGCCCTATCATTGTGAAATGGTAACATATGTGTTGGTCTCAGCCTCTAGTTTCTGACACAGAGATCCTAAAACCTGTGTCATTTCCTAAGCAGTGGGGGTGCCAGGAGCATCTTTTCATCTATTGTTTGGTCTGTGACCCTTGGCTCCTGACACAGAGCTCCTAATCCTTTGGAATTTCCTGGGTGACAGAGGTGTCTTTTGTTCCAACAGGCAACCCTTGGTGGGCTCCTGGATGGGGGCTGATCACAGAAAGAGCAAGGCATGATTAGAAGCTGGGAACTTTCAGCTCCACCCCCATCCTCCTGAGATGGGAGGGAAGCTAGAGGCTGCGTTAACAATCAATCATGCCTACATGATGAAGCCTCCAGAAAAATTTAGAACTACAGAGTTTGAGGAGCTTCCCTTGGTGAAAAAGAACACATCCATGTGCTGGGTGGGGGGTGCACCCCCAACATAGGGTCAGAAGCTCCCATGCTGGGGACCCTTCCAGACCTCGCCCTAACTGTCTCTTCATCTGGCTGTTCATGTGTATCCTTTAATATATCCTTTGTAATAAACTGGTAACCTAGAAAGTGGATGGTTTTCCTGAATTCTGTGAGCTGTTCTAGCAAATGATCAAATCTGAGGAGGGGTCCATAGAACCTCTGATTTGTAGTGAAATAAGACGGATGTTGTGGGTTACCTGAGAACTCAACAATGCAGATGGTGTCTGACATGGAAAGCAGTCTTGTGGGACTGAGCCCCTAGCCTATGAAGTCTGCCCTAACCCTGGGTTATTAGTGTCAGAATTGAGTTAAATTGTAGGACACCCAGTGGGTGTCTGGGGAGTTGGATAATTTGCTGGTGTGGAAAAAAACCCTGCACATCTGGTCACAGAGGTGCTGGAAATACTGAGAGAGAGTTTACAGAGAAAAAGATGGCTTTTCCTACAGAGCAGATAAGGCATCAGGAGTGTCAAGAGCTGCCACGGCATGCCCAAGGTCACGGAGGATGAGAAGTACAGCAGGCAGCCCCAGGAGAGGGGCCGTGTTCTATCTTTAGGTCTGGCCTGCTTGCTGGGGTAATGCCTGCAATAGCCCAGGAGAGAAGCCGTGGAGGAGAGGGAGCGGAGAGGCGGAGGGAAACACTCACCTCTGGAAGGAGGCCATGCGGGCTTTCAGAGCTTGCACAAAGGGGAGGATCCAGTGGTGGCGCAGAACCACGCTCTGGGACAGGCTGAGGTGGAACGCCTCCATCCTTACCAGCCGGGGGACGTATGTCTGGGCATGTGGCAGCAACACATCAAGCAGATCCAGGAACTCCTCCTTGGCTTCATCTGGAAGGGAAGAGTGAAGAAGGTGGGCCTTTCTCTCAGCCAAGGTGCCATGGTTGAATGAAGAAGCCCAGAAGGCAGAGGGAGGTCCTTATTACTCTGGGTTTGGGAAGAAAATTACTTGGACAGCAGCCTATGTCTATGTCTTCTCATAGCATTTTAATAGGTATTTCTGGGAAGTCCCAGCTAGAGCAATCAGACAAGTGAAAGAAAGAAAAGGAATTCAAATTGGAAAGCAAGAAGTCAAATTATCCTTGCTTTAGGATGATATGATCTTATATTTGTGTTTTGTTTTTGTTTTTTTTGAGACAGGGTCTTACTTTGTTGCCCAGGCTGGAGTGCAGTGGCTCAATCTCAGCTCCCTGCAACCTCGGCCTCCTGGGTTCAAGCAATTCTCCTGCCTCAGCCTCCTGAGTAGCTGGGACTACAAGGATGTGCTACCCCATCTGGCTAATTTGTATATTTTTTGTAGAGATGGGGTTTTACCATATTGGCCAGGCTGGTCTTGAACTCCTGACCTCGAGTGATCTGCCCACCTTGGCCTCCCAAAGCGCTGGGATTACAGGCATGAGCTACTGTGCCTAGCCTGATCTTATATTTGGAAAAGACTAAAGCCTCCATCAAAAAACTATTAGAAATAAATTTAGTAAAGTTGCAGGATACAAAATCAGCATACAAATCAGCATTTCTACATGCCAACAATGAACAATCTGAAAAAGAAATCAAGAAAGCAATCCCAATTACAACAGCTACAAATAAAATAAAATAAAATAAAATAAAATACCTAGGAATAAACTTAGCAAGAAGTGAAAGATCTCTACAATGGAAACTATAAAACACACAAGAAATTGAAGAGGACACAAAAAAATGAGATGATATTCCATGTTCATGGATTGGAAGAATCAACAGCGTTAAAATGTCTATAATACCTAAAGCAATCTACACATTTAATACAATCTCTATCAAAATATCAATGACATTCTTCACAGAAATAGAAAAAAAAATCCTAAAATTTATATGAAACCACAAAAGATCCAGAATAGTCAAAGCCATCCTGAGCAAGAAGAACAAAACTGGAGGAATCACATTACTTCAAATTATACTGCAGAGCTACAGTAACCAAAACAGCATGGTACCGGCCTAAAAACAGACATGCAGACCAACGGAACAGAATACAGAACCAAGAAATAAATCCATACATCTATTGTGAACTCATTTTCAACTAAGGTGCTAAGAACACACACTGGGAAAAGATAGTCTCCTCAATAAAAGGTGCTGGGAACACTGGATATCCACAAGCAAAAGAATGAAACTAGGCCCCTATCTCTTGCCATATACAAAAATCAAATCAAAATTGATTAAAGACTTAAATCTAAGACCTCAGACTATGAAACTGCTACACATTGGGGAAACTCTCCAGGACATTGGTCTGGGCAAAGATTTCTTAATTCCTGGGAAGCACAGGCTACCAAAGCAAAAATGCACAAATGGGATATCCTATCAAGTTAAAAAGCTTCTGCACAGCAAAAGAAACAATCAACAAAGTGAAGAGACAACCCACAGAATGGGAGAAAATATTTGCAAACTATGCATAGAATAACCAGAATATATAAGGAGCTCAAATAACTATAGGAAAAAAATCAAATAATCCAATTTAAAAATGGGTAAAAGATCTGAATAGATAGTTCTCAAAAGAAGACATACAAATGGCAAACAGGCATATGGGAAGCTGTTCAACATCACTGATCATCAGAGGCAAGCAAATTAAAACTATAACGAGCTATCAACTCACCCCAGTTAAAATGGCTTTTATCCAAGACAGGCAATAACAAATGCTGGTGAAGATGTAGAGAAAGGGGAACTCTCATACACTGTTGGTGGGAATGTAAATTAGCACAGCCACTATAGAGAACAGTATGGAGGTTCCTCAAAAAAATAACATAGAACGACCATAGGACCCAGCAATTGCACTGCTGGGTTTGTACCCTAGAGAACAGAAATCAGTATCTTGAATAGATATCTGTACTCCTGTGTTTATTGCAGCACTATTCACAATAGCCAAGATTTGGAATTAACCTGAGTTGTCCATCAACACACAATGGATAAAGAAAACGTGGCACACATACACAAAGGAGTACTATTCAGCCACAAAAAAGAATTAGATCCTGTCATTTGCAGCAACATGGATGGGAACTAGAGGACATGATGTTACGTGAAATAAGCCAGGCACAGAAAGACAAACTTTCCATGTTCTCACTCATTTGTGGAAGCTAAAAATTAAAACAATTGAACACATGGAGATAGGATTGTTACCAGAGGCTGGGAAGGATACTGAGGGTGGGGGCAGGTAGGGTAAAGAACGAGGATGGTTGCTGGGTACAAAAATATAGTTAAATACGCCAGGTGTGGTGGCTCACGCCTGTAATCCCAGCACTTTGGGAGGCCAAGGTGGGCTGATCACCTGAGATCGGGAGTTCGAGACCAGCCTGACCAACATGTAGAAGCCCCCGTCTCTACTAAAAATATAAAATTAGCAGGGCATGATGGCACATGTCTGTAATCTTAGCTACTCGGGAGGCTGAGGCAGGAAAATAGCTTGAACTTGGCAGAAGTTGCGGTGGATTGAGATTGCACCATGGCATTCCAGCCTGGGCAACAAGAGTGAGACTCTGTCTCAAAAAAAGTTAAATACAATAAATAAGATCTAGTATTTGATAGCACAACAGGTGACTACACTCGACAATCATTTGCTGTACATTTTAGAATAAGGGAGTACAACTAGAATCTTCATAACACAAAGAAATGATAAATGCTTGAGGTGACGGTACCCCACTTACCCTGATGGGGTACACTGCATGCCTGTATCAAAATAGCCCATGTACTCCATAAATATATACACCTATAATGTATCCAAAAAATTAAAAATATAAAAAGTTAAAGTTTTGTAATTTTTTCTTTAAAAACTAGGCATTTCTGGTTATAGAAGTAACACATGCTCCTGAAATTCTGTCACCTAAAGCAATGGTCTCCAAACTACTATGATCACACAGCCCATTAGTAAAACAAGTTTGCATGTATATGCTAATAAACATATATTTATAAATTACAAGTGTGTGCTACTCTGTAAAATTATGTGTTATAAAACGTGCACTCTCAAAAACAGAAACCTAAAAAGAATGAGATAAAAAGAAACACATGAGGCTGGGCATGGTGGCTCACACCTGTAATCTAGCACTTTGGGAGGCTGAAGCGGGCAGATCGCGAGATCTGGAGATCAGGAGATCGAGACCATCCTAGCTAATACGGTGAAACCCCGTCTCGACTAAAAATACAAAAAAATTGGCCAGGCGTGGTGGCACATGCCTGTAGACTTAGCTACTCAGGAGGCTGAGGCAGGAGAATCACTTGAACCCAGGAGGCGGAGGTTGCAGTGAGCTGAGATCACCACACTGGACTTCAGCCTGGGCGACACAGCAAGATTCTGTCTCAAAAAAAAAAAAAAAAAGAAATACATTTAAAAGTTCTAATAATTTTCTTCCACACCCTAAACCATAGTATTATCTTGACCTCTCCCCTAGCGGGCATATGCCCCACTTTCAACACCAACTTCCCCAGCGATGAAGACAGTTAAACTTTGGTGCCTATTTCCACTGCTTTTTCTTAGTGCATATACTAATGTCATTTGTTAAGAAAAAAAAAAAAAAAAAAAAAGAAGAGAGAGTATACCATTTAAATGCTTCTGCAACTAATTTCTACATATAACATTACATGTTGGACATCTTTCCCCTCAGTATAGACAGACCAAGTTCATTATTATTGCTCCATAGTAATCTATTAATCAGAATAGATTTGCATTTCTCTAATCAGTCTACTATTGATAGACAGCATGATTCGAATTTTTCACAAAGAACACCACAATAACCACCCTTGTATGTTCACGTTATTTTTTTTTTTTTTTTTTTTTTTT
>NW_016107612.1:885613-911198 GCF_001604975.1 Cebus imitator
TTTTACCAAATATGTGACTGCAGCTGCATGATTAACAGAGTCTTGTATACCCAGTATCCTACTCAATTTGCCCAAATCCCCTGGTGGATAGGCAGCATAGAGAATCATATCATTCTCCTTGTGCAAATGGGGAAATGGAAGTTTCAAGAACGTACCTGACCTAACACAAAACCTAAACTTACTCTGTCTACTGTGCTAACTTGACATAGATGATCTGATTTAACATTCATGAAAGTCCTAGAAGATTAGTATTACTACTCTCCCCATTTTATCGATTTATTTTATTTTATTTGAGATGGGGTCTCACTCTGTCACCCAAGCTAGAGTACAGTGGAGCGATCTCGGCACACCACAATCTCTACCTCCCAGGCTCAAGCCATCCTCCCACCTCAGCCTCCCAAGTAGTGGGGACCATAGGTGTGTGCCACCATGCCTGGCTAATTTTTTAGTATTTTTGGTAGAGACAGGCTTTTGCCACATTGCCCAGGCTGGTTTCAAATGTGTGGGCTCAAGCGATCTGCCTGCCTCCACCTCCCAAAGCGCTGGGATTACAGGAATGAGCTACTTGGCCCAGCCGGCATTACCCCCATTTTAGATATGAAGAAACTGAGGCTCTGAGAAGTCTAGTATCTTATAAAGGGGACCCAGAGTAGTGGGCAGTGGTGTGAAGTCTGACTCTGAAGCCTGGGCATTTTCTGCCTGCCACCTGCTCATCAGGGCTAGGGTGGGATTTCAACCTTGCACACCCAGTATACCCAGGGTCCTCTCAGAAATAAAGGGCCTGCTGTACCCTGGCATTACCTTGACATCCTGCTCCAGATTCTCTTTTGGTCACCTCCTCATGAGCAGGGAGAATATTATATCCAGAGTTAACATATATTTCAGGCTATGAATTCAAAACCAAGATGACAGAAAAATCCCTAATTCTTGAAACCTGCTCTTTCTCTGTTACGTCAGTGACTTTCCCACCACCAGTGCTAAGTTTTTGGTTTCTTCCTTTTAGTTGGGGCCAGATTCTGCCCTTCAAGAGGCATCTATGGGTCTATGGGTCTTGGCCACTTGCCTTTCACACCTCACTCACATGGTATATAGATGTGGGTGGCCCAGTTGCCCCGCTCATGGGGGAAGGTGCGCACCCGTCCCCCATGTTTGGCACTGTCATCTTCAGGCCCCTCCTCGGTGCCGGGGAACATGTTTAGCACACTGTCAGGTACTGGAAACCTCTGCCTGGGAAGTGGGGTCTGGCCACTGGAAAAGGAAAAAAAGACCAATGAGCACATTTATCCTGTTAGCACTGTCTACCTTTGTGCATACCATAGAAGTTGTAGCCCCTTATATATGGTGGCTCTGAGTGTGTGTGTTCCCAGCCCGGTGCTGGAAGCAGCTTCTAGAGAGCCAAAATTGTTTCTCCAGTATGTCTCACTGGGGTCTCCAACTCTGAGGGACAGACCTTAGCAGGGCGCGAGGTCCCCATGGGAACAACGGGGCATGTAGCAATGTGGCTCAGGAGTCACATTCCCAAGCTGGACAGGCTGTAGGTGAAGTAGCACTTTCTACCTCTGCGATCTTGGGCAGGCCATGTCCCCTTTCTGGGCCTCAAATGCCTCATCTGAAAGTATATGTCTACCTGATAGAGCAGTCGTGAGATCAACTGAGCTACTGCTTGTAAAGCACTCAGCAAAAATAAGGCCTAGCACTTAAGAACCTAAGCCCCAGGAAGTAAGAAAGGCCAATGGCTTTGTTCACCGCTGAATTCCCAAACCCCAGACTGGCACGGAGTGGGAGGGACCTCAGTGAATATTTACTGGATGAATGAAAAAGCTCTCCCTACACTTTAGCAAGTATTATTATCGCAAATGTATTCACATCAGGAAACAGACCTGATTTGATGGTACGTGACGTGTGCCGGATTACGGAGTGGGCCAGCCCGGAGGCTGAATCCGAACCCATGTGGTCTGGCTTCCCAACCTGGCCCTAGCCAGGTGGGGCCACTATGGGGCTTTGTCTGGGGGTATCTTCTGGATCGTCCTTTCTCCCTGCGTCCCCCTTTCCTTCCCCGGAGCCGCCCCGCCCCATCCCTCCCCACTCCACCCCCAGACTCTAGGGTCGGGTCTGGGTCTAGGACGATGCGCAAGCCCTCCAAAGAGACTTCCTCATTCCTCACCTACGGTGGCTCCCATCCCCCGGCCTGGTCCGCATCCCGTCCTCGGACTCATCCTCGGAGCCGCTGCTGCTGTAGCCCACCAGGGGCGCCGCGCTCATGGAGCCTCATCCGAGACGACCGAGCAGGTCCTCCAGCAACCTCACCCGGCACCCGCAGTTCCGCTGTGCCGGAAGCGCCCTCCTAGGGGCGGGGCCTGGGCTGGCACCGCCTCGGGGCGGGGCCAGGCGGGGCCGGCAGGGGCGGGACCCGGCAGGACTGCAGCTGAGGCTCAGCCTACCGACTCCACGCTGCCTGCCGGCTGCGCACGCGGCGCTGGCCATTTGCCCCCTTGCCCCCTTCCGGCAACCCCCAGCTTTCATGTACCCATTTCACAGATCGCTCAGGGCCCTCACCTTTCTTCCCGCTGCTCTGTCTGCAGCCACCCGGGACCAGACTTCCCAGACACGACGGTCCCGCGTCAGCGCACTAGACCCAGCGGAGACCCCTGCCTGCCCCGATCCCGTCCAGGATCAGAGGTGCGGGAGCGCCCTCCTCAAATCGGACCAAAGTCCGAGACCCTAGAAGCCCAGCTGAGGAGTTGGGGTCAATTGCAGAAGACCAGAGGGTCTAGAAGGCCCCTCCTCTCCCACTCAGAGCCGGGCCGAGGGCGGCCCCCGGGAACTCTCTCCCCTAAGACCGAGAGGGGTGGCTGGGAGCAGAGCGCCCTTCCTCCGTTAGCCAAGGCGTCCAGGCCCGGAGACTGGAGAAGCGCCCGGAGCACCCGGCTTGTCCGACCCGGCCCGGCCGCGGGGTCCCCGGCAGGGGGCGGCCTCGCTCCGCGCCGCCCGCTACTCCTGCAGCCGCCGCCGCCGCCGCCCGGGATGCCGCTCCTCCCCCGGCCCCGCCTCCTTGGCCCCCGCGCCGCCCGCCCGTCTGCCCGTCTCCGCAAGGCCATCGGTCCGTCCGCCCGCCCTCCCGGCTCTCCTCGCCCCGGCCCCGCTACTCCGGCAGCGCGCGTCGCTTCCTCCGTTCCGGCCGCCGCTAGCCCTTCCCCCGCCCCCGGTCCGGCCGCCGCCGCTACGCGAGGCCGGGGATTGGCAGCGCGCGTAGGCCGCGCCGCCGCGGATGGAGCCGGAATAAAGGGGCGGCCGAGGGAGCAGCTGGTAGCCGCTCGCCCCGCGCCTGCCCTACAGGCGGCCTGGAGCAGGTGAGCGGCGGGGCGCCCGGGGCCGCATCTGGGGGCTACCCCATTGCCCGCCGCACCCCTTCCCCTGCCTGCCCGGCCGCCCCCCCCAACCCCCGCGCCCCTTAGCCACGACCTGGCGGCCTCTTGAGCTCCTGGGCGGCCCAGGCAGGGCCTCGACGCTCAGTGGCTTCCTGGGCCAGGCCTGCAGCCCTGGAGCCTTTCTCCAGCCTGGTCGCCCTCGGGGCCCACCCTCGGGTCGCAGCGGCCTGGCCATCCCGGGCGAGGGCTGACAGGACGCGGCCCAGCTGGGCCTGCAGGCAGGGCCGGCGAGAGGTGATCAGCTTTCATTTGGTTTCTCCGGGAGGAAGAGCTGGGGTGGGGCACAGGTGGGGTCCTCCCCTGCCTCTCCTCGCCTCCTCTATCCCCTTTGCGGAGTGATCAGAGAGGCTTCCTGGCTGCACCTTGCTGCAGGAGGGCCGGGGTGGGCGGGGTGGGGGGGGGCTGCAGTCCAAGCCAGAGGACATTGATCCTGACAGCCATTCGTGCCAGAAAAAAGCAAACAAAACAGTGGGTTGGCACAGTGGACCTAGAGGCGTTCAGAGAAGCCCACCTTCCCCGCTCTGTCCCAGGAAGGCTTAGATAACCGAGTGGTAGCTGCACGCTTAAGCAACTTGCTGCCTCCATCCAGAGCAGTCGCTCCTCTCTTCCCTCCCTTCCACAAGATGCTGAGGATGACCGCTTTTAGCCTGACTCTTACGTTTCTTTGGCAGAGCAGTTAGAGGCCAGGCTGGCCTGTGCAGGCATCTCCTTCCTTCTTCCTCTGCTCAGAAGAAAACTTACAAACTTTTCGATGTAAGAGGCAGATGAGCTGGGAACCTGGAAGTGGGTTGCATCTGACTCTGAAAGTTCCTCCCTCTCGCTGGCATTACCTTATGCTGCCACAAAGTGGTGAGTTAGAGATTTGCCTGGGCTGGGTGGGCTTTATCTTCCAACGATTACCCAGAATGTTATAGACTTGGAGTAAGGGAATGGAGTTGTCTCCAGAGAGGTGATGAGAAGTGCTCTGTGGTTAGCATGCTGCATCCTGCATTACCAAGGCAAACCAGTACAGTTTCCTAAATTTTCTGCAGGCCTTGACACTATGAGACTCAGAGGATTTGGGAGTGTGTCTGTGTGTGTTCTGGGAGAGCACTAGAGTGAGGAATTCTGCTGTGTGGACATCAAGCCTGGGTGGCTCTGTGGCCCTCTCATCTAGCCCCCATCATCCATGGGCCCCGGTTCCTGTAGGGCCACCCATTCTGTCTGGTAGAGAGAGAATGGGCTTGTGGCCAGTGCTAGTTGAGGGGGTGTGGACAGTCCCTCATAGGGGAGGGTTTTTGAAATGGTCCTTGGTTCCATGTAGTTGTCCTAAATATTGACTGTAAGAGACTATTTGCCACTGGGCTCTCAGACCTGAGAGGTCTGTCCTCCTCACTCAGGTTAGTGACAAGAGAGGAGCCACAGGCCTCAAGGAGGACTCTGTATTATAGGCCGATCACCCCAGACTCTCACCTGTGAGTCCAAGCTAAAGAGGGTTAGCAGGAAGCTGGAAGAGACTTGTGGAGGCTGGGATGTCCTGGCCCAGGGGCGGGGCACTGAGGTGGGTGGGGTGGAGGCTGCTGCCATGCCCTCTGCCTGGAGGAGCTGAGCTGGCTGCATACCTCTCTGCTCACCTAAGAAGGGAGCAGTCCAGCTGCCATGAGCACCTCTGCCTTCCCCAATGAGTGGTTTGTGATGGTGTGGTGAGTGTGGGCAGGACAGGGAGAGGGCCCAGGAAACTGCTGCTTGTTCCTTCCTCGAGCTCACACTTTCTCTCTTCTTTACAGAACGGATCACTGGGGAAGGCAGAGCCTCCCAGGCACTGCTGGGACCCTCCCTTGAAGAGCCCCCATGTCCTGTAGACAGAGATTTGTAGTCTGTCCGCTTGGTTACTGACTTGAGCTGTCTGACCAGCCCCTCTTCTGTGCCTTGTTTGAGGTCCTTGTCCATCTCTCTGATCTGGCAACTTCTCTCTCTGGGTTGGGGCACCCGAAGCAGGAAACTGAAGCCATTACTCTCCAAACCCTGTTTCATCTTCCCAAGCATGTCGGAGAGCTGGCAGCAGCCGCCACAAACACAGCCGCAGCAGCCACAGCCACCGCAGCCTCAGCACCATGCAGAGCCACCGCCAGCCCTGGCGGAGCACACGTTGCCCCCAGGTACTGCGGAGAACCCCCTGGGCTGTGCTGTCTATGGCATCCTCCTGCAGCCAGACCCGGGCCTGCAGCCTCCACAACACGCGCCCCTGCAGGCAGCAGGAGAGCCAGGACTCAAATGCGGGGTGTGTGGTCACGACCTGGCTCACCTGTCCAGTCCCCATGAGCACCAGTGTCTGGCGGGCCACGACCGCTCGTTCCAGTGTACACAGTGTCTCAAGATCTTCCACCAGGCCACTGACTTGCTGGAGCACCAGTGCGTGCAGGCTGAGCAGAAGCCCTTCGTCTGTGGGGTCTGCAAGATGGGCTTCTCACTCCTCACCTCACTGGCGCAGCACCACAGCTCCCACAGCGGCTTGGTGAAGTGTTCCATCTGTGAGAAGACCTACAAGCCAGCCGAGGCAGCGGAGCCGGCCACCACTGCCGCCCCGTCGCTTCCCGCAGCACCTCCGCCTTCCACTGTCACCCCTGCTGAACAGGCCGACAAGCCCTACAGCTGCCCTATCTGCCAAAAGCCCTTCAAGCATCTGTCTGAGCTCTCTCGGCATGAGCGGATCCATACCGGTGAGAAGCCCTACAAGTGCACGCTGTGTGACAAGAGCTTCAGCCAGTCGTCCCACCTGGTGCACCACAAGCGCACGCACAGCTCCGAGCGGCCCTACAAGTGCGCGGTCTGCGAGAAGACCTTCAAGCACCGCTCTCACCTGGTGCGCCACATGTACGCGCACTCGGGCGAGCACCACTTGTTCCGCTGCAACGTGTGCGAGCTACATTTCAAGGAGTCGTCGGAGCTGCTGCAGCATCCGTGCACGCCAAGCGGGGAGCGGCCCTTCCGCTGCGGCGAGTGTCAGAAGGCCTTCAAGCGGCCCTCGGACCTGCGGCAGCATGAGCGCACGCACAGTGCCGAGCGGCCCTTCAAGTGCGACCTGTGCCCCATGGGTTTCAAGCAGCAGTACGCACTGATGCGCCACCGGCGCACGCACAAGGCGGAGGAGCCTTTCAAATGTGGCCTGTGCGAGAAGGGCTTTGGGCAGCCCAGCCACCTGCTCTACCACCAGCACGTGCACACCCTCGAGACACTCTTCAAGTGCCCCGTGTGCCAGAAGGGCTTCGACCAGTCGGCCGAGCTGCTGCGGCACAAATGCCTGCCTGGCGCAGCAGAGCGGCCCTTCAAGTGCCCTGTGTGCAACAAGGCCTACAAGCGGGCCTCGGCCCTGCAGAAGCACCAGCTGGCCCACTGCGCGGCGGCGGAGAAGCCCCTGCGCTGCACGCTGTGCGAACGCCGCTTCTTCTCCTCTTCTGAGTTTGTGCAGCACCGCTGTGACCCGGCCCGCGAGAAGCCACTCAAGTGCCCAGACTGCGAGAAACGCTTCAAGTACGCGTCAGACCTGCAGCGGCACCGGCGGGTGCACACAGGCGAGAAGCCCTACAAGTGCCCCAACTGCGACAAGGCCTTCAAGCAGCGAGAGCATCTCAACAAGCACCAGGGCGTGCACGCCCGTGAGCAGCAGTTCAAGTGCGTATGGTGCGGGGAGCGCTTCCTGGATGTGGCCTTGTTGCAGGAGCACAGCGCGCAGCATAGTGCGGCCGCTGCGGCTGCGGAGGGCGCCTACCAGGTAGCTGCCTGCCTGCCCTGAGTCCGTGGCAGTGGCCCCTACCAGCCTGACCGGAGTAGGCACCGTCGGCCCAGCAGGCCTCACGCAGCCTAGCTCCTCACAGCTGCCTTGTACCAAGGTCCCTACCCAGCTCAGTGTTCTGAGACCTCGGGAGTGAGGACATAGGGGTACCAGGCAGGGAGAGGATGTGGTGCTGGTATTCCTGGCACCAGCAGGCAGTACGGGCAGCCAGATTGCTGTGGCCCATCCTGATTCCCCAAACCTCTTTTCCATCACGAGATTCGCTTTCTTGAGAGCCATCAGCCTCCCTTATTTCTGGAGCACTGGAACCAGGCTGGAAGTCAAGTGGCCTCTCTCTGCCCCAAGAAAGGTGTGATGCCAGCCCAGCCTTCCTGTATCTTTCAATCTAATTAGCAACCACATAGGTTAGGAAAGCAGAGGCTCATGGTGAGGCTGGGACCCCAGAGGTGGGCTAGGTGTAATGTTATCAGTTGCTGTTGGGGGAGAAGGCCAGCTTTAAGACATAGTCTTGGGGACCAGGAGGGCAGATGGTGAGTCACAGCCCTCTCTCTCTGCTCCAGCCAGTGGTGATGTGTCCCCAGGTTTCTGGCAGGTGAGATGTGCAGGGTGGGTCTTGGCACTGGGTCTGCCTGGAGACCAGTGGGCCCAGGGGGTAGGGGGAAGCTGAGAAGTTCCTGTGACACTCTCAGCCAAGGGACAGTGCCATCCTTGGGGACAGGAGGAAAAGCAGCCTGTCTGTGCTACGGGCAAATCCTCAGGTTTTGGAAGTGCTTCTCCTACCTTTGTAGTGTGGTTCTGAGCTGTGGTGGGGCATGTGCTGTGCTCTCAGCAGACAGAATTGCTGGTATTAAAGGCAGGGATGGTTAGCCCACCTGGGGCTGTGAGCAAGCAGGACCAGGCCTAGGATCTCGCCAGCAGATGCCAGCAAGTGTCCTCCCCTGAATTGTGCGAACCAAAGTGTCAGGGACTTGGGGCACAGCCCCGATCAGCTCACCCCAGTTCCTCTTCAGAGCCAAGACCAGGCCAGGGTGGGGACCTCCCAGTGCCCTCCCTAAATCAGTGTGACTGCTGACCTGGACCCCAGGGGTCTGGTGTTGCCAAAATGTTCTGTGCAACATCCAGCTACTTTAAAGGCCAGAGTGTCCTTTGGGTCCTCCTAGAGTCCCCCTAGGTCTCTGGCTGCCCATCAGGCTCATGGAGCAGAGGGTGTCTCAGGCATAGGGAGGAGAAGGAGCAAGTGGGTTAAGGAAGTCAGTGGGGGGCCTGGCACATGGAGTTGACCAACACTGCCGGTGACCATGGCCCTCCTGGAAGCCCAGAAGGACCTTTATTATTAAAATAATCATTTCAAATCCTGCTCTGTCCCCTGCCCTCTTCCAGCCCCACCCCTCCCTGGTCTTGAAAGAAGGACTAATCAGTGGGCACATCAAGGGCCCAGAGGGCAGGGAGATGCCACCGTGCTTCTCTGTCACTGTAAGAAGGCTGACCAGCCATGTCCGCCTCCTCCGTCTGACTGAGTTCCTTCCTGTGCTCACAGGGAGGGGCTGGTCCTTCCCCTCGGTGCCGGCTCTCTGTCACAATGCCTCAAAAGACACAGAACCCAGGCCTACAACCGTCCCAAATGCTAATTCTTTTCCTTTCATTTTGCTTTCTAAAAGCAGTTTGTTATACTATTCATAACATTGTAGAGTTTAATTTCATGTCATTTTGGATCTTATATAAAAATGTGAGGATTTGGATTTTTAAAAAGAATGACTCCATTTTAGGTAGCCACTTTTGATGTTAATATATAGTGAGTCCAATGTATGCTTTAGAAGTAAAGACATTGACTGTCACAGACCAACGCACTGCCTGTTCTGCTCCTTCTTCCACAGGGGAATGCTGGGCATGGAGAGGCAGAGAGGGGCACAGGCCAGAGTGGCAGCTTGGGGACTGGGGCATAGGGCTGGGTTTAAATCCTGAGCTTTGAACATTCTGGCTGTGGGGCCTTGGGAACCTCTTTGGCACTCAGTTGCCTTATCTGTAAAATGGGGAGGTTCACCTTGCCTTGCTTTGTTGTTGTGAGAATTAAGTAGGGCCCTATAGAGAGTCCCTGGTGCGGATGCTTGAAGAGGCTGACAATGCCAACCGCAGGACACCTGGGGCCCTCGGGAATGAGCCCGAGCCCTCTTGACTTCCTTCAGGTTTAACCACAACCCCCAATGTGGGGGCTGACCTGTGAGAGCAGCAGCACATGCAAGGCCAGAGGCCAAGCACTAGGCCTGTGAGCATGAGAGCTTGCTCAGCCCCGATGGAAAGCCGAGGGCCTGCCTGCAGCAGCGGCAGACCCAGCCAGCCCCGCCCTGCCCCAGAGGAAGGGGAGGACCTGCTGTCACCCCACGGCCACCCACCCCGTCTCACAGTGACCCTTCTGCATGGCCAGCCCAGCTGCTCCCACCTGAGCCCCCCTGCACACCTTTCCTCCTGCTCCCCATCCCTGCCCCAGTGGTCCAGCTGCAACTCAAGCTCTGTTTGTTGCTCAAAGGTGGGGATGGGGGTAGGAGAGAGAGAGGGAAAAATAGCCCCCCAGACCTGGGCACCTGAGAGCCAGTGGAAAGTGATTAGCAGGGGTCTCTTACCCTGAGGGGGAGGGCTGAGAGTAGACAGTTAAAAGGACAAGGAGCTGCCCACATTGCAGGTGGCCCAAAGGCCAGGTACAGAAGGTGTGACCCAGACCCCATGCTCCTCTAATCCCTCTGTGTGGTCGTGGGAGGACCCTGCCCTTGAGAAACCATGTAGTTCCTTCCCATAGGCTTCTACCTCCCAGGAAGAGGATGCCTAGGGCCTCAGTTCCACGCCAGGCTCAAGTCCCAGCTTGCCTTCTCACCATGTGACCTTGGCAAAACCCACCCATCCTGGAGAGGCCCCTGGAAAGCACTAGCAAGTGTGTGAGGCTTTGTAATACCGCTGCAGGTTGTCCTTCCTGAGTGGGGGACAGCATGTATGGGCCGGGGCAGGAGGGGCCCTGGCTGGGGCTAGAGCTTACACGGAGCCTGCAGTGGCTTCTTCTTCCTTTGTCCCCACTCCTACCCACCTCACAAAGCAGTGGGATTTCTATAGCTCCCACCAGGTCCTCAGCCTCTAGGCTCTAGCCTGGGCCTGAACCAGGGCAGCCAATGGGGGCTCTGGTCTGGGAGCCCAGATGTTCAGGTTCAAGGCCAGGCCCTTTGGTAACACGTGGCCTAAGGCCTGTCTCTGCCCCTCTGGGGCCTCAGTTCCCTCTCTGAAGCAGGCCTGGTGTTCTGATTCTGGGAAGGCAACAGGATCAACCCATGGCCCATTTTCCCTTTCCTGCCCCTCCTGGCCTCCAGCCTGCTCCCCTCTGGTATCTCTGACTAGCCTCTCTTGTTTGTAAGTGAAAGAAACAGCGCAAACCAGCTTAAGCAGCGGCTCACTACACCTGGCCATACAGGTGCTTCTCCCACCAACCTGCCAGGGAATGCTGACCTACAGGACGGCCAGTTTCCTGTGTCCCAAACCTGATGAGTAAGAGTCTCCTTCTCTTATAGCTTCTTCTTATTATTTTTTAGACCAAGTCTCACTCTGTTGCCCAGGCTGGAGTACAGTGGCACGATCTCAGCTCACTGCAACCTCTGCCTCCCAGGTTTAAGTGATTCTCCTGCCTCAGCCTCTTGAGTAGCTGGGATTACAGGCACGTGCCACCATGACCAGCTAATTTTTGTATTTTTAGTAGAGACAGGTTTTCACTTTGTTGGCCGGGCTGGTGTCGAACTCCTGACCTCAAGCAATCCACCCACCTCAGCCTCTTAAAAGTGCTGGGATTATAGGCATGGGCCACTACGTCCGGCCAAGCATAGCATCTTAATAGGGGAGCTTCAGATGTTGTGACTGGGAGTATAAACTAGTGCTATATCTTTAGTCTCTGACTAATCATTCCTTTTGCCCCAACCACTGAGAGGATGGGAAGTGTGGTGCTTTAGGGTGAGAGTGACATCTGGATGAGGGCCAGGGCTGGGAGGAAGAAGGAAGGAGGAGGGAGAGACTGACACACCCTCCCCTTTGGGAGTTAGTCACTCCCCCTTGCTAGTGAAAGAGACACCAGGGGAGGGAAGGGGAGGGGGCCATTCTCCTGGGTCCTAGAAGTTGGTACCAGGGCAGGCTGGGCCACCAAAGGGGATGTTCCTAGGAAGCCCATCATCCTGACAGCTTTTCCAAACTCCCACCATGCAGCTGGCTCTGCTCTGTGCTTGGACCTGCAGGGGATGGGGGAGAGGATGCTGCTTTCTGGGGTTGGAACCTGTGCTCATAAACCACAGTAGACTGAGTGTCGTGTTCTGGTTCAGAGCACCACACGCAGTCCTGGCTACAGTCCTGCCTCTCCACTCATTGGATCCAGGGCTTTGGGCAGGCTGTTGAAGCTCTCTGACCCTCAATGTCCTCATTTGCGAAATGGAGTCAATAATGCTCCCTTCTGAGGTTTAGGGTAGGGGCACAGTGGAATGATCTGTGTGACATGTTTGGCATGTAGTAGCTGCCAAGAAGGACTGTAGCATTGGGAGGTAAGAGGCAAGAGGGAGCCAGCCCAGCCCTCCCACCTGAGAGTCAGCCCTCCCACCACCCTGCCAGGCACTGTTCAGAAGCCTTTTCCCATCCGCCAGCAGGTCTGAGCCTTATTCATAATTATATGGGGGCAGGGCAGATGCTTAAGAGGTCCAGGGCTTGTTCACAGCCACACAGTGATGAAAGTGGCCTGGAATTGCCAGGTGCAGTGGATTACACCTGTAATCCCAGCACTTTGGGAGGCCAAGGCGGGCAAATCACAAGGTCAAGAGATTGAGATCAGCCTGGCCAACATGGTAAAACCCGTCTCTACTAAAAGTACAAAACCTAGCTGGGCCTGGTGGTGAATGCCTATACTCCCAACTATTTGGGAGGCTGAGGCAGGAGAATCGCTTGAATCTGGGAGGCGGATGTTGCAGTGAGCCGAGATCACGCCACTGTACATCAGCCTGGGTGACAGAGCAAGATTCAGTCTCAAAAAAGAATAAAGTAAGTGGCCTGGAATTGTGGGGATTGGCCAGGTGAGCCTGGTACCTGCACACAGGTGAGGGAGAGGCAGTGGACCCCTGTAGGGTCCTGTAGGACCCACTGTAGGAGCCATGTAGGGCTCCTGCTCACTCTTTGCTGGCCAGGAAGCTGGCAACAGTGGCCAGGACCAGTCCAGGGCTGGCCAGGGCAGCAGGAAAGCTCTTCAGCAGCAGGCCGATGGTGTGGCCCACCCCTCTCGCCCCCTCTCAACTCCTCGAAGAATCAAAGCCCCTGCGCTCCATCTTCCCAGATGTACAGAAGCAGCGCCACAGAGGCCCTAGGCCCCCCAGCCTCCAACGTAGGAGGATCAGGCTGTCCTATGAGCTCCACATCCCATCCTCAAGTAGATGTTTTATTGGTTCCTTGAAGATGGTATGTCCTAGAAAAGCCTTGGCCACTACTGATTTTCTCGTCTACAAAGATTCCAGCCAGAATACACTGTCTTCCTCAGGGCCATGAACTGGAGGAAAGGGGAGGGCTCCCTCTTTACTACGTGTTTCTCCTCCCCATCCTGGGTCTGCCTTCCTGCCTTGTTCATCCACAAGCATTACTGAGCACTTATTGTTTGCCAGGCGCTGAGCAGGTGCTTCAGGGCACAAGGTACAAAGTTCAGATGAGAAGGTTTTGAGATTTTGTGTATCAAAAGGTATGGCCAAAAAATGTCAAAACTGCTAATATCTGGTTCAAAATATGATGTGCAAGAGTCCTCTCTGACCCCTACCCCACCCCTGCCTGCAGCTTGGACCCTCACCCTACCCCCCCACTTCCCCCATTGCCAGCCCCTGTCCCTGGGTTAGAACATCGTTTTGCAGGTGACTTTGTAATCGACACCACTATAACTTTGCAGTAGTTAATTTGGTCCTGATTGGTGTGTTGATTCTAGAAGAGACCACAGATCCCATTCCTGAGCCCCAGGTCCAGTTAGAATAAGAGGAGCCGGGCCAGGCATGGTGGCTCATGCCTGTAATCCCAGTATTTTGGGAGGCTGAGGTGGGCAGTCATGAGGTCTGGAGTTTGAGACCAGCCTGGCCAACATGGCAAAACGCTGTTTTTACTAAAAATATAAAAATTAGCCAGGTGTAGTGGTGAGCGCTGTAATCCCAGCTACTCAGGAAGCTGAGGCAAGAGAATCACTTGAACCCAGGAGGTCGAGGTTACAGTAAATCAATATCATACGATTGAAATCCAACCTGTGTGAAAAGAGCAAGACTCTGTCTCAAAAAAAAAAAAAAAAAAAAAAAAAAAAAAATAAGAGGAGCCGGCGAGTGAGCACATGGGGACCAGAGGCATGAGTTAGCCCTCGAAGACAGCTACAGTCTCTGTCCTTGTGATTTGGGAGAAGAGTTGAGAGGAGAAGGGAGGACTTGAGAGCAACCTGCCTGAACACAGGGTGGGATTTGGGTAGGAAGAGGTGGGAGAAGGCATTTCTGGTGAAAGGAAGGCTTTGAACAAAGGTTGGAGGCAGACAGAAGCCCAGATGCTCTGGAACCGCAAGGAGATGGTAGGTGGGTTCGTGTTGGGATAAAAGGTCATGGTAGTGGATTGGGGTCAGGCCCTGGAAAGCCTAGAGGCAAGGCCATGGAGTCTGGACTGTCCCCAAAGCCATGGCTGCAGGGAAAGTTTCCGACGTGATTTATTTATGATGATCAAAGAGCCCGTGGATGCTGAGAGGAGGTGTCACCATGCTGGGAGTCAGTGGCCCCGCCTGGGTAGGGATGGGCTGCTTTCCATCTCTCAGGCTCTAGCCTTTGGCCTCCAGGTGGGATTCTCAGCATGCAGATTCTGCCACTGTCCGCAACTCCCAGAGAGCTTTCTGGGTTGGTTTGTTCGTTTTTAGATGGAGTCTGGCTCTTTGCCCAGCCTGGAATATAGTGACCTGATCTTGGTTCACTGCAACCTCCGCCTCCTGGGTTCAAGTGATTCTCCTGCCTCAGCCTCCAGAGTAGCTGGGATTACAGGTATGTATCACTACATCTAGATAATTTTTGTAGTTTTAGGAGAGATGGTTTTTGCCATGTTGGCCAGGCTGGTCTTGAACTCCTGGCATCAGGTGGTCCACCCGCCTCGGCCTCCCAAAGTGCTGGGATTACAGGTGTAAGCCACCTTGCCCAGCCCCAAGAGAGCTTTTTGATGGGATATCCTATCCCCCTCTAAGCCCTAGTCAGATGCCCCCACCCCCAGGAAGCCCCCATTCTTGATTTGCATCTATCCCGTAGCAGGAAGGTGATACAGCCTAGTGGCCACAGGCAGGGGCTGGGGCTGGGGGGTTCAGGCAGGCTGGTTTCAGTTCTCTGCTTTGCCAATCACCAGATCTTGGGCTAGCCATTTAACCTTTGTGAGTCTATTTCATCGTCTGTAAAGTGGGTCTAAAGTTACCCATCTCGTGGGGTCTGCAAGGTGGTTAATGCATTGCCTTCCACTTAAAAATAGAAATTGCACGTGAAAGCAGGCTTATTTATCCTTAGCTACTCCACATTTCCTTTATTCTTAGGCACACATTTTTTTGTGAAATCGAGATTCAATGTACAATCAGTGGACAAGAAGTTTAATTAAATTGCTGGTGTGGGTTGCCATTCATGGCGTCTTGGGCTGGAAGAACATGGTCTAGGTGTGTACTCGTGTTATCACCTCCACTTTCTGGTTTGCACTGGCTGGACCTGCTGGACTGGAAGCACTTCACAGGCAGGGAAGGCAGGGAGGACATCTTGTCTGTGTCCTCCAAGCACCCAGCAAAGGGCCTTTAGTGTTTGCTGGGCTGTATTCTGGCAGGGACTTGCCCAGTTATACAAGGAAGCGGGGCCAGGAAAAACACCCCTGCACTTGATTCCATCTTGTAGGCTTCAGCATGTCGACTGGAGTTCTCTGGCTGTCCCACCTCTCCCAGGCCAGGACCCTAGCATCCCTGCTGTGAGCCCTGGGCAAGTCCGGCTTTTCTCTGAGTTGTCATTTGGAGGGGACACTGGGTGGCACAGAATGTGGCTCTGACACTCCTGGGGGCTCTGCCAGTGGCTTCCCAAGTGCAGTCCCAAGGTGGACACATGATTTCAGGAGGACTGTGGGTCCCATAAGCTTCAGGTTACAGGACCTGAGGGTGGAGTGGCCAGGGATGGCAAGGTGCTTTAGTCCTATACATGTAGATTTTTAGCTTGGTAGCTATTTACCCTGATCTGGGTGCATGCTTGCCAGCTGCCCACAGGTGTGGGGGGGGTAGGGTATCTGGAAAGTCCTGGAGTTAAGCATAGATGCTAGAAGCCCTATACCCTATGCCTCCACCCAAATCTCATCTTGAATTGTAGCTCCCACAATTCCCTCGGGTTGTGGGAGGGAGCTAGTGGAAGATAATTGAATCACAGGGGTGCTTCCCCCATACTGTTCTCGAGGTAGTGAAGTCTCACGAGATCTGATGGTTTTATAAGGGGTATCCCTCTTGCTTGGCTCTCATTCTTTCCTGCTGCCGCCATGTAAGAAGTGTTTTTCGCCTTCCACCATGATTCTGAGGCCTCCCCAGCCACGTGGAACTGTGAGTCCATTAAACCTCTTTCTCTTCACAGTCTCAGGTATATCTTTATCAGCAGCATGAAAACAGACTAATACACCCCCTTCCCATGCTGGAGATGCTCTTCCTTAGCGCCCCGGATGGGGTTATTTCAGACCTGGACCAGGAGTCCCCACATTGTCCCCAGGACATCATACCTTCCTTTCATAGGAGTGGCTTGGAATGGACGGTTGGTGGGCAGACGAGGGCTAGTCCTGAAGCTTAATGAATAGAGTAGAAGACTTTTTGCTTAGATGATATGTTTATTGGTGTGCCTTGGGGAACAGGGAACTTTCTTCTCTGAGTGACCTCATACATCTCATGCAAGCTTAAATTCTACATTTTGTTGCTTCACAGGAATCATGGCCATAGGCCAGGCCAGCTGCCCTTGCTCCAGCCTGCCCTGACACCTTCAGAGGGATCCTAGGCACAGGAAGGCCCCTCCCCGTGCACACCAGTATAACAAGAGCTTCAAAAAGTCACCTAAAAATAGCTTTCTAGCCCCCTCCCTCCCTCCTTAGGGCTCAAATACAGGATCTGAAGTGATGTGGGGCTGCAGGCACAGGGGCAGGAAAACATCTCTTGCTCTTGCACCTCAATTCTGGCTGGGTCTTGGGACTTACACCCTGAATCTCCAGGGTCACCAAACATTCTTCTCCAGCCCCCCACCACCAGTCCTCCAGAAGTTGGCACAGGGCAGCTAAGGGTAAGATACTGTCATCCTATGGTCCTGGCCCTCTCCCAGTCTCTGCAACACACATACACACGCACACACACAATTGCAAGTCTCTCTAAGGGAGCATTAGGTTTATTTCTAGTTAGGCTGAATTACTGGGGAGATGGCTGGTGCCACCATAAGTCCTTGGTCCGGCCAAGGGACCTGAGGTGGCATAGTCTGGCAGCCTCCTTTCCAGAGATTAATGCCAGGGGGTCAGGTAGTTGACACGACTGTGAAGAGAAGCAGGGGTGAGGTGGGGACTTCCAGGGTGTCCTGGGGGAAAAACCAGGCTTTCCCCCTCTAGGCTCTGAAAACACAGCTTCCAGCCAGCCTCAATGTGGCTCAGGAGCCTTCAATAGCTCCCTGTTTTCTGCATTTTCAGCTGTCCTCCTTAGCTTTCAAACTAACGCCCCTCCTTTGAGTTTGCCTCATCCCTCTCTCCCACTGATTCCTAACTATGAACAGCTTCACCCATTTTTCAATCATTTAGTGAACCTACTCTGTTAGGCATCATATGGTAGCAAAACCCAGAAACGTTCCCCCTCCCCGCTGTGGGAGAGGGGAAGTCTAATTTCTGTCAATAATGACAGGGCAATAGTCTGGATGCTATAAGATGGGTGACACACAGGTGGTGACCAGTGGGAGGGAATGTGAGCTGGTGGGGAGAGGCAGAGGGACTGCAAAACTTCAAGGAGGATAGCACATCTGTGCTGGGCTTTAAAGAGCACAAAGGAGGCCGGGCGCAGTGGCTTACGCCTGTAATCCCAGCACTTTGGGAAGCTGAGGCAGGGGGATCACAAGGTCAGGAGTTCGAGACCAGCCTGACCAACATGATGAATCCCTGTCTCTACTAAAAATACAAAAATTAGCTGAGTGTGGAGATGCATGCCTGTAATCCCAGCTGCTCAGGAAGCTGAGTCGGGAGAATCGCTTGAACCTGGGAGGCAGAGGTTGCAGTGAGCCGCGATCCCACGAACCATTGCACTCCAGCCTGGGCGACAGAGCGAGACTCTATCTCAAAAAAACAAAACAAAACAAAAAACAAAACAACAACAAAACACGAAGGAGTTTTGCAGGCAGAGGAGGAAGGGCCATCTAGGCGCTAAAACTGCACAGGCAAAGGTGTGAGGAGTGCTTGGTGGTCTGCTGGATTTCGGCGGAGTCTAGTCTTGCCAGAGTGTACAAACTGGGGCTGGGAAGGTGAGACATGGCTCAGTTATGAAAATGTTTGCATATCTTGCAACCTCCATTCTTGTTCTTATCTCCAAGCTTTTACTAGTGGGGCGACCCTGCTGGGAACACCACTTGGCCCCTCCCCTTAGAGCCTCTCAGCACTCCAGGAGGCAGATTCTTGCCTCTCTCCCTGGCGTTTCTTTTTTGTCTGTTTTCTCTCCTTCATGTAACATCACTGCCTCACCCTTTTGGCCTCCTCCGGTCAAACCTGGTGAAATGGACCCCCTCCCGCACCTACCCCCACCCCAGTGGGCTGCATATTTGCCAGGGGCGGATCTCGCCAGAGCGAAGCAGCTCGCATTCTCCCAGGAGGGCACCTCCTCCACGCCAGGCCTCGCCGGGGCAGGGGAGTCTGAGAGTCGCGGAGCCCCGAGGCTGCCCCCCCCGCATTGGTCAGATGGGAAGGTGGTCGGCTGTGGCGCGGGACAAGGCCAGTTCCCCTACCTGTAGCTGGAGCCGAAGCTTCGAAAAGTGTTCCTGGGGAAGAACGGGGGAGGGGGGGAGGTGAGCCGGAGGGTGGGGGACGATCCTCTCTGGGCACCTCACTCGCACCTCGGGAGCCACCCCCTCTCCCTGCCATCCCTCCTGAAGGGTTCCAGGGCGCCTTTACCCAACCCAAATGCCTCCACTCCGAAAGGGTGGAGTTGCCAGGGATAGCAAGATACTCTGTGTAGTAGGAATTACACATGTATTCATTTTGAAATTGCAATTTGTTTGTAGTATATTAGAGCCAATCAATCAATTTTTCCCAGATCTCACGTTTTCAAGGGCCACTGCCTGTGCGCTAGGAAAGCGGCCCAGACCCCATCCTCCCTCCTCCGGATGTGGGTCCCGGGGTGCGTGGCGTCACTTACAGGGAGTCGAAAGGCAGGGGCTTCTGTCCGTAGCGGTCCAGGCTGGGGTTCTGGTTGAGGCAGTACTGCGGCGGGCAGCAGGGATGGGGGCGCGGTGAGTCGGGGAGTGAGTCGGGGGAGCACGGACGCCCCGCCCACGCCCCACACAGTGCTCCCTGCTTGAGACCGTGGTCCTCAAGACTGAGAGGCCCTGCTCTGGGTCTCCTCCCTCCCCAACTCCCGGTTTACGCCGCTCCCCCCAGAACCCCCCCAGGGACGGGTCTGCGCGCAGCGCTCCCTACCCGCCAGCTCTGGGTCACGTCCGGCTTCAAGTACCGCACCGCGTAGCCGCTGAAACCCTCCACTGAGGACAGAGAGCCTCTCTCGAGCGCCCCGCCCCCCCCAGGACCGCCCCAGGAAAGCCCCGCCCAAACCAAGCCCCGCCCACTCGCGTTCGGAGAACAGGCCCCGCCTCCGCTGCCCCTCTAGGGCAAAGTCCCCGCCTTGACTGCTCCGCCTGGCTCGGTCCCCACGGGAAGCCCCGCCTCCAGGTCCGCGCGCACGACTCTGACCCACCCGCCGCAAGTGCCACCGCTGCACCCCAGCGGCCCCGCCCTGTCTCTTCTGCCCCTCTCGCCCCCCACGCTCCTGCCCGCAGTCCAGGCTCCCTGTCCAGCCCCGCGGCCCACCTGCCCGGCAGTTCCTTCAGCCGCCCGTAGACTGACCTCTCTTGCTCAGGCAGGGCAGCTTGAACTCCCTGGCCGAGGACACAAAGCGGGACCAGTCCTCTATGGCGCGAGTGAAGCAGGGCCAGTCCACTCGGTTGATGCCCGGCGCGACAGGCGCCAGCTTTCCCTCCTGGTACCTGTGGCGCAGCTTCTGGCCTGTCGCAGTGATGTCCTGCCAGGTCCACGGGGATCAGGGTCGCGCAGCCGTAGCTGCAGGAACCTAAGGCAGCCATCCCAGTCCACCCCAAAGACCTAAGCTGGCAACTGGACTGGGGCATCTGACAGAGGGGGCACCCGAAGTCAAGAACCCGGATGGGGTGATGTGGGGAGGTGAGTCCCAAGCAGGCACCTGAGGCGGTGCTGGGCGAGTAGATCCCAGGACCAGAGGTGCTTGAGGTTGGTGCCCCTTAGCAAACCCAGGGGTAGGGCAAAGGACGCTCACCAAGCACTGCAGGGATTTGTTGGGGATCCCAAGGAGGGTAAAATGGGTGTTGTCAAACTCATCTGTTGAAACAAGAGAAAGGGAGAAGTATCTCCTTCACCAGTGGTCAGAGGTCATAGGAGAACTTTGGCTCACACTGTACTTTAAAAAATTTTTTGAGGCCAGGCACGATGGCTCACGCCTGTAATCCCAGCACTTTGGGAGGCAGAGGCGGGTGGATCACTTGAGGTCAGGAGTTCGAGACCAGCCTGACCAACATAATGAAACTCTGTCTCTACTGAAAGTACAAAAATTAGCCAGGCCTGGTGGCATGTACCTGTAACCCCAGCTACCTGGGAAGCTGAGGCAGGAGGCTCACTTGAGTCCAGGAGGTTGAGGCTTCAGTGATCATGCCACTGCACTTCTACCTGGGTGACAGAGCAAAATCCTGTTACAGTGAGCCAAGGTCATGTCGCTCTACTCCAGCCTGGGCAACAGAGCAAGACTCTGTCTCAAAAGAAAAAAAAAAAAAGAGGGAGACAGAGGTCACAAGACTAAGAGAACAGACTCCTTGTGGCAATAAGATACCAAATTATTAACAAGACCTAAGACCATGCCAGGCAAGGGTTAAGCCCGATCTCGGTTCACTATAACCTCCGCCTCCTGGGTACAAGCAATTCTCCTGCCTCAGCCTTGCGAGTAGCTGGGATTACAGGTACCTGCTACCCCACCCGGCTAATTTTTATATTTTTAGTAAAGATGGGGGTTTCACCATGTTGGCCAGGCTGTTCTCGAACTCCTGACCTCAAGTGATCTGCCTGCCTTGGCCTCCTAAAGTGCTGGGATTACAGGCGTGAGCCACCATGCCCTGCCTAAATTTATAAATTTCTAATTTTTCAGTTAACATTAATAGAAAGTTGGAGAACAAAATAACATGTGTTTGTATTCCCATTAGTAAGTCAGACACTAAGAATGGTGGGGGATTACCCGTAATGGAGGCAGTGGGAGCGAGACTTGCTGCTGTGCGTATTGTTACAGCATTTTGAGTTTTGAAGTTGCCACTATTACTTTTATTTAAAGCATATGCTTACAATAAAATACATATCTACCTCAGAGCTTCCCTTAAAAATCTAGATTCCTGGCTTCTCTTGGAAGCAGGAAATTGGAAGAACTGGTGACCTGGCTGGACCCTCCAACATAGCACAGTCTGTGCGGAGCCCTGTAGCTGCCGTTTAAACAGGGCAGGTGTGGGTGCCCCATTTCCCTGTGGATTCTCCCCTCCCATGGCCTCCCCACCCACTTCTCTCATTTGCGTTTCCCATTAGGGTCCATATAGCAACTCTGGTGATCTCCATGTGGTTTCTGACATCCTCAGCCTGCCTGTCACCGAAGCTGGAGCCTAGGTATGGGCCTGCACTCTCCCTCTTCCGCCTCCTACCTCGCCCTGCCTGCACCTTCTCCTGTTCACTTGATCTGCTAAATACCTTCTAAATCCCTCCACACACAAGCTCCTCAGTCCTTGCGGGGTTATTCACTAGGCCCGTGGGGGTCTTTTGCCCTGAAGGCCCACACGTCTTCCTCTCCTGCAGGGGGGCTGTGAGGAGGGGTCTTTTTCTCTCTTTTCCACATGCAGAGAGGCTTGGGGAGAAGTTGTTACTGCTGTGACTCCTACCACTGCACCTACCAGCCTCTGCCCAGTTCTCTCCCCATTCATTACAACAGACTAGGCACAGCAGCTCACGCCTGTAATCTTAGCACTTTGGGAGGCCAAGACAGGAGGATCGTTTGAGCCCAGGAGTTTGAGACCAGGTTGGGCAACATAGGGAGACCCTGTCTCTACAAATGATTTTAAAAAATTAGCTGGGCATGGTGGCACGTGCCTGTGGTCCCAGCTACTTAGGAGGCTAAGGTGGGAGGATTATTTGGGCCTGGGAGGTCAAGGCTGCAGTGAGCCATGATCATGCCACTGCACTCCAGCCTGGGCAACAGAGTAAGACACTGTTTCCCCAAAACAAAAACAAAACAAAACAACAATAACAATAATGGCATCAGCAACATTTTTTGAGCAGATATTATGTGCCAGGCACTACTTTTTTTTTTTTTTTTTTTTTTTGAGATGGGGGCCTTGTTCTCCATGCTGGTGGTTTTTGGCGCATTCTCATCTCACGGCAACCTCTGCCTCCTGGGTTCAAGTGATTCTTCTGCCTCAGTCTCCTGAGTAGCTGGGATTACAGGTACCTGCCACCACGCCTGGCTAATTTTTGTATTTTTAGTAGAGACGGGGTTTCACCATGTTGGCCAGGCTGTTCTTGAACTCCTGACCCCAGGTGATCTGCCCGCCTCAGCCTCCTGAAGTGCTGGGATTACAGGTGTGAGCCACTGCACCTGGCCTCTGAGTGCTTTTTGCACTTTATCTCCTAACCCCACAACAACCCTTCGAGGCAGGTCCTGTCATTCTCCTCATTTTACTGAGCAGTAAACAGAGGCTCAGACCTGGCCAAAGTGTCCTGGGCAGGGAGCAGAAGCGCTGGGACTGGCCTCTTCCATCCCTGCATGTCACCTTTCTTAAAACCACCTACCCCTTCCCCAAAGGGGATCCTGCACCAGCAGCCTGACCTTTGCGGCAGTAGGTGGTAGACTGGCAGTGCTCATCAGGAAGGCAGGCCTTGACAGTGTCCCTGTCCATGTGGCGCAGGGTGGGCAGGGCCGGGTGGTAGAGCTGCTGCTTCATGCCCGCCAGCTGGTTGCGCTGCCGCTCCACGGGAAGCAGGATGGCCGGGGAGGCATACACATGAGTGGAGCCATCGTCCCAGGGCACCAGGTCGATGATGCGGGCCATAGCTGGGGGGCAGAGGGTTCTAAGGAGCTCACCCTGAGCTCATGCTGGCCAGACACCCTTCTCTGCAGAAACACAACTTTGGCCAATGGCGATGTCTACTTGTGAAACATTTATTTAGCACCTACTTTGTGCCAGGCCGTCATTCAGAAGCTCAGCATGGGGTGGCAGGAACATTCAGATAACAGAGAACAACAGAGATAACCCTCCCAGTGCCCTCCCAACACACACACACACACACACACACACACACACACACACGTTGTGCCATGGCTGTGAGGGAGGTCAGTACAGAGTGTTTGTGTTTTTCTGGGGAGGCTGGGGTTGGGGCATTCAAGAAGTGGTCTAAAAGGGGTGGTATTTTAGTCTATTTTTTTTTTTTTTTGAGACAGAGTCTCACTCTTTTGCTTAGGCTGATGTGCAGTGGCATAATCTTGGCTCACTGCAACCTCCGCCTCCCAGGTTGAAGTGATTCTCCTGACTCAGCCTCCCGAGGAACTGAGATTTCAGGCACCCACCACCACACCCGACTAGTTTTCGTATTTTTAGTAGAAACAGGGTTTCACTGTGTTGGCCAGGCTGGTCTTGAACTCCTGACCTCAAGTGATCCACCTGCCTCAGCCTCTCAAAGTGCTGGGATTACAGGTGTGAGCCACCACGCCTGGAGAGTCTATTCTTAAATAATGTGCGGGAAAGGGCAGAAGCAAGTGGGTTCAAAATGTAGCTCCGTATGCAGTATGCTTCTGGGTGAATGATTATGGGCTTGCCTTAGCTAAGGTATTTGCCCAAGATTCTACGGATTGACTCACAAAGATTTTTAGGAAGGGGAGCAACATGATATATTTGAACTAGAAAAGCATTACTGGATACCCAGTGCCTCCCTTTAAAAAGCAGATAGTCCCAGGAGCCTTTCAGCCATTTACACTTTAGTGAGAATTTCTCAAGGCAGCTTGCTTTCTTCCTGACCCTAAGTTAGAGGTGAGAGCTAGAGGTGGGAGCAAGGGTGGCAGGAGGAGAGAGGACCTTAGATCATGGAGGAGCAGGGAAGGGGCATGGTGACAAGGCAAGGGGAAGCTGCCTTAGGGGATGGGACTGCCTGGAGAGGGAAAGGGAGAGGACTCACTGAGACAGGGAAGAGACGGATGGGGGCTCCCTGCTTCTGACCCACCAATAGCAGCTACCTTATCGGTAGGGCCCAGGCCCAGGTGCACAGGCTTATAAGGACTTTCAGCTCTTTGACTGCTCAATGGGCAGAAGAGGAAGTGAGGTGGGTGGGTCCCTTATTATGGACAACAGCAGAATAAAGGAATATTGTGCACACACAATGCCCATTGCAGCCTGATTCTGAGTACCCACTCCTTAGCAACCCGGCAACTGCTGGCTCTAAGAAGAGCCTGTGCTAGAATTTCTGTGCTCTGGCCACTCCCTTCTAGCCTTCCTGAAGGCTGTGGTCTCCCAGGCCTCAGCACAGGCCAGGCATCTTGGGAAGTGTCAGACAGGGAGCAGGAGTTCTCTGGAGGTGGTCAGGCCAAGACAGGCCAGAAATGGCTGCTGAGTCCACTGCAGGCTGTGTGACCCTGGGCTAGTTACCACACCTCTCTGGGCCTCCAGGCTCTCCTCTGCATTAGGCAGGGACTCTAGGGCCTGCCATTAGGAGGATCTGGATGCCGAGAGGGATCTCCCCTTCCTGAAAACCTCAGGGAAGAGGGCACTGCACTGTCTGCCAGCCCTTGAGTCTCTAGGGGTGGGGATTATCTGTGGCCAGTATCCAGGGTAAGCGTGAGGGGATCAGGGAGAGTGGTGGCCTCAGCAGGCCAGGGATTAGCAGATGATACTCCACCGTCAGCCCCTGCAGGACTGCAGGCTCCCCACTCCCAGGAAAGGCAGGCTGTGAGTACCCGAACCCAGCACACCTGATGCCTGCCCACCATCCTAGTCACAACCATTAGAGACAGACCCCCCAAGGGAGGAAAACTTAGGAGAGCCGCACTTATTTGTGTATACCTGCCCAGGGGCTGAGTCTGATGGGTGTTGGAGCCCCTCCTGTGAGATTCCTGTAGGATTCCTTTTCCCAGTTGCTCCTTCTCCAGGGCTCTCAGAACAGCATCCCTAAGTGCTGCCCCTTGTAGAAAACCTTCCCCGAGTTGACTCCACTCACGACCCCTCGCCCACAACTTGTTTCTTGACTTCTTTTTTTTTGAGACAGAGTCTCGCTTTGCCACCCAGGCTGCAGTGCAGTGGCACAACCTCCGCCTCCTGGGTTCAAGCAATTCTCCTGTCTCAGCCTCCTGAGTAGCTGGGATTACAGGCACATGCCACCACACCTGGCTAATTTTTGTATTTTTAGTAGAGACGGGGTTTCAGCATGTTGGCCATGCTGGTCTTGAACTCCTGACCTTGTGATCCTCTCGCCTCAGCCTCCCGAAGTGCTGGGATTACAGGCATGAGCCACCGCACCCAGCCATTTCTTGACTCTTTTAAAGTTGTAAAATAGAAGAAGTACAGACAGTGCATAAATATATAATGTAACTAATAATTTACAAAATGAGACCCCATGAAACTACCACCCACCCTGGTCAAGACGTGGAGTACTACTTTTAAAACAGGTTAGCAGTTTCTTAAAAAACAAAGCAGAATTGTATCATATGATTGGGTCATATGGAAGATTCTACCCCAGGGGTCTTCCCAAGAGAAATAAAAGTATGTTGTAAGGTGCAGTGGCTCACGCCTGTAATCCCAGCACTTTGGGAGGCTGAGGCAGGTGGATCATGAGGTTGGGAGTTCGAGACCAGCCTGGCCAACATGGTGAAACCCGTCTCTACTAAAAATACAAAAATTAGCCAGGCATGGTGGTGCAAGCCTGTAATCCCAGCTACTAGGGAGGCTGAGGCAGGAGAATCACTTGAACCTGGAAGGCGGAGGTTGCAGTGAGCCAGGATCACACTACTGCACTCCAGTCTGGGCGACAAGAGCAAGACTCCGTCTCAAAAAAA
>NW_016107612.1:911239-924588 GCF_001604975.1 Cebus imitator
AAAAAAGAAAGCGTATGTCTACACAAAGACTTGCACACGAATGTTCATAGCAACATGATGTAAGGCGAAAAAGTGGAAACAACCCGTGTTCACTGATGAGTGGATGAGCTGTGGTGTGTCTATCCCCCACAATACTCCTGGGCAATGAAAAGAAATGAAGTTCTCATACATGCTATGAGGCAGATGAACCTCAAAAACGTTATGCTGAAGCCAGATGTGAAAACCCGCATACTCTATGACCCATTTATAAAAAATGTCCAGGAAAGACAAATCTGTAGACACAGAAAGCAGATGTGTGGTTGCTGGGACTGGCATGGGTGAATGAACAGTGGTTATCATCTGGCACGAGCGGTCTTACTGGGGCAATGCTAATGTTCTAAAACCAGATGGTGGTGAGAGTTGCACAGTTGAGTCAATTTCCTATAAATCACTGAGTTAGGCCAGGGCTGGTGGCTCATGCCTATAATCCCAGCATGCTGGGAAGCCCAAGTGGGAGGGTTACTTGAGCCCATGAGTTCGAGATTAGCCTGGGAAACATGGCAAAACCCTGTCTCTACAAAAAAAATACAAAAATTAGCTGGGCGTGGTGGCGTGTGCTTGTGGCCGCAGCTACTTGGGAAGCTGGGGTGGGAGAGTCAATTCAGCCCAGGAGGTCGAGGCTGCAGTGAGCAATGATCACACCACTGCACTCCAGCCTGAGTGATAGATAGAGTGAGACCCTGTCTTAAATGATTAAATAAATAATAAGTAATAAAAGTCAATGAGCTGTATAGCTAACATGGGTGAATTTTATGGCATGTATATCCCCATCGAGTTGTTTTGAAAAATAGATGCCAGCCAAGTTAGTAAAAGAAAGGAAGACATTGGCCCTGCCAGTCCCTAGAAGCTTCCACATACACCTTCCCAATTACAACCCCCAACGCAGCGAGAGGGAACCACTCTCCCGCCTTATAGTACAACCTGTGCTTTTACTTAAGGGCAATGATAGAAAACTTTATTTAACAACTTTAGGCTTTATAGAAAACTGGAGGCTATAAACGTACTTATGTTTGGAGCCATACACAGGACAGACTAGTTTTGCCTTTTGGGAACTTTGTATGCGTGGATCACTGGGGTCTTTTGTAGCTAGCTTCTTTCCCTCCATATATACGCACATGAGATTCATCCAAACTGTAGCCACTGTGTGTGGCTTTGTTTTGCTCATTTTCCCCACCCCAGAGTCCATTACTCTTCACTTTTCCCATCTAACTTACCCTCCTTCCCATTCAGTAGGGGATCCAACTGCCTCCAAGTTGCACAATCCCAGGGGCGCATTTCAAGCCTCAGCTCAGACAGCAGCCCCTCGGATAACTTCCCCGCCAACACGGCCACCTCTCTTGGCTTTGACCCCATGCTTCTGCTTCTTCCCCATCCCTGGCAGCTCCTTCAGGCTCCTTTACCAGCTCCTGCTCTGTTTGCATCTTCTGAGGGAGCCCAAGTGTTCTTTCCCTGGGTTTCCTAGGTGATGTCAGTCAGTCCTGTGGCATCAAGCATCATTAGCGAGCTGAGGCCTCCAAAATTTCTATCTCCAGTAGACTGATAAGTGACACACACACACACTCTCTCTCTCACACTTACATTTCAACCTGGATGTCTCTCAGACACTTTTTTTTTTTGACACAGAGTCTTGCTCTGTCGCCCAGGCTGGAGTGCAATGGTGTGATCTTGGCTCACTGCAACCTCTGCCCCTCGGGTTCAAGCGATTCTCCTGCCTCAGCCTCCTGTGTAGCTGGGATTATAGGCATCTACCACCATGCCTGGCTGATGTTTGTATTTTTAGTAGAGACGAGGTTTCGCCATGTTGGCCAGGCTGGTCTCGAACTCCTGACATCAGGTGATCCACCTGCCTTGCCCTCCGAAAGTGCTAGGATTTATAGGCATAAGCCACTGCGCCCAGCCTCTCTTAGGCATCTTAACAAAGTAGTGCTCATGGTTTTTTCCCCAAAATTCTTCCTCCAAACTTCTAGCCCCAGGTTTCTTCTTTTTAGTACTTCTGTAAACCAGCTGGGGGTGGTTCACCCAGTAAACCAGCCACCCAGTTGCCCAGGATGAGCCCCTCGATGCCCCCTTTTCCCTCTCCTTTCCTTTCTCCTATCTGTACTCCCACCAGCATAGCCCAAGCCCCGTCACCCCTCCTGTCAGGCTGCAGGCAAAGGCAAATGTCACCTGTGTTACTTGCAGGCCTAGGCAGAGCAGAAGGGCTCCCTGCTGTTCCCTGGGGAGGAGCTCTGGTCCCTGCAGCCTGGCATATTTGTAGGGAAGGGTCAAGGAGTACCTTGAGCTTTACCATTGGGGTTTGGCCTTGCTGGCAGAAAGAACTTTCTTCCACATCACCTGCCTTGTGGAGGTTGGATTATCAGAGGTCTTGAAGCCCAGCACTGGAGGGGAAGCCAGGGGTTATCCAGTCACCAATTGGCTTGTCCCTCCGAAGCCTCCAGACCAGTTTCCTGCTTCCACACTTTCCCATTACACAAAGACACAGAGATAATGCCCAGCCCCTGTTCAAAACCATCTCTAAAACTGCACTCCTTCCAGTGGCCTAGTGGCCTCACATCTGTCCCCTGCCCTCGTCAGCCTCATCCCCACCATCCTCCTCTGCTCCCACTAAGCTCCGGGACCCCCCGGGCTGCATTCTGCTCCTCAAGGCTCATTCCAGCCTTGGAACCTTTCTCCTTGCAATGTCCTTGGCCTGGAGCACTGTTCACCCAGCTCTTTTCACAGCTGAGTGTTTCTTGCTTTTCATGTCTCAGCTCCAATATACATCTACCTCGTCATAGCGACCTGCCTACCTACCCCCATTGCCCTCCATAACACATGCCTCTGCCCTGTTTGTTTCTTTTACGGCACTTAGCATCATTTGCAATATCTCTTTATTTGTCAGGAATCTCCCGCATTGAAATATAAGCTCCATGAAGACAGGGCCTATGTCTGTCTTGCTCTGTGTGCCAGGGCTGGCACACTGCCAGGCACAGAGGAAGACATCTAGGCTGGGTGCAGTGGCTCACATCTGTAATCCTAACACTGTGGGAGGTTGAGGCAGGGGGATTGTTTGCATCCAGGAGATTGAGACCAGCCTGGGCAACATAGCGAGACCCCTGTCTCTAAAAAAATAAAATAAAAATTAGCCATTATCCTGGCATGGCAGCACACATGCGTAGTCTGTTACTCAGGAGGCTGAGGTGGTGAGGTGGGAGGATCACTTAAGGCTGAGAGGTTGAGGCTGCAATGAGCCATAATTGCACCACTGCACTTAGCCTGAGTGACAGAGAGACACTGTGCTCCCCAACCCCCCAAAAAAAGGAAAAGAAAGGAAAGGAAAGGAAAAACTCTAAAGAAATGGTGCAGATAATTAAGTCAAGTCCTGCCCCTTTGCCAAATATCCCTCAGTGGCACCACACTGAGCGCCCCTTCCTTGGGCTTTGTCTCTTGTACCCTCTCCTAGATTTCTGTTTGCCTTCTAGTGTCCAACTTCAGTTCACAGGGCAGGTCAGATGCCCAGTCATCTGCTAGGCCTTGATCCAGCCTCCAGGCCCAACCCTGGGACACACACAGCTTTTCTGGCAGAGCCCAAAGCACGGCTGCTGAGACCCTGCCCAGAGAAGACTCTAAGCCAGAGAGAACCTGCCTGAGTCCTGGCCTCGGGGCTGGAGAGTTGGGGTACGCCTCTTGCCACCACTGGGTGGGAATTGACAAGCCCCTGCCACCCTGAGGAGTCTCTGGGCATCGCATGGGAACTCCAGGCTGTCATTCACCCAGCAACCACTCTGTGTCTTGGCCAAGGTGTGTGGGAAGCCAGGCTCCTGGTAACCCAGGCAGGTCCCCTGGCAATTCATGGTGCTTCAGACCTGGGCCATGCAGGGGCCCTTCCCTAGAGCCCACATCCTTTCTGGACACCGGGAGGTGGTGGGGCTGCTGGTTCCCTGGACATCAACAGCCTCTTTTCTCCCCCGCCCCCATTCAGCACCTGCTAATCCTTTGCACACGGCCCAGCTACTGCCAATTAATCTTCCTTGTCTGAGGGGCCAGCTAGGAGTGGCAGAGAGAAGGCAATTCCTGGCTGGCGTCTGGCGTCTGAGCAGGTAACTCAGGAGGAGATAGAGGCTCAGTGGGACCCCTGAGGGGATCCCCCTGTCCTCCCTTGAGCAAGGCATTTAGGCAGGACCAAACTGGCATGGCAGGAAAGCTGTGGCTTCCCTCTCTCCTCTGGAGCTCAGACTTTAGCGTGCGTCAGAATTTTCAGGAAAGCTTGTGGAATGCAAATTCCTAGGTCCCTCAGGAGGGCTTGGGGGAACTGGGAATCTGTATTTTCACCAGCTCTCCAGAAGATTCTGAAAATGCTGGTGGGGCAACACCATAGCTCCCTGAGCTGCCACTCATGGGTCCCCCTTCCCACCGGAGCCTCCCTCATCAAAGTGCGGTCAGCAGGGACACGCCTCATTTAGGAGGAAAAAGAAACGTGGGGGATGGGGAGACTTTGTTAGTCGTTTCCAGAAGGTTTAGAAATGCAAGCCAGAATTGCTGCCCGCTGGGAAGGGTCTGCAGGCCTGGCCCGCAGAAGAGGCTGACACTCGGTAAATGCCACGACCTCCTGGGAATAGATGTGGGGCACCTGGAATCGGGCAGACCCGAGTGTAAACTCAGCTCAGCCACTGCTGGTTGTGCTGCTTCGGGCGATTCTGTTGACCTTTCTGTACTCCATCATGAACGTTCTTATTTTACCGAGTGCAAGGGTGGGGTGTGGTGGTGAGGTGGGTAGAATGCACTTAGCTCAGCCCTGCCTCTCAGGGCTACCTGGGGTTGGCTGGGGTCAGTGAAATCTGCCATCCCAACATGTGAGCTCCAGCAGCCCCCACCTGGGAAGACACTGTGTCTACACCCCCACTTTCAGGAAAATGGAAGACCAGAGGGTTCATGTCAGGCCCAAGTGCACTTTTTGGGAGGCTGAGCCGGGGAATCTGACACTCAGAGCTCCTTTCCCACCACGGCTTCTCATGGGAGAGGCTGCGCTGCTGATGCCAGAGCAGGAACAGAGGTCAGGGCTGTGAGTAGAAGGCAGGCAGCACAGCCACAGGCTCTGGGGAGCTGGGCTCGGGGGCAAGGATCCTGGGCCTGGTCTGCCTTCTTCAGCTAGGGCCAGGCTCCTTGGAAGAGAGGGGAATACAGACACTTTGCCAACACCCGGGTTGCTCATGGCTGGGAGATGGGTGGGGCACACTCACGTGGGGCAAGGGCACGTCCAGGGGTAGGAGTTAGCACACTGACCTGCATGCTGCCCACTGGCCAGGCCATCCTGCAGGGGTTCAGTCATAAGGGCTGGGGCTCCCCATTCCCCAAAGAGAAATCAACCGGAAACAACCTGTATAAGGTAGGACTGAAATAACACAGTAAACCACGAAAAAAGGTTTACCTGGCGTTGTATTTTTTTTTTTTTAAGTATAGCACTAGAAGCCTTTTATTTTATTTTTGAGACAGTCTCGCTCTGTGATTTAGGCTGGAGGGCAATGGCTCGACCTTGTCTGACTGCAATCTACACATTTCGGGCTCCAGTGATTCTTGTGCCTCAGCCTCCCAAGTAACTGGCACTACAGGTGCGTGCTGCCATGCTGGGCTGATTTTTAAATTTTTGGTAGAGACAGGATTTCATCATGTTGCCCAGGGTGGTCTTGAACTCCTGAGCTCAAGCGATCTGCCTGACTTGGCCTCCTAAAGGGCTGGGATTACAGGTGTGAGCCACCGTGACTGGTCTTATTATTGTTATTATTATTATTATTTTTTTTTTTTAGAAGGAGTCTTACTCTGTTGCCCAGGTTGGAGTGCAGTGGTATGATCTCGGCTCATTGCAACCTCTGCCTCCTGGGTTCAAGTGATTCTCCTGCCTCAGCCTGCAGAGTAGCTGGGATTACAAGTGCATGCCACCACACCCAGCTAATTTTTTAAATGTTTTGTAGAAATGGGGTTTCACCATGTGGTTGACCAGGCTAGTCTCGAACTCCTGACCTCAGGTGACCCTCCTGCCTTGGCCTTCCAAAGTGCTGGGTGTACAGGTGTGAGTGACCATGCCAGGCCCATTTTTTTTCTCCTTTTCTGAGACAGGATCTTGCTTTATCATCCAGGCAGAGGTGCGGTGGCATGATCACTGGAGCCTCGACTCCTTGACCTAGCCTCCTGAGTAGCTGGGACTACAGGTGCACACCACCACACTAGGCTTTTTTTGTTTTATTTTTAAATAGAGACAGGGGCCTGCTATGTTGGCCAAGGAGGTCTTGAACTCGTGAGCTCAAGTGACCCTCCCATCTTGGCCTCCCAAAGTGCTAGGATAACAGGCATGAGCCACTGCACCCAGCCTATTTTATCTTAAAAATTAAAAAATTATGAACATAGGTTAATTTTATCTTAAATTTTCCACTCCTATATTACTCATAATGAATATTTTTACTTATAATGAGATTATGCAGTACATGGTATTACACAATTAGTGTTTTTATTTGATATCATGTAATAGTCATAGCCAACATTTATTTATTTATTTATTTTTGAGACAGAGTCTCGCTGTGACACCCAGGCTGGAGTGCAGTGGCCTGATCTCGGCTCATTGCAACCTCTGCCTCCCGGATTTAAGCAGTTCTCTGCCTCAGCCTCCCGAGTAGCTAGTATTATAGGTGTGTGCCACCATGCCTGGCTAATTTTTGTGTTTTTAGTAGAAACGGCATTTCACCATCTTGGCCAGGCTGGTCTTGAACTCCTGACCTTGTGATCCACCCTCCTCAGCCTCCCAAAGTGCTGGGATTACAGGCATGAGCCACTTTGCCCGGCCCCATAGCCAACATTTATTAAGCCCTTGGCATATGCCAGTCACTGTTCTGAGTATGTTACACTTATTATTATTGAGACAGAATCTCACTCTGTCACCTGGGCTGGAGCGCAGTGGCACGGTCTTGACTCACTGCAACTTCCGCCTCCTGGATTCGAGCAATTCTCATGTCTCAGCCTCCAGAGTCGCTGGGATTACAGGAACTCGCCACTATGCCCAGCTAATTTTTGTATTTTTAGTAGAAATGGGGTTTCCCCATGTTGGCCAGGCTGGTCTGGAACTCCTGACCACAAGTGATCCACCTGCTTCAGCCTCCCAAAGTGCTGGGATTACAGGTGTGAGCCACCGCTCATGGCCTGAGTATGTTACACTTACCAATTCATTTTATCCTCACAATTAACCCATGAGGTAGGTACTATTAATATCCCTATTTTGCAGACAAGCAAACTGAGGCACAGAGACATTAACTGAACTGCTCTTGACTTCAGAGCATGCACATCTTGTTAGCCCAGAGTGCCTCTTTCTTTTTCATGCCCCACAGTATTCCATTATTGAATATATTGTAACTTTTTAAATACATGTCCCTCTTAGAGATAAACATTTAGGCTCACATAGGTACTTTCCAACAGCCAGTCTCCTCTTGGTGAATATTTGGGTGTTTTTCATCTTTTGCTGTAACACTGTTGCAACCAGCTTCTTTGTAGGCTTATATTTATGGCCTTGAGTAGTTCTATAAGGTAAATACCTAGATATAATTGCAGAAATATATATACACACACACACATACATCTGCGTGTATATATGTAATATACATGTGTATTTGTATATAAAATATATATGTGTGTGTACATATTATATATTTTTTGAGACTGGGTCTCACTCTGTCATGCTGGCTGGAGTACAGTTTGCAGTTACATCATGACTTACTGCTGCCTCAACCTCCTAAGCTCAAGTGATCCTCCCACCTCAGCCTCCTGAGTCGCTGGGACTACAGGAGTGAAACACTACACCTGGTTAATTTTTAAAATGTTCTGTAGAGATGGGGGGGTCTTGCTGTCTTGTCCAGGCTGGTCTCAAACTCCTGGGTTCGAGCAATTGGCTCATCTCAGCCTCCCAAATTGCTGGGATTACAGGTATGAGCTACCGCACCAAGCCGAATTTTTGTTTGTTTTTGAGACAGAGTCTTGCTCTTGTCACCCAGGCTGCAGTGCAATGGCATGATCTCAGCTCACTGCAACCTCTGCCTCCTGGGTTCAAGTGATCCTCCTGCTTCAGTCTCCTGAGTAGCTGGGATCACAGGAGCCCCCCACCACATCTGGCTAATTTTTGTATTTTTAGAAGAGACATGGTTTTGCCATGTTGGCCATGCTGATCTTGAACTCCTGACCACGTGATCCACCCGCCTCGGCTTCCCAAAGTGCTAGGATTTTAGGTGTGAGCCACCATGCCCAGCCAGCTGAAATATTTTTAAAGTTGATGAAGGAAAAGGAAATGTGCAGCTCACAAGAGTGGCTCATAAGCGGCGGGAGCAACTGTGAGTGCTCCGGGGAGGACCAAAGACTCTGTCTTTCACAGGCATCAGGATGTTGGGCTGGGTCCAGAGGGTGCTGCCTCAGCCCCCAGAGACCCCTCGAAAGACCAAGATGCAGGAGGAAGAGAAAGTGGAACCAGAGCCAGAGCTGGAGGCGGAGGTGGAACCAGAGCCGAACCCCGAGGAGGCCGAGACAGAGTCTGAGTCCATGGTGAGAGGTGGAGGGGGAGGAGGGGCAGGCCTGCCTCACTGCTCAGGGTCTTCCCAGTTTGGGCCACTTGCTCTCCAGGGACCTTTTACAGCAGAAAACGTGGGCGCCAGAAGGAAAAGTGAGGGGCACAGGGTCCCACACTTGTTCAAATTAGAAAACTCAGGTTTAGACAGTGGATTGGGCTTGCTGAAGGCTAACATTTTCTGTAAAAGGCTAAATAGTAAATGTTTTAGGCTTTGCAGGTGATGCTATCTCTGTTAATTACTCAACTCTGCCATTATAGTGTGAAAACAGCTATAGGTAATGCATGAGTGAATAAGCATAGCTGGGTTCCAGTAAAATTTTATTTATGAAAACAAGCAACAGCCTGGATTTGGCCCTCAGGCCATATTTTGCCAGCCTTTAGCATTCATAACAGAGGTACTCACAGGAGCCAGTGCATGAACTGATGATTGCTAGTCCATCATAATTAAGCAGTTTGCACCAGAATGTGAATCTACTGTGTAGCTAAGTACACTGATTAGTTTAGTTGCTATATGTTTTGTACCAAGACTTTCTCAATGAAGGAAGCAGTGCATTGATAAATATTCTGGTATAAACTGCTTAATCATCACGGACTGTTACCAGTTTGCAGACTGGCACTGGTCCACACACCACACTTTCTCCAGAAACTTTCTCCAGAAACTTTCTCCAGAACTTTTCCTTTGGGCAAATCACAACTTACCAGTTCTGCAACCCATCCGTTCAGCAGCTGGATGACACCTAATTCAGCAGCTCAATTCGATGATTTGATTTAGCTTCTAATTGATGCCAGGGCCTGTGCTCAGTGCTGAAAGCATAAAGATGAATAGGCATTGCCCCGAGGGGGTCAGCAGACAAGAACCCAGCCAGCTCATTCTGCCGAGAGACACAGGTGGGGAGGAGGGAACGTGGTGAGCCCCAACACTGGCCTCACCTGCACCCTTCTTGCGGAGCCAGATAAGCATGTCAGACCAAACCATGGGAGCTCAAAAGAGAGAGAGTCATCTTAACTTTGGAGATTGGAGGCTGGTGGGGGAGAGCTTCTTAGACTCAGAGTGTGGATCAGAATTTTAACCCAGAGAGATGGAGAGGCTGGCCATTCCTGGCAGAGGCGAGGCCATTACTAGAGAAGTGCAGAGTGTGTTTAGGAAACAGCGTGTGTGGAGGTATAAGATGTCATATGCATGTGTATGTGTTGCATGCATATACATGTAGAACCACGTGTGTGTGTAGCATGCCCTTGGTATGTTGGTGTGTGTACATGTGTATTTGCAAATTGGGTGTGCATGGCAATGTATGTGAACATGCATATGTATGTGGATGCATGTGTATGTGTTTGCACATATGTTTATGTATGTGTGTATATGTATTAGTATGTCTGCGATTCCATGTGCTCCTGTGACATGCTAGTTGTATATGTGTATATATGTATATACATATTTCTGAGTATGTGAGTGTACTCATGTATTTCTATGTGTATGCACATTTGAGCATCTGTTAATGTGTCATGAGTATGTGTATGTACACATATGTGCATGTATCCACAGATGCAGAAATCTGTGTGCAAATATGCACGTGTGTGACTGAGCATGTGTGTATACACATATTTCTGCACCTGTATACATATGCAATATATCTACGCATATGCGCATGTTGTGTCTGTACACGGGCGGGTACAGGCATGTGTGTGTCTGCCGGCATGCATGCATATATATGCATGTTTGCATATGACTGCATGCACATATAGTGTGTTGGGGCATGTATGCATATGCATGTTCAAACATATATGTACATATGTTTATGTGTGTGTGCATGCACTTATTTTTGTGTTTGTGCATGTGTGTGTATATGCATGCTGGCATTTGTGTGCCACCGCATGTATGCAGATGTATGTGTATATATGCTCATATTGTCTGTTTATATATGCATGTGCATGAGAGTGAGTATGCACACATTTGTGTGTCTGTGTATGCACATGTATGTTTGTTTGTACATACACATCTGTGCACATGGTAGCAAGAGGTGTGACTGCAGAGGCAGGTGAAAGGCAGATGGCAGAGGCCAAACTCCACCTGGCTACTAGGGAGGAATGGAAAATTTGGGCCAGAAGGAGAAGGTAAGGCCACCAGATTTACAGGGATGATCCTGAGAAGAGAGTCATTCAGTCTTTTGTGGGGCAGGAATCCCTTGAGGGAGGATCAGGGGCTGCGCCTGTCCAAACCAGGCTGATCTCACCTAGGGCTTACCTTGTGCTGTTCGAACCCTCTAGCCCCCAGAAGAGTCATTCAAGGAGGAGGAAGTGGCTGTGGCGCACCCAAACCCTCAGGGTGAGTGCAGAAGCCTGGCTGGCAGGGCAGGGTGGGGGGCACATTCTCCCCTGGGAGCCTCGCAAAGCCCACAAGGCTGGCTTACCCATTTCACAGATGAGGAAACTGAGGCTCAGAGAAGCTAAGGGTGGGCTCTTGGAGACTTCAGCTGAGCTGAGCTGGAGCCTGGCTTTCTGACCTCAGGGGGCTCCCTCCTCTCCCCTGACTTGATCTCCCCAAGCAAAGTAGAAATGGGTCTCTCTAAGGCCTCAGGTCTGAAGGATGAGGGATTCTTTTCCAGAGACCAAGGAGGCTGCCCTTACTTCTACCATATCCCTCCAGGCCCAGGGCGCTGATTTTTCAGAGATGAACAGGTACGCTACTGCACCACCCTCCCCTCTCTTCAGGGCTAGCCCATCCCCCTAACTCCACTCCCAGCTAGGGAGCCCTGGGGATTGGGGTGGGGATGGGCACTGAACTCAGCTCTGCCGTTATTTTGGGCAAAGCCCTGGGACATCCTGAGAATTCGCTGAAGCGAGCTTCAGGTGGAGGGTGGGTTCTCCTGGGCCACATGAGCAATGTGATCAAGAGAAACTGGGTCAGAGCTGCATAATGAGCTTCCCTGTCCAGGGGGCCAGATGTTTCTCAGTGCTCTGGTGTGCCACAGGTCCAACGGGGTCAGAGCTTCTGCTTTTCCCAGAGAAGCCAGAAATCCAGGCTTTTGCATGGAATCTCCCAGTTGACTCATACTTTTCAGACCCATGGTGCTTGGAACCTGAGCATGGCTGGGGCTGGGCTGGCCTCAGGCAGGGAGGCCGTGACCTTCACATTCAGGCTGCTCAGCCTCTGCCACAGCATACACCGCAGCAAACCTTGGCCCTTCTGGAGCACGATGTGTGCTCAGAGCAGGACAGTGGGGGAGGCAGGAGGAGAGGGAAGTCAGCTGCTCTGCCCTAAGCATCCCATGGGGGTGGGCTCTGAATGGCACCTGGTCTGCCTGGCCTCATGAAGAAGCATCAGCGTCTCTCATTTTTCAGAGGTCATGGAGCTTCTGGGGGAGGTGATGTGTCTGAAGTCTCAGTGGGGAGACGGTGGTTTAGGATTCAAGCCAAATTCTTTAGGACACTGGACTGCCCTTGGGCCAGTGGGGAGCTAGAGCTAGGGGAAGTTGAGTGTGGGTTGGTGTCTCTATTCATCCCAGTCCCAGCCGCAGAGTGCTGAGCTGGCTCATGAAGGGCGTGGAGAAGGTGGTCCCGCAGCCTGTCCACAGCGCCAGGGAGGACCCGGCTCAGGTACTAATGGGGCTGGAGGCTGAAGGGGCTGGGTCAGGGAGGGGCTGTGGGGAGGATGCTGCACCTTGGGCTCCCTGCCAATGTCTGTCTGTCTGTCCTTGGCAGATCGTGGGTCATGGCAGCACTGGGGACACAGGTAAGACCAAGGGACAGGATGGCTTTTCAGCAGCGGGGCTGAGGGGCTGCGGGGCTACGGGGCTACGGGGCTGCTGGGATGGGCCCCACCCCTGGGGAGCCTCTGCCCAGGCCGGAGCATCTCATCTGACTGACCCTGCGTTTGAACCTGCAGTTGAGTTGGGCTCTCGGTGCCCACTCCAGGCGGCCCAGGTGGCTGGGGCAGGTCTCCTGCTGCTGACTGCCTTTCTTTATTTTTTGACACTGCAGGGTGCACATATGAACCCAATAAGGCCCTTGAGGCCCAGGACACTAGGTGAGTCCCTGTCCCTGAGTGTCACTGTTGTCTGTGTGTGTGGTGGGAGGAACAGAGCCTTGGGTTCAGGAGCAGGATCTGTTATCACCTCAGGGGGTGACCTTGGATGTGCCCCCTGTCTCCTCTGGGTCTGTTTCCTGCCATAGGATGGGGACAGTGGACCGTGTGCTGCTCATGGTTTGTGGTGGGAGGTCCCTGGGTGCTCCCATGGGTGAGTGGGAGGTCCCTGGGTGGGGCCACCCTCCGAGAATAGGGAGGGGCTGGGATGAGCTCCTCACAGATGGGCTTCATGTAGGTAGGCTCTGTGTGGAAACTGGAAGCAGGGCTTGGACCACTGTGGAGGACATCAGGGTGCCCAGGCTGGCCTCAGCATCCAACTCCTCAGAGCTGACTTGGGGAGGGGTGGCTGCCCCATCAGTAAGGGTTGCAGGCTGGTGGGGGTACTACGGCAAAGAGGGGAGGTAGGGAGCCCTGAGAAGTGGCCCTGCTCAGTTTTAGCTGCTTCTGCCTTGCAGTCTGCAGGGCTTGTGTGGCCATATTCTCCAGGTTTTCTAGAGAAGCTAGAAATCTAGCTTTTTACGTAAAACCCTCAATTTTTAGTCAAGAAGTTTTCAGCACGCTGTAGACCCCCCAAAGTAAGCCTGAAGTTTCCAGTTTGTAATTTCTTTTTCCTTCTTTCTTTTTTTTTAACTTTTTTTTTTTTTTTTT
>NW_016107612.1:924698-927375 GCF_001604975.1 Cebus imitator
CCGCCTCCTGGGTTCAAGCAATTCTCCTGCCTCAGCCTCCCAAGTAGCTGGGATTACAGGCGTGCGCCGCCATGCCCAGCTAATTTTTGTATTTTTAGTAGAGACGGGAGTGCAGTGACCTGATCTCTGCTCACTGCAACCTCTGCCTCCTGGGTTCAAGCAATTCCCCTGCCTCAGCTTTCCAAGTGGCTGGGACTACAGGCACGCGCCACCCCACCCAGCTAATTTTTTGTATTTTAGTAGAGACAGGGTTTCACCATGTTGGCCAGGCTGGTCTCAATCTCCTGACCTCATGATCCACCCGCCTCAGCCTCCCAAACTGCTGGGATTATAGGCATGAGCCACTGCACCCGGCCCAGTTTGTAATTTCTGCTGGAAATTCAGTCATGGATTCATCTCCATTCATCCTATTCATTCATTCCTTCACTCATTCATTCATTAGACTGTTGGCTCCTTGAGGACAGGGACTTTTGTACTGGTCACTGATGAACGCTTGGTGCCCAGCACAGCACCTGCCACAGAATGAGGACTCAGCACACATGAACAAATGAATGCATGAATGAATACACATATATACATAATGACACACTCCATCCATCCATCCATTCATTGCTGCAGCTCTCTCTTTGTGTCTTTTGGCCCTCTACTTCCTTCTGAGACATACTCAGCTGATTCCTGGGACCATTAGCATAGTTTAGGAGGAGGGCGCCTAGAAGACTCACCAGCCTTCTTTTTGGCCATGCTTAGGGGGACCGGTTGTCCTGGGAACATGGCGCTTCTCTGAAGAGTGGGGATTCCTGGAGGCCAGATGGATTTGGGATCCAACGTTTGACTTTGGGACAAGCCAATAATTGTGGGACCCAGGGCAAATGCAAACGTAGACCCCTTAAAAAAATTTAAAATGTTTTCAGACTATGTAATCAAAAACAGGTTATTTGAAGGATAAGGCCTTGAGTGATGGCACAGGTCACACTCCTGTGCAGCCAGCCCTGTCTGTCCCAGCACAGGGAGGCCCAGGGCTGCACTCACTCAGGTCCTCAAGCCCCTCAGTGGCTCTTGCCCCTCCTCTGCTGCCCCCGTTCCAGAGCCTGGTCCAGCCCTGGCTCAGAATTGAAGGCTGGCAGGATTTCCCTGCCCCCTTGGAGGCCTTTGAGAATTTCCAGGACAAGGTGCCCACTGTGCGGACAGGGGTTCAGGGCATGGAGACCGTGCCCCGAGGTGGGCCGTTAGGTAGTGCGCTGGCCCGTCCCCTTAGGGCACTCTGCTGACCACCGGCCCCTCCGCAGGCCTGGGCCTCCGCTGTTGCTGTGGCTGGAGCGGAATCTGGAGAGAGTGCTGCCTCAGCCCCCCAGATCCTCCGAGGTGAGTCAAGGAAGGGAGGGGCAGGGAGTTGAGTACTTGGGGGGCTTCTAGGGCCCCAGGAGGGCCTGCCTCCTCCTGCAGGCTGTCCCCACCCCCCAGGAACTCAGGAGGGGGTGATGGCCCCCTCGGAAAGTTCTTGATGGCGGGGAGTGACTGTGAGAGGGGGCGGGGATTCAGGAGAAGGAGTGGGGGTGGGGGGAGCGCACAGAGCCTGCTATGGCCCATGACCTTGAAACCCGTTTGTCACCCAGGTCTGGAGAGAGGAGCCTGAAAGTGCCACAGGTGCTGCCTCGGACCCAGGTACAGGGAGGGGAGCTCAGGAGGGGGCTTCCTGGGGTGGTCATGGTCTGGGCTTGGGGGTTAACTGGGCCCTGGAGGATCCCCCGGAGTCCCTTAGCCCCCACCCAGGCTAGGACGGGGTTCAGGGCTTGCCAGGAGCAGGCTGTTGTGGGGAACACCAGATTCCCCTCCCCAGTCCAGCATGGGAAGCCAGAGTCTCGGAATAGACTTGTGCGGTCTTGGACAAGTCCCTTCTCCTTCCTGGGTCTCAGTTCCCATGTCTTTCTGGTCTCTTTGAGGGTAGGGATGGGTGAGGTGATCCCCAAAAGCTCCCCAATCAGTTAGTACCTTGAATCTGACCTCTGTGCCCTTGCACAGAGGACGCTCTGTTGTGGCGTCTCTAGCTCCTGCTTTCCCTCCTGCTTAGCGCCTCCAGGACGCCCCCAGGAAACGGGGCCCAAGCTGCAGGCCCAGGAGATCCCCTCCCTGCCCACGCCAAGCCCCCTGCAGCCCAAGGAGGAACCCAAGGAGAAACCCAAGGAGGTGCTGGCTCCAGAGCCCCAGCCTGGCTCCCAGGCCCAGGCCTCCTCCCTCCCTCCACAAAGGGACCCTGCCAGGTGAGCCACCCTCAATGCGGTACCTCCCGCCGGGGAGCAGGGTGAGTACCTTGTCCCTGCCCAACACCCAGCCTCCACAAAACCTGGAAGAAAATTCAACTGGATGTGTGCAGGCCCCTTCCCAAGGCACCACATCAGCTTCATGCCTTTCCCACATTTTCTATACTTTCAAAGCTTTCAAGCTTTGGGTACTTTTTTTTCTTCAACACACACCTGACAGGAGCAAACTCTAATACTCTTCCACACTTTGCTTTTTTTTTTTGAGACTGAGTCTTGCTTTGTCTCCCAGGCTGGAGTGCAGTGGCACAATCTCTGCTCACTGCAACCTCCACCTCCAGGTTCAAGCGATTCTCCTGCCTCATCCTCCTGAGTAGACTGGGATTACAGGTGCGGGCCGCCCCGCCCAGCTCACTTTTGTA
>NW_016107612.1:928548-936405 GCF_001604975.1 Cebus imitator
TTTTTTTTTTTTTTTTTTTTTTTTTTTTGTTTTTTTTTTTTTTTTTTTTTTTTTTTTTTTTTTTTTTTTTCACACGGAGTCTTGCTCTGTCACCAGGTTAGAGTGCAGTGGTGTGATCTCGGCTCAGCTCACTGCAATCTCCGCCTCCCAGGTTCAAGTGATTATCTTGCCTCAGCCTCCGGAGTAGCTGGGGCTACAGGCACGCGTCACCATGCCCAGCTAATATTTTGTATTTTTAGTAGAGACAGGGTTTCACCATGTTGGCCAGGATGGTCTCAATCTCTTGACCTTGTGATCCGCCCACTTTGGCCTCCCAAAGTGCTGGGATTACAGGCGTGAGCCACCATGCCCAGCTGATAGGCTTGTTTTCTCCCTTGGAAATGAGCTGACTCCAGCCTCAGTATCCCCATGAGCCTTCCCACCTGGACACAGCACTCTCTCTCTCACCTGTAGGCTGGTGGCGTGGGTCCTGCACAGGCTGGAGATGGCCTTGCCGCAGCCAGTGCTACATGGGAAAACAGGGGAACAGGTCAGTGCTGGGCACGTGGAGTGGGGGCCTGGTGGTGGTGGGAGGGGTCTCGGGAGCTCAGGTAAGGAGGAGGATAGTTGGCCAGTGTCCCTGGGGTATGAAGGCACAGCAGGAAGAAGGGACCCTGTAGCAGGAGCCCAGCTCCCCCAGCCTTCCTGTCTGCATGGCCCATGTTCAGTACCCATACTCTCTGAGGCACGGTGGCCTCAGGGCTGAGATGTGCTGGCCCCGCCCCACCTGCTAGGAATTCAGTCAGTGGGGGAGGCACTTTCATGGGGGAACAGAGAGGACATGCGGCGCAGAGGTGGAGGCTCCTGGGAGCATCAGGGAAGGCTTCTGGGAAAGTGGAGGTGGCCTCCAAGCATGTGCAAAGGTCAAAGGTCCAGAGATGAGAGATCCCCAGATTCCGGGAAGAAGTGAGGCTCACAGCAGCCGGCAGGCCCTGTGTGCTTTCCTGATATAGGGCTCCAACATGAGTGGCCGGGGCTCTGTCACCCCTACCTCTCCTTCCCCAAGAACCAGGAACCTGGCCCTTGTTTTCTTGGCTGCAATTGGACGTCTTTATAGAAGCACCTGGAACTAGGTGGTAGGAGGCCTGATCTCTCTCCCGGCTGTGTGGCCTCGGCCCTGGCCCTCTCAGAAGCTCAGTTGTCCCAGTGGAGCAATGGTCAGTTTACAGAACTCTCTACGGACATTCTCATACCCAGGGCTGTGATGCAGGTGAAGGGTTCTGTAAATAAAGCTGTCTAGGCCCCAGAGAAAGGAAGGCCCGGCCAGGTCCTGGGCCTTTGTGTCACTCAAGTGCTCCACCTGGCTCCTCTGAGCAGGTGGCACTGCTGTGGCTGTCTGGGGTCACCCCCATCTTGCTTCACTTGAGCCAAGGCTCGAGCTCTCAAAGCCGCCTCCCCCACCTCAACTCCTTCCCTGGCCCTGGGCACAGCAGGGACTCTCTTCTCCATTCCATAGGACAACTGAGGCCCAGAGAGGTGGTCAAGGTCACACGTGCTGGAAGGGGTGGCTGAAACGGGGGGGCTGGTGAGGATTTTCTTTTTTTCTTTCTCCATGCAGGAGCCTGACTCCCCTGGGATGTGTAACGTGCAGACCAGTAAGTGACACGTGACTGGGTTCCTGTGTGCATGTCAGGCAGGGTTGCTAGGTGTCCTTGGGTCTGACTGTATGTGGGCAGGGGGCTGTCCCGGGCTAGACCTGGACTCATACAGGGCAGTTCGGGTCTCCTGGGCTGGAGCTTAGAGAGCTCTGTGCTCTGCAGGCCCCACCTCTGGTCAGCCTGGCCGGGTAGCCAGAGCCGGCCCAGAGCCAGGTGGTGGCTGGGGGCCCCCGGAGTCTGGTGTCCAGCTTCTATCCCAAGGAAACAGTCCCAGGGCCAAGTCAGATGAGCTCACCTTCCTGCTGGTACTGCCCAGAGAGCTTCTCCCATCCTCTGGCAGCTGGGAAAATGGGTTTGGCCAAGCTGAAGGGAGAAGGGTGGGATCTCCCTGGGGGAACCAGGCCCCACAGCTTCCAGTTCCCTTGAGCTAAGGGGTCCCCCTCACCTGCAGCTGGGTTGGGGAGGTATGTGATGCCCTTTATCTTAGCCCTGAGCCCGGAATCTGGGATGAGGACTGAGACCAGAAATGTGCTGGGGCAGGATCTGTTCTTTCTTCACTTCATGGCCTCCAGAGAGGCATGCAGTGGACAAGCATTCCTTCCCTCCCTCCCTCCCTCCCTCCCTTCCTTCCTTCCTTCCTTCAATACATAGTTAAGGACAGCCTACTATGTGCCAGCCCTGTGATGAGTTTTCATAGTGAGCAGAGTTCAGGGGCTGTGGGTGGTAGCATCCTCTGTTCCAGGCCTCAGGGTGTCCCAGGGCTCTGAGCTCTGCCCTGTGTCTGCAGTGCTGTGTCCGGCCCCAGCCCCACCATGATGGTGGTTTCCATGAGCCCCCTGAAGCTGGGGGTGGCCACCATGGCCTGGAACACACATAGGCCATTGGACTCTGGAGCTTAAGTCTGATGCAGAGACGTGGGGGGCGTTAGGGTTGATGGTAACCATGGCAATGACATGAGGAGGAGCGCTGGCCTATCTCAGAGCAGGGCATGCTCAGTCTCTCATGGACACTCATGGCCAACCTGGGGCGGCAGAGCAGAGACCCTCACGGCTGCTGGGGCAGGCAGGGGGCAGAGCTCAGAGAACAAAAAGCACCTGCCCCAGGTGGCAGAGCAAATCCAATCCACCTGGCCTGGCAGCAGCAGCTGACAGAAACCAAAAAGATTTCCTCGGGGCAGAGAACCCTTAGGGGGTCTGCATCTGAGGACGGAGCACCAGAACCTTCTTCTCTTCCCCTCTGGAAGGAGGCAGAAGTACTGCCAGCTGTGGCCAGGGCCTCCCTGCAGTTCCCAGAGCATGTGGGTTATGGGTGGACACTGGGTAGATGCTGGGTGGCCGTGGGGGCCGGCTCTTGAGGACAGGGCGGGGAGCTGGCTTGGTTTCATCTTCTAGGGCTGCCATAACAGATGTGCACACACCAGGCAGCTGAGAACAACAGGCACTGATTCTACCACAGTTTAGGAGCCAGAAGTCCAGGATCGAGGCCGTGGCAGGTTGGCTCCTCCTGGGGCTCTGAGCAAGACACGCCTGTGCCCCTCTCCTTGCTCCTGGTGGCCACTTGCGGTCCTTGGCTTCTGGCCGTCCTCCAGTCCCTGCCTCCATCTCTACACAGCCTTTACCTCCATGTCTGTGTGTGCCAAGCACTCCCTTTCGGTTCTTTTATAAGGACACCAGTCATTGGATTTAGGGCCCATCCTAAATCCGGGATGATCTCACTTTGAGATTCTTAACTTAATCACACCCGCAAATAAGCTATTTCCAAATAAGGTCACATTCACAGGTAATGGGGTTAGGATGTGGAATTATCTTTTTGGGAGACACTATTCCACTCACGTCCCAGTTCACGGGGAGACTCTGAGGGGCTGGGGGATATGTGTCCCCTACCCTCCCCATCCATTCACTCATCCACTCACTCATTCCCTCCGCCTGTCCACCCAGCCACCCACCCTGTCTTCTCCTTTGTTTCAGGGGTGATGGGAGCTGGAGGCCTCTGAAACAAGGGAGAAGGGAATCTGGGAGAGCTCAGATGGACACATGGATGGATGGAAGGAAGGAAAGAAGGATGTCCTGAAGAGAAGACCTTCGGGGGGGAGGTGGCCACTGACACCCCACCCTATTTCAACAGCGAACCCCTCCCTCTCCACACACTCCCAGGCAGAACAAGGGGAGCCAGACAACTCACTTGCACCAGACCCAGAGCCTCCCAGACCAGAACAAGGAGAAGGCCAGCCATAGGCAGCCTTTGAGATTTAGGCTAGATAGCAGGAGGACTACCCCCAGAGGGCTGTGGAAAAGCCCCACAGCTGGGCGTGGTGGCTCACGCCTGTAATCCCAGCACTTTGGGAGGCTGACGCAGGAGGATTGCTTGAGCCCAGAAGTTCGAGACCACTGTGGGCAACACAGTGAGACCCTGTGTCTAAAAAAACCTTTTTTTTTTTTTTTTTTGAGGTGGCGTTTCACTCTTGTAGCCCAGGCTGGAGTACCGTGACATGATCTTGGCTCACTGCAACCTCTGCCTCCCGAGTTCAAGTGATTCTCCTGCCTCAGCCTCCTGAGTAGCTGGGCCTACAGGTGCACACCACTATGCCCAGCTAATTTTTTATATTTTTAGTAGAGACAGGGTTTCACTATGTTGGCCACCCTGGTCTCGAACTCCTGACCTCAGGTGATCCACCTGCCTCGGCCTCCCAAAGTGCTGGGATTACAGGTGTGAGCCACTGTGCCCAGCCTAAAAAACCCTTTTTTTTAATTAATGAAAAAAGAAAAGCCCCATAGATGGAGGACTCAGTATTGAGCGTCTCTGAGAGGATGCGTGCACAGCCCCCAGTGTGGTACCTGGCACAGTCAGCACCTCGACAGGATAGTGCTTCCCAGAGAGTTTTCTCCCTAGGCCTGGCCATGCTCTCTCCTTCCAAGGCTTGGGGACACCACTGAGCAGCAGCAAATATTTTCATTAACATTAAAAGAGTGTAAATGAGCACATCAAACCTGTGATTGCATGATATTATTGCTTAGGATAAAGCTAAAAGAAGGGTTTCTGTTTTAAACAAGGGCGGACTGAATAGGCCTTGGCTTGGGGTATTGGGTTGCAGAAGAGGAGAAATGAGCCAGGGTTCCTGAGCCGGGGGTCCTGGCTTCCATCTAGCCCGCACGTGTCTTTGGGCCATGGAGTGATTTTAGAAATTAGAATTGGTTGCCAACATTTAAAAATCAGGTAGCTTTACACGAAAAGATCTGGCTTCTCAGAAACTGGGTAGACCTGGGGCTGTAATGAGCCCACACTGTGCTTTGAGGATAGTCTGAGCAGCTGCTGGCACCTGCAGAAAGGTGGCACCTGCCCCTTCATTTGTATACATCATTGCCCTGGCTGGGCAGGCCTTTGTTTGAGATCCCTGAGGTCGCAAACTGGCGATGAGGTGGGGCGATCCCAGTAGAGCTAATGAAGTGTAGTATACAGACAGTGGGGGGACTTCGGCTCATCTGGAGCCCAGCGTCCTTAATGTAGAAGATAAAACTAGACCAGCTGGGGCCTGACTCTAGGAGACTAGGCTATAGGCAATGGGGAGCCATTGAAGGTGATTGAGCAGGGGAGTGACTCCAGAAGATGACTTGGGCTGAGCAAGCATTGGAGACAGGGAAAGCAAAGTAGGGCCCCCTCCAAAGCACCTGGGGCCAACTATGAAGAATGTCCTACCCCAGACTTTCTGATTCAAGCGTACGGGAAGCTGGGAATCCTTTTTCTTTTCTTTTTTTTTTTTTTTTTTTTTGACGACCAAGCAATGGTTATGGAAGAATCTGCTTTCTTGAGAAGTACCTGCCTCTTCAGAGGATTCTGACGATGGGGGAGAGGATGGGACCATACTTTGAGAAACACCCAGCGAGAGGTTAGTGCTTTGGGCCAGTGGGGGGAGATGTGAGCCTGGACCAGGGAAAGGCAGGGAAGGAGGTATCAGGATCCAGGCCTGCCAGAAAGGATGGAGGTTTGGAGTTAGGGCTCAGGCTTTGACAGAGGCCCAGGGGTCCAGGTGGGGGCCTTAGCCTAGAACCCATGTGCCCAGGCTCCTGCCTGCTGATCCCGGAAGCGGGGGCTCCTTCCCACATGAGGCTGCTGACTTCACTGGCCGGGGTCAGAACCTCATTTGATAGCCCTGAGGGCAGAGAGGCAACTGACCAGGAGGTGGCAGGCTAGGGTGGAGTGGCAGTTTCCATGGGAACTGGAGCACCCATAGCTCCTGAGCACCTGGGTAGGGCCGTGGAGAAGCTGGGTGAGCTATGAATCAGACACCTGCAGAGAGGAGCGCTTGGAGCTCCAGGGTTGGGCCAGCAGCTCCTGTACCAGCCTCCTGGGGGCCTGCCCTGGGGGCTGTGTGACAGCATACCCCATCCCTCCCCTTCCAGGTCAGTGACCTTGGGCACTGTCCTCCTCTCAGAGCTGCAGAACTTTTAGCTATAAAATGGGAACAGTATAGGACACGCCTTGCAGGCCCGCTGCAGAGATGAAAAGAGGAAATGAGGCTGGGCATGGTGGCTCACTCCTGTAATCCCAGCACTTTGGGAGGCTAAGGTGGGTGGATCACGAGGTCAGGAGTTAGATCAGCCTGGCCAATATGGTGAAACCCTGTTTCTACTAAAAATACAAAATTTAGCTGAGTGTGGTGGCATGCACCTGTGATCCCAGCTACTGTACTTGGGAGGCTGAGGCAGGAGAATCGCTTGAACCCAGGAGGCAGAGGGTGCAGTGAGCTGAGATTGTCTTGGGTGCCACTGCACTCCAGCCTGGGTGTTGAAGCGGGAATCTGTCTCAAAAAAAAAGAGGAAATGCTTGTAAAACGCCCAATCACTAAAACATGACCTAAAAAGAAAAGGTTAACGGAAGGGAAAGTAAGTGTGGAAGCCAGGGCAACATCAATTCTTAAGGACGGCCGCTGACGCCGGTGAGGCGCTCAAGGGCACATTTGTCACCGGGGACGGTGCCCTGGGAAAACGGGTCAGGAGACCTGGCTCTGCCTCACCTTCCTGTGTGGCCTCTCTGAGCTGGCTCTCTTAAAAGGGGAGAGTACTGTTCCTGCCCTTTGGGGCTTCTGTGAAAGCCCACGTGCTGACAGGCAAGACATTCTGTTCCCTGGATGTTCCCTGCTATGTCTGGGCAGGGACTTGTACCCCAAGGGGCTGCCCAGAGTGGAGACACTGTACCACTGCTGGACAGCAGCACAGACTGACGTGGATGATGCACCCCACCACCGGATTCAGGGTCACACTTGGAGGAGCCTCCCTGGCCAAACCCCAGGGATGTTTGCAGGGCCAGAGGAGCCAGAAGCCACCATGGAAACAGCTAGCTCAGGATGGGGATGCGCTTGGGGCTCCCCTACAGGGCAGGCAGCACCTCATCTGTGAGACAGGGACAATATCCGTACCTAGAAGTGGGGAGCTCCATGCCCGGCACGTGGGAAGCACCCCATAAAAGGAGGTGTTTATCTGTGTCTCAGTATGCTCATCTAAAATGGGGAGTAAAATATAAAAGAGGGAAAATAAAATGGGGATGCTAATTATAAGCTTGAAAAGTTGATGTGGGGACTAATCGAGTTATTCCGTGTAAATCACTCAGCGCAGGGCCTGGCACATAGGAAGTGCTAGAAAATGCAGCTGCTGTTACTATTATTGTGTTATGCAACATCATGAATAATAACAGCCAAAGTCTCAGGATAAGACCTGAGGCCAGCTTCCATTTAAAGTCACCGTTGCTACCACCTGGGGATGGTGGCACATGCCTATAGTCCCAGTTACTCGGAAGGATGAGGCAGGAGGATTGCTTAAGCCCAGGAGGTAGAGGCTGCAGGGAGCCATGATTGCACCAATGCATTCCAGCCTGAGCGACAGAGCAAGACCCCATCTCGACAACAGTCACTATTACTAATTCATGTTTGGCTGAGGGCCACCAAGATCCCTGGAGCTTTTTGGGGACACCTGGTATCCAAGCATTGTCCTTTGTCCCTGACACCTGCCTGGGGGTAGGCTGTTTCTGACGAGACGCCCCCGCACTCCCTTTGAGCATCTGCCAAGCTCACAGGCCCAGGGTGTTTTTGTTGTCAAGGACTCTGCTTCCCTCAGGACAATCCGGGCAACTGTACCTGGATGCGGCCAGGTGGACCTGAACCTGGGCCTTTTGGCATCCCTGTGATGCTGTGAAGCATTGTTTCTGCCTCTGCACAAATCTTTTTTTT
>NW_016107612.1:936485-943353 GCF_001604975.1 Cebus imitator
CCAGGCTGGAGTGCAGTGACGTGATCTCAGCTCACTGCAACCTCTGACTCCCTGGTTCAAGCGATTCTCCTGCCTCAGCCTCCCAAGTAGCTGGGACTACAAGCACACGACACCACACCCAGCGAATTTTTGTATTTTTAGTAGAGATGGGGTTTTACCCTGTTGGCCAGGATGGTCTCAATCTCCTGACCTCAGGTGATCTGCCCACCTCAGCCTCCCAAAGTGCTGGGATTACTGCGTGAGCCACTGCACCCGGCCTACAAATCTTTAAGGAGGCCCTAGCGAGAAACAAATAGGCTCAACCATCATCAAAGCTCTGTCTCAAGAGGAAAGGGGGGAAAATAATGGAGACAGTGAATGAGCACAGGGTTCAACCCATCACCTGAACACTGATCTGGTCCTGCTGCAAATGGAAAGTGCCATTTCCCCACTGCACAACCAAGCACTGATGCACTGCTGGCCCCGTGGGCTCCCTGGGACTTGGAGGCCCAAGCCCACACTCCTACACCTCCCACAAACAGCTCTTCCTGTGTTCCCTGCAGTCAGCATCCTTCCTGGAGGGCAAGTGGAGCCTGACCTAGTCCTAGAGGAGGTTGAAACGCACTGGGAGGGTGCCTGCCAGGATGTCAGTACCAGCCTGCAGAGTACAGAGGGGGTTCCAGCTTCTGAAGAAGAGAACAAAGCCGTGGAGAAGATGCCCAGGTGGGGAGTCTGAGAAGATCCTAAAAAATTAGTTAAAGCATGCAGCCCCTTATCTCAAAGCTATACAAAGGCACAGGGCAGGAACCAAGCCTGCTTCCCCCTGCCTTATACCCATCCCTCTCCCACGGGTACACAGCTACCAGGTTCCTATGTGCCACTCCAGAGATGGTCTGGGCATATGCAAGCTCGCATCTCCCTCCGTTTTTTTTCTTTTTGTTTTGTACAGAAGGTAGCACATCACATGTACCTACCTGTACCTTGCTATATTCATTCAACAATATACATTGAGGTCTTTTCACATTCAGGATATAGAGAGCATCTTCATTTTTCAATGCCGCATAGTATGCCATCGTATGGCTGTACCATAATTTATTAAACCTGTTCACTCTTGATGGACATTTAGGTTGTTTCCAAAATTTTATTATCATGAACAATCCTGCAACAGGCTCCCTGCATACAAAAGTACCTTCCAAAACAGGCACTTTTATATGCATGTCTTTGCACATGTGTGAGTATATCCGCAGGAGAGTTCTAGAGGGGAATTGAATTGCTGGGTCAGTGGTCATGGGAATGTGGAATTGTGGTTATGATTTGCAGATCCCCTTCCATAGGGATGTCGCAATCTTTCTTCCTACTAGAGATGCTCGGTGACAGTGGGAGGTCTCGTGTTCTGAAGACCATAACTTACATAGCTAAGATGGGGAAACTGAGGCCCAGAGAGGATCAGAGGCTGACCTACAGTCACCACTAGCACAGTGGCTGGGACAGTCCCCTCATGCAGAGGAGAGGGTTGCTCAGCTGGGGCTCCCCAGGTTGAGCCTCGGTTGGAGGGTCCAGGTCTGAACTCGGGAGTCATGGGACATCCTATGGAAAATGGGGCAGCAGGTAGACTGGGGGGCAGCGTCACGTGGGCTCACCTCCTGCCTCTAACCCCAACTCAGGGAGCTGTCCTGGATTGAAGAGGAGAAAGAAGATGAGGAGGAAGAGGAAGAGGAGGAGGAGGAGGAGGAGCAGGAGGAGGAGGAGGTGACTGAGTAAGTGATTTCCCCACCTGGCTGGGGATGGCCCTGGGGCTGAGGTTGGCTGAACTCCTGGGGTCTGGGCACTCTCTACTGCTCAAGGGAGCTCCTTTCTGTTGTTCTGTGCTGTGCGAGGCTGGGCTTTGACCAGAGAGGCTGGGAGAAACTGGGGTCCCCCTGCTGTGCTCATAATGACCTGGGAATCATATTACCCGCCACTCCACCTCCTTCTACAGACACACACATTACAATGCAGCCTCCAAGAGGGCTGGGACTTTTGTCTGTGGCTTTCACTGCCATGTCCCCAGAGCCTAGAACAGTGCCTGGTACACAGTAGGCACCAAATAAATGTTAGTTGACTGCATGAATGGATGTATGAATGGACATACACAGTGGGCTCCCAATTCTCCCCCGTTATTCACAAACCCAAGGCTGCCTCCCCACCATATGCCTCCGCCGTGGTTGCCTTTGATGACTTCTGGGAATGTCTTGGGTTCTGCTCTACTGCCCAGGAACGGTTGGTCGTCCACCCGTATCCATAGATTGCAACGTTAAACACACAGAAGAGTTGAGTTAAAATCAAAGTTAAAAACGAGATTGGGTAACAGAGGGATGAACAGCAGGCAGCTGGACACACCTGTGCCTGGAGTTAGGCCAGGGAGAGGTGGCGCTGGAGATGTGACATTGGGATTCTGGGCATGTAGGTGGCACTGAAAACTGTAGGGCTCGAGATGCTCAGGGAGTGAGTGTGGATGGAGGGAGGCTCATGGGCAAGACCAGACGCTGGGGAGATGAAGCAAGAAGGACCGAGAAGGAGGAGCCAGTGAGCAGAGAGGAGACAAGAAGAGTGTGGGGCCCAGAAGACAAGTTAGTGTTTCAAGAAGCTCAGCTGGGCGTGGTGGCTCACGTCTGTAATCCCAGCACTCTGGGAGGCCGGGCAGTTGGATCACTTGAAACCAAGTGATCGAGACCAGCCTAGCCAATATAGCAAAACTCTATCTCTACTTAAAAAGAAGAAGAAGAAGAAAAAAAAGGAAGTACTGCCTCAAAAGCAGGTTGTAAAGACTTGAACTTGTTTCCCCAAAGGCAATAGGGAGCCATTGAAGGTTCTTGAGCAGGAGAGTGGCATGATCTGGCAGCTGTGTTGGAGAAAGATTGAGGCAGGGAGAACAGTGAGGAGGCTGTTATGGTGGATCAAGTGGTAGTAAGTTACTCTGTTCCTGCTCCAGTCCCCTGGCATTATGTCCCTGTCTCTCTGCCCACCATGGTACCTTGTGGCCTGCACCCCTTCTCCCTGACCTGTCCCTCTGGCCATGGCCTGAGACAGGATGGCACCATGAGTGTTAGGAGCACAGGTTTGGGCCTCAGAAATGCCAATGCCACTTTGCTTCAGTTAGTGAAATGACTGGGGCAAGTGGTGTACCCGCTCAGAGCTTCTGCCTCCACATCTGTAAAATGGGGGATAGCAAAAGTCTCCTGCAGAGGGGTCATCAGGGCCAGGCCTGGGGTAAGTGCCCCATCAGTGGTCACTGATGTTCTTGTCCCCTAAGAGGATCTCTTTTCGTTCCAGTCAGGAAAAAGTTAAACAGGATTTCAGAGCTGGAAGCCTGTTCAGTGTCATCTGCTTTGAGGCCATAGTTCACATAGACTTACTCAGTTCACATAGACTCTTTCCATGTTTTACCGGAGGCCACACAGCCTCTGCTTGCTTACCTCCAGTGGCAGAGAGTTCACAACCTCTCAAAGACTGTCCATTTCATCCATATGCCTCTCTGACTTGTGAAATTATTTCTTATACCAAAACTAAGCCTGCCTCCCTATAGCTTCTGTCCCTTTCCGACTTGTCCTAATTCTGCCTTGTGGGCCTCCATGCAGTCCCTGTGAGGTGAAGAACTTAGCTGCTGCTGGTTTCGTTAGAGCAGCTTGTCTGCCCTCTGCCCTCTCCCTGCCTCTGTGTGGAGAGCATAGCTATGAGTGGCTCCCTTGCTGAACGCATACACCTAACACCCAGGCCAGAAAAACCCTGTATTTGCCAGTACTCTGGAGCCGAGACACCCTTTCAAGGCCAGTGACCAACTATGCTGACATACAGGCATGCGCACATGTGCACTAACTATACACATGTCCTCAGAATGCAGTACACATGGGCACACACATGCATAGCTGCACTATACATGTATGCACCAGCACACTGACATACATGCTGGGTTATGCACACAGCATGTACAGGCATGCACACACTTATACCCACATACATCCTGCATATATGCACAAGCACAGGCAGCACACTCATACATGTTCATACGTGTGTGCACACGAGTACACATGTACACATGTGCACACATCCACACGACAGCCTTGCACACATGCACATGGATCCGGAGTTCCCTGCAGATGCTGCAGGCATGTACGTCTTTATACAAATGTTCACCCAGAGTTTTCAACTCTGGGAACTTTTGGGCTCCAGGCCCAGGAAGGGACAAGCGAGGGATCGAGTGGGTGGTCACAGCACCAGGGCCAGAGGGTGTGAGGCCCAGGGCAAGCAGAGCTGGGCTGTCACTGACTGGGGAAGGATGCTCTTGGGCAGCTTTGCAGAGGCACAGGCTACTGATGACGCAAGGGTCCCGGTAGCGGGCAGATGGTCGCCTAGCAACCCGGTCTCTGCAGGCAACAGCTCAGCTTTCCCTAGCAACTTCGGCCTTTTGGTCCCGCCTGGCTTCCCTGGGGGCGCTTCTGCAGTTCCTTGCACATTCCCTCAATCTGATTAGAAGCAGGAAGGGTTGGTGGCTCCTCTGCCACTGGAGCCACCCTGGCTTGGGAGCTGGGCTTGTGGCTGGGCCGGTGCTCTCCCAGTTCTCCATGTACATGCATCGACTCGGGCTTGGGATGAACGTCACAGCCCCCAGCTGAACCCCTGCTCGTGGGTATCCTGACTGGCACTTACCGGGAGACCCAAGTAGGTGGCTACCTCTCCCTGAGGCTCCCCTCCTTCCTTCTTTTGGGGCTGGGATTTCAGGTGGAGAGTTTGCTGGAGGTGACAGTGAGGACCTTAACGTGGGGGTACAGCCTGTGGGGTGGCTCAAGGGAGGAGAGGTGGACCGCTAAGCCTTTGAGAGCTGGCTGCCACTGCTGCTCCCTGGATCTTAAACTTGGAAAGCCAGGCAGGCCTCCAGGAAGCCCACCTCAGCCAATCTGTCTGTTCTTCTGCTTGGAAATCCCTGAGACTTGGGAACTTTCTGGAAGTTTATGGCCTGTTGCTTCTGGGCTGCACAAGAGGGTGCCTTGGCAGGCACTGAGCACCCTGTCAAACGGGGGCAATGTGGCTTTGGTATATGGCCCCCAGACAGCCCCTGGCAATGCTGACAGCGCCACCGCTGGGCTGTTTACGTGTTTTGATAGCTGGGGATGTTTGTGCAAAATGTTCTTCAATCCACGTGGGTAATTTCATAACCCTGCAGATCACCGCCTCCTCTGGGATTAACAATAATAACGACAGGAACACTAATAATGGCTGCCATTTGACTTGCGATTTTTTTCTGGGCCACACACTGCTAAGGCAGCCTGAATGGCAGATTCTATCATTCTCTTATCCCATTTCACAGATGAGAGAACTGAGATTTAGAGACGGGGCCCTGCCACTAAGTACAGAGCAGGGATTCTTGGTATTACAGACAAAGAAAGCTTCTCCCAATGTTTAGTGAGGAAGAATACAGAAGAATCACCAGAACAACACCTGGCAGTCTTTTTTTGACCTTTTTTTTTTTTTTATGGGATTCTCATTGGCCCTTCTGATCTTACTTAAATGGGTGAGGCTGCCCAGGCTGGGCAAATCCTACCCATTTGACAGATGAGCAGACAGAGGCAGCCCAAGAGCTTCGAGGTGACTTGCCCAAGGCCAACAGTGGCTTCTGATCTGATACTGGAATAAGCAGGGCTCCAAGAAGCCCGTGGCTGTGCCTGTGGGCAGTTCATTTTCTGAGCCTTTGTGCTGTAGGCAGAGAGCTGAGACGGGCCCCATATCTATTTCAGGAAAGTCATCCAGTCATCCCCTTGCTGCTGGAGACATGTCTTTAACCCATTTGAGAAAGGCTGACGTCTTCTTAGTGTAGAAGGCACAGTCTCCAAAATACTCAGAGGCAGGCGGTGAAACAGAGCATGAAGCACGTGGCGTTGGGGTCAGGGATGCCGTGTCTTATCCAGGCTCACCTTGCACAGGCGGTGTGACCATGGATCCGCCATCAAACCTCTCTGAGCCTCTGTTTTCTCAGCTGGCATGTGAGCAGTAACAGTTTCAATCTGTCAGCGTTATGTGGAATTTGGGTTTTTTTTCCTAGGCTTTTAAAAAAAGTTAATTATTTTTTCTTTTCTTGGTTTTTTTTTTTTTTTTCATAAAGACAGAGTCTCGCTCTGTCACCCAGGCTGGAGTACAGTGGCATGGTCTTGGCTCACTGCAATCTCTGCCTTCTGGGTTCAAGTGCTTTTCCTGCCTCAGCCTCCCAAGTAGCTGGGATTACAGGCATGAGCCACTACGCCTGGCTAATTTTTGTATTTTTAGTAGATACAGGGTTTTGCCATGTTGGCCAGGCTGGTCTTGAACTCCTGACCTCAGGTGCTTTGCCCGCCTTGGCCTTCCAAAGTGCTAGGATTATAGGTGTGAGCCACCGTGCCTGGCCTAATTATTTTTTCAATTGACAAAAATCATATATATTTTGTGTATATATCTTGTTATTTTGAAATACATATATATTATGGAATGGCTAAATCGAGCTAATTAACCTATGCATTCCCTCATATGCTCACCATTTTTTATGGTGAGAACAGTTCAGATCTACTCTTAGCCATTTTTACAAATACAATATATTGCTGTTAACTAGAGTCACATGCTGTATAGCAGAGCTCTCAAATTTAAGCTTCCTATCTAACTGAACCTTTGTATCCTTTAACCAATATTTCCCCAACCCCACCCCTCCCCAACCTGGTAACTACCATTCTATTCTCTCCCTCTGCAAGTTCAACTTTTTTACACTCCACATATAAGTGAGATCATATGGTATGCGTCTTTCTTTGTTTAGCTTATTTCACCTAACATAATGTCCTCAAGGTTCACAAATGACAAAATTGCCTTCAACTTAAAGGCTGAATTCTTT
>NW_016107612.1:943513-944803 GCF_001604975.1 Cebus imitator
GGCATGCACCACCATGCCCAGCTAATTTTTTGTATTTTTAGTAGAGACGGGGTTTCACCATGTTGACCAGGATGGTCTTGATCTCTTGACCTCGTGATCCACCCTCCTCAGCTTCCCAAAGTGCTGGGATTACAGGCATGAGCCACCAAAAGGCTGAATTCTATTGTGTATATCTAGAACATTTCCTTGATCCACTAATCTGTTGATAGATATATAGGTTATTTATATATATTGGTTATTATAAATAATGCTGGCCAGGTGTGATGGCTCATGCCTGTAATCCCAGCACTTTGGGAGGCTGAGGCAGGTGGATCAACTGAGGTCAGGAGCTCGAGACCAGCGTGGCCAACGTGGTAAAACCCTGTCTCTACTACAAATACAAAAATTAGCTGGGTGTGGTATCTTGGGCTTGTAATCCCAGCCACTCCAGAGGCTGAGGCAGGAGAGTCACTTGAACCTGGGATGCGGAGGTTGCAGTGAGTGGAGATCGCACCATTGCGCTCTAGCCTGGGTGACAGAGCAAGACTTTTGTCTCAGAAAAAAAAAAAAGTTAATGCTGCAATGATGGGAGTGTAGACATCTCTTCAACATAGTGTTTTCATTTTGCTTGGATCTGTACCCAACAGAGGGATTGCTGAATCACATGGTAGTTCCATTTTTAAATTTTTGAGGAATTTCTGTACTCTTTTCCATAATGGTTGCACTAATTTACATTCCCACCAACAGTGTATAAGTGTTCCCTTTCCCTTGCATCCTCAGCAACACTTGCTATCTTGTCTTTTTTTGTGGGGGGAGGGTGGACAGGGGACAGAGTCTTACTATGTCATCCCAGCTGGAGTGCAGTGGCATGATCTCAGCTCACTGCAACCTCCACTTCCTGAGTTCAAGTGATTCTCCTGCCTCAGCCTCCCAAGTAGCTGGGATTACAGGCACGTGCCACCCTGCCTGGCTAATTTTTGTATTTTTAGTAGAGACTGGGTTTCACCATGTTGGCCAGGCTGATCTTGAACTCCTGACCTCATGATCCACCCGCCTCTGCCTTCAAAGTGCTTGGATTACAGGTGTGAGCCACCATGCCTGGCCTATCTTGTCTTTTTCATAATAGTCATTCTAACAGGTGAGAATCTGATATTTCACTGTGGTTTTGATTTGTATTTCTCTGATGATTAGTGATGTTAGGCATCTTTTCATATACCCGTTGGCCATTTGTATGTCATCTTTTGAGACAGCAGGAAGTGTCTATTCAGATTCTTGCCCATTTTTTTAATCAGGTTTTTTTTTTTTTTTTTT
>NW_016107612.1:946533-950561 GCF_001604975.1 Cebus imitator
TTTTTTGAGATAGGGTCCTGCTGTGTTGCTCAGGCTGGAGTGCAGTGGTGCGATCACAGCTCACTGGAGTTTCAACCTCCCAGGCTCAAGCAATCCTCCCACCTCAGCCTTCCAAGTAGCTGGGATTACAGACACATGCCACCACATCCAACTAGTTTTAGTGCCTTATAGAGATGAGGTTTCACCACGTTGTTCAAGCTGGTCTCGGACTCCTGAGCTCAAGCGATCCTCCCAAAATGCTGATTTTACAGGCATAAGCCATACCCAGCCAACTTCTTCAGTTTCTTTCATCAATATTTTATAGTTTTCAGCATATAGATCTTTCACCTTCTTGATTAAATTTATTCCTAAGCATTTTATTTTATAGCTATTATAAATGTGGTTGTTTTATTTCTTTTTCAGATAGTTCGTTGTTAGCATATTGAAATGCTACTGGATTTTCTATTTGATTTATATCCTGCAACTTTACTGAATTGGTTTATCAGTTCTAACATTTTTTTGGTGGAATCTTTAGGGTTTTTTATATGTAAGATCAAGTTATCTGCAAAGAGGAACAATTTAATTTCTTCCTTTCCAATTTGGATGGCTTTTATTTCTTCCTCTTGCCTAATTGCTCTAGCCAGGATTTCTTACACTACATTGAATAGAAGTGGTGAGACTGGGCCGGGCGTGGCAGCTCACATCTATAATCCTAGCACTTTGGGAGACTGAGGTGGGAGGATCACTTGAGCCCAGGAGTTTGAGACCAGTCTGGTATAGCAAGATCTCTACTAAAAATACAAAAAAAAAAAAAAGTCAGGAGTGGTGGCACATGCCTATAGTCCCAGCTACTCAGGAGACTGAGGCAGGAGGATGGCTTGACCCTGGGAGATTGAGGCTATAGTGATCAGAGCACAGCCTTGGTGACAGAGTGAGACCCTGTCTCAAGAAAAAAGAAGTGATAAGAGTGGCCATCCTTGTCTTGTTCTTGATCTTAAAGGAAAAGCTTTCAGCTTTTCACCATCGGGTATGATGTCGGCTGTGAGCTTGTATATATGGCCTTTATTGTATTGAGGTCCATTCCTTCTGTACATAATTTGTTGGGAGATTTGATCATGGAAGGATGTTGAATTTTGTCAACTGCTTTTTCTGCATCTATTGAGATGATCATATGATTTTGTTGCTGTGGTGTACCGAGTTTATAGATTTCTCAGGGTAATTTGGTGGAGGATCTGGGGAGACTTTGCATGCAGAGTGCCTGGCATGCAGCCCAGGAGCTGCTGTGGCAATGTGATTACCAACTGATTCCTGCTGCCAGGCAGCTGGCTCCAGACCCATAGGCAACAATCCCATCCCTACCTTCTTGTCCCACAGTCCTTGCTCAGGAGGGCTGAGACTCAGCCCTCTGGGTAGAGAATGATGCATTCAGGTTTCCTGGATGGCAGACACCCCAGAGCATCCTCTGTGAACCCGTGGATGACAGGAGTCTGAGGGGTGGGGAGGTACTGTTAGGAAGCAGGAACTAATCCTAACTACAAAAATCACATTAGTCCCTGGTCCTGTCATCATTTTATTTATTTATTTATTTTTGAGATGGAGTCCCGCTCTGTTGCCCAGGCTGGAGTGCAGTGGTGCAATCTCGGCTCACTGCAACCTCCACTTCCCGGGTTCTAGCGATTCTCCTGCCTCAGCCTCCCGAGTAGCTGAGATTACAGGCACGTGCCACCACGGCCCAGCTAATTTTTGTATTTTTAGTAGAGATGGGGTTTCACCATGTTGGTCAGGCTGGTCTCAAACTCCTGACCTTGTGATCCACCTGTGTCGGCCTCCCAAAGTGCTGAGATTATAGATGTGAGTCACTGCGCCCGGCCTTCAGTCATCATTTTAACCCAGAGGTTGCACACGGACATCTAATTTAGCCTGGAGACAGATTCTTTTGGCTACTACATATTAATAAGGATATATTAATTTGAGTTATCAGCATCTAAATATCAGACAATTTCAACTTAGAAACATGTATTTCAGGCTCTGTTTGAAAATGGAATGGTCTGGCCACCTGGGCCCCCTTTCCCAGCAGAGTGTGGTCACTGCCTTCAGATGGACATGGGTTCTCCAATTTGCCATGGCCCTCCCTGCCCACTGCAGCCTCACCCCTGGCCCTATCACTTATGTATACCTCCTGCTTGGGCCTGGAGCCCATGATAGCTTCAGCAGTTGCAGTGGCTCTGATCTCATGGCGTGGGAAGAACCAGGGCCTGGGTTTGAGGTTTGCATGGTTTGGGACAATTTGCTGTGTGATTTCGTCAGGTCACTTCACCTCTCTGGGCCTCACTTTTCTCATACTGTACCCATCACCAAGATTGCTCCGAGTCTGGGAGACCCCAGATGACAGCTCCTCCAGCCATCCTCCATGCATTTCTTGTACATGCTGTTCCCGCTTCCTGGACAACCTCTTCCTCCCCGCCATTCCTTGTGGTAATGGAGACTCAGCTTACAGGTCACCTCCTCCAGGAAGCCCTCCTTCCTAGTGGAGTTGTGGCATGTCCTTCAAAGTGCCTTGCTGAGTGTACATCTCAATTGGGGCAATTGTTAGCAGGACACTGCCCTGGAGGTTTCCTGCAGGTGAGACCTGTTCTTGGGCATCTCTGTGCCCTCTGCTTCTGGCACAGAGCATGGCCCTCAGCAGGGCTAGGGAAACCTTTAACACCCCTAACCCAGCTCTTTTCTCCTGCATGCCCCCCTCTGCCCTGGGTCACAGGGTGCTGCTGGATAGCTGTGTGGTGTCGCAGGTGGGCGTGGGCCAGAGTGGAGAAGACAGGAGCCAGCCCCAGAGCGTCTCAGACCAGGTATGACAAACACCGGGCACCAGCACCTCTGAGAGCTGGCCTGCCATCAGTAGAAGGATGGGGACCTTGTCTACTTTGCTTACAGGGGGATTTTTGGCTGGTGAGATGCCCACAGGACAGAGGGAGCAGGGTGATGGGTCCTGTGAGGCCCCACTCCTGGCAGGGGTCAGATAGTGTCCTAGGCCATGGGTGGGGAGTCAGTGGACCTGGCTCAAGTCCTCCTGTGGGTGCCTGGCCTGGGGCAAGCTGCCTCCCCTCTCTGGATCCTCTGTGTCCGAGGGGGCTACCGACGCCTCCCTGGGGCCTTTAGGAGGATCGGAAAGGGCTTACATGCTGTGAAGTACAGTGCTGTGGATGCTTTGTCCCCGCCATGTGCCAGGCTGCAAGGAGAGTGTCCCTCCTCACAGGCAACATGTCCAGCTGTTAGGCCCTGCAGCTCCTGAGTGCACAGCCCTCTCCAGGGTGTAGGCAACTCCCAGGGTGCCCAGAAGCTGAGCTGGCAGGACCTGACTGGCTGGGCAGGGTGAGAAGCAGAACTGGGCCCATGTGGACTCCTGAAGGCAGATCTAACAGGAGCTGCTGAGACTAGGGCAGGGGGCTGACGGTCACAGTTTCTGTTTCCACTTTATTCTTTGCAGGATCTGCGAGAGGAGGCCGAGGAGGAGGCTGAGGAGGAGGCTGAGGTGGAGGCCGAGGAGGAGGCTGAAGAGAAGGTCAAGGAGGAGGCCGAGGAGGAGGCTGAAGAGAAGGTCAAGGAGGAGGCCAAGGAGAAGGCTAAAGAGGAGCCCCAGAACCAGGCCGACACCAAGGAGGAGCCTGAGGCCACGGCTGTCAGTTCAGGAGGTAGGTGTGGTGGCAGTGGTGGTGGTGATGGGTTGCACAAGAATGTCTGAGATCCTTCAGGCTGGAGGCAGCATCTGTGCTGGGGCAACCCCAACTCCTCTTTCTCCATCTCCTTCCCCCATTGCCCTCTCAGCCACCCTGTCTTCAGGAAAACGCATCCTTGGTGTCTTGGGGCCACATTATCAGAGGCTGCTGATGTATCTCAAACGCTCTAAGGAATTGCACTGAGGACAAGGACTCCCGGTGGGGCCGGGGAAATCCCGATTCCAGCCAACTCCTTCCTGCCAGCCCCTCCTGCCCGACCCTCCCAGGCAGTCCCTGCTGCCAGCCCCTCCTGCCCGCTCCTCCCAGGCAGTCCCT
>NW_016107612.1:951467-954026 GCF_001604975.1 Cebus imitator
TGCCAGCCTCTCCTGCCACTTCCGAAGCTCAATGAGGATGCAGCTCTTGGGCTACCGCCCAGTGAGGGTTTGGCTCAGACATCACATAGCTGAGTGAAAACTGGAACCAGAACTTGCTAACAGCGTGTTCTGCACTCCACGTCTCTTTATGAGCTTTTCCTGATCTCCAGGCTGTACCCAGCACATACATTTTGCTGTGATTTACCACCCTGCCCTCAATCCTGAGAACTCAGGCAGTGGACGGGAAAGAGTCCCCAGGAGCTGAGCCACAGCTGGGCCATGGAGCCTGGCCAGGCAGACCCCAACCCCCGGCCGGTGGTTGTCGCGTGCCTTACACTCCATGTTCCCCAAGCCGTGGGTCTTCAGCCACTCTGTGAGGCAGACAGGCCATTTTACAGATGAGAAAACTGAGGCTCTGTGTGCGTGGATTTGACCAAGAGGTCAAGGCACAGATCTGCATTTCGCTCCTGGCTCCTCTTTCTCTTCCTTGCTGTGTGACCCAGAGCCAGCTCTGTGACCTCTCTGAACCATGACTTCCAAATCAAGAAAAACGAGGCAATAATAGTACCTGGCTCACAGGTTGCTGGGAAGGGTAGGGAGACACTGTTGAAGGCACCCAGAACTGTGGCTGGCACTGAGGGAGAAGTCAATATTGGGGATGAGGATATGTCCTGGCCAGCGAGTGGCAGAAATGGGACTGGACCCAGGTGTCCTAACCCTGGGTGTCCTGAGCTTGCTCCTACCTGGTCTTTGAAAAGGGTTCTCTGTTAACTTCAACACGTATCTATAGGAATCCTACGAAGTCCAGGCCTGGGGCTGGGTCCCCACGTGGATGAAAAAGACCAGGAGCAAACAGGGGCAGGCTTGGTTCAGTGGGGCTGGTTCCGCCCCTTCCCCAGGTGATTTGGAAGCAGGTGGTCTGGGCCCCACACTCTGAGAATGGCATAGCCATTTGCACTCAAAAGCAGCTTTGGCGTAACCTGGGAGCTGGTTAGAAATGAGAAACTTGGGCCCTAGTCCAGACCTGCTGAATCAGACCCTGCATGGTAACAAGACCTGCTGCTGATAGGTCTGCACGCTTGTGTTTGAGGGGCAGTAGCCCTGAGCCCTGGTTCTCAAACCTGACAGCCCATTGGAATCACCTGGGGAGATGTACAAATTCCTGCTGCCACGCCTCATCCCAGCTCATTAAATCAGAATCTCTGGGAATGGGCCTGGGTAATAGAAATTGTCAGACCTTCCTAGGTGAGTCCAATATGCAGCCCAGTTTGGAAACCAGGTCCCTCGGAAGAGTTACTGCTGGTTGGAAGTGAAATTAGTTGACCTCCAGGGCTGCTTGGGACTGGAAAATTCTACTGTACTAAGAATGAGTCCTGGGTTCTTTGGGTCTAAGAATCTGAGAGTCTGAGTTCTGGGTTCTTTGATTCTAATTTTTTTGGGAAATGCTGCTGGTGGTTGGTAAGTGGAGGGAGCATGAGAAGTTGGGGGCCTCCTGGGCTGTCCCTCGGTGCTCTTGGGTGGCCCAACCACGTGACCTGATGACGCACGAGACATTGAACTCCAGGGACAAGAGTGATGCTTCTGTTTTGGGTAGCACTGCTGAAAATGCAGGTAGGCATCAGGCTGGTCATGTTGGGCTGGCGGGAGGACCCCCACCTATATTGCCTCCCCCAACTCTGTGCTCCTAATTGCAGTCCCCAGTCGCACCTCTGCCTGAGACCCTCTGGCCCCAGCACCATGGCTACACCAGGCCAGAACATGGAGCTGAATCACCTGGTCCAGGACCAGCCACCTGGCCATGTGGCCCCTGGCCCTGCCCTCCAAAACCTGGTGGAGCACCTCCCTAATGTGCCCAGCTACCGCGCCCCAGTCACCCGTATCCCTGTCCTCACCTCCCGGAGAACCACCTTGTCCAACTCCAGCTTCGCGAAGGAGATCAGGAGCTCCATCCGCCGCCTAGGTAGCACCACCTCACCCAGCCAGCATGCTCATATCTGTGGTGTGTGCTTCTGCATGGCTAGGGCTGTCTTCCTGCCTGGGTGCTGTGGTCATGGTGTGGACCACTAGCTGTGCTTATGGAAAACCACTTCCTCTTCCTCTTCCTCTGCCAATCAATACCTTCATCCTGCTTTGTGGTAGTGACTTGAGGGGTTTTAGCTCCCTTCTCTTCATGTCTAAAAGTCCACCACAATTAGCAATTCATTTCTTTTTTCTTTTTTTGAGACAGAGTCTCTCTCTGTTGCCCAGGCTAGAGTGCAGTGATGCGATCTCAGCTCACTTCAACCTCTGCTTCCCAGGTTCAAGCAATTCTTATGCCTCAGCCTCCCAAGCAGCTAGGATTACAGGCACATGCCATCACACCTGGCTACTTTTTGTATTTTCAGTAGAGACAGAGTTTTGCCATGTTGGTCAGGCTGGTCTCAAACTCCTGATATAAGTGATCCACCCACTTTGGCCTTCCAAAGTGCTGGGATTACAGGCGTGAGCCACCACGCCTGGCCAGTAGGTTAAACATACATTTTTCTCTTTAGGCACATCATTTTTATATAGGTAATCATT
>NW_016107612.1:954201-994985 GCF_001604975.1 Cebus imitator
CTCCTGAGTAGCTGGGATTACAGGCACGCGCCACCATGCCCAGCTAATTTTTTGTATTTTTAGTAGAGATGGGGTTTCACCATGTTGACCAGGATGGTCTCGATCTCTTGACCTCGTGATTCACCCGCCTCGGCCTCCCAAAGTGCTGGGATTACAGGCTTGAGCCACCGCGCCCGGCCACACACCTTAGTTTCAACAAGTCACTTTGTCAGATCTCCAGGCCAAAAGGCTTGGACAGGGAGTCTGGGGTTGGGGTGGAGGGCAGTGAAAGGAGGGAAATGGAATAAAAGAGTAATGTGGGCACCAATTGCAGATAGAACCCACTGACCTTGAGAGTTTGCTGCTCAGCAAATTCCATTTCAGGAAAGAAGCTCTAGGTGCAGGCAGGCATCCTCAGAGGCGAGGGTGGAGGAAGGGCTGTCTGGATCCATTGATTGTGGCAAAGTCCCCATAGTGGCCTTTGGGCTGCCACCACTCACTGCCTGATGACAAAGAGCTCGGGGACATCCTGGCACCCTGGACTAACCCCTGTCACTACCCGAGCCAGACATGCCCGCTTTCCCTTTTGATTGGCTTGTTTATTTGTGGCTGACATGGTGCAGGGCTGCCTCTGAGATCAGTCCAGGCCGGCAGGACAGAGCATTTCACGGGAAGACATCCACTGTTGTCCTTCTCTCCTCTCCCTGGTGGGCACAGGGAGGAGGTGAGGTGGCACGCAGGTCATCCAACAGTAAGCTGTGCCACCCCGGCCTCCACCTTCTGGTGGGCAAGCCTTGAATCTACTACTCCAAAGCAGCCCACCCCTGTCATTGAGGATGCTGAATTGCTAAAAAAGAAAAAGAAAAAGACAGAAAGAAAAAGAAAAAGGAAACAAAATGACCCCAAAGCGTCCCCCAGCTCCCACCTCCACAGGCCACTTCCTGATTACTGCTAAATCTGTGTTTTTTTGTTTCTTTTTTTTTGAGATGGAGGCTTGCTCTGTTGCTTAGGCTGGAGTGCAGTGGCGCCATCTGGGCTCACTGTAACCTCTACCTCCCAAGTAGATGGGAGCTCAGGCGTGCGCCTCCTTGCTGGCTAATCTTTGTATTTTTAGTTGAGACAGGGTTTCATCATGTTGGCCAGGCTGGTCTTGAACTCCTCACCTCGGCTGATTCACCCACCTCGGCCTCCCAAAGTGCTGGGATTATAGGCGTGAGCCACCGCGCCTGGCCCCAATTCTATTTTTATTTGCTTACTATTTTTCTTTCAGTGGATTCTCTTTTTTATTTAATTAAGTATATTTAAGTAGGAAAACTTCTTATTACTATTCAAATGGAAAACCAGCATTGCTTGCCATAAACAGAGGCATAAATAAAAATAACCTCAAATAACACTGAAAACAAAATGGTGTTGCTGTTTTCTAATGAGATGGACGGGCCTGCTGAAGGCTTGCAGCTGGGGCCTGCTCTCTTAGCTGCAAATGGTTTTAGGCTGTGTCAGAGGCACTAAGACCACAGTGGCACCAACCTGAGACTTCCTCTCTGGGTATTCACTAAAAGGGGGGTAAATTTTTTTTTTTTTTTTTTTTTAATGAGATGGAGTCTCGACCTCTGTTGCCCAGGCTGGAGTGCAATGGTGCGATCTTGGCTCACTGCAACCTCCGCTTCCCAAGTTCAAGTGATTCTCCTGCCTAAGCCTCCCAAGTAGCTGGGATTACAGGCATATGCCACCACACCTGGGGAATGTTTGTATTTTTAGTAGAGATGGGGTTTTGCCATGTTGGCCAGGCTGGCCTCAAACTCCTGACCTCAGATGATCCTCCTGCCTCAGCCTCCCAAAGTGCTGGAAGTACAGGCATGAGCCACCGCGCCCAGCGGGAGTTAACATTCTTATTCTAGTTTATCTTTTGCCTTGTCTGTGCCGTCTAAGATCATCTTGTGTCCTCCCCGGTCCCTGGGAGCCCCACACTTGGGGAAATGTTCCCAGGGACACATTGAAACGGTGGGCTGACCCAGCTGTGCTGGAGCACATGATGATTCTAGGTGCTACAGACAAGGCAATGAGAAGCTGTAGTAAGAACATTACTTCCATTTTATTTTATTTTTTATTATTTTTTGAGACAGGATCTCGCTCTGTCGCTGAGGCTGGAGTGTGTGGGCATGATCTTGACTCACTGCAGCCTTGACCTCCCAGGTTCAAGCTGTCCTCCAACCTCAGCCTCCCAAGTAGCTGGAACACCATGACCAGCTAATTTTTATATTTTTTGTAGAGGTGGGGTTTTGCTGGGTTGCTGAGGCTGCTCTCGAACTTAAGGGATCCTTCCATCTCAGCTTTCCAGACTGTTAGGATTACAGGCTTGAGCAACTGTGCCTGGCCCCGCTTACATTTTTACCAACTTCTCCATTCCTGTTCATCCTCTTCTCCAGAGGATTTAGGTTTGCTCCATCAAACTATAGAGTAAGTGTAAGCAATTTAACACAGTGCTGGATTTTCTCATAAAGGCCATTTGACAAAAAGCACATATTAGCCAGGTGCGGTGGCTCATGCCTGTAATCCCAGCACTTTGGGAGGCCGAGGCAGGCAGATCACCTGAGGTCAGGAGTTTGAGACCAGCCTGGCCAACATGGTGAAACCCCCATCTCTACTAAAAATACAAAAATTAGCTGGGCGTGGTGGCAGGGGCCTGTAATCCCAGCTACTCAGGAGGCTGAGGCAGGAGAATGGCTTGAATCCAGGGGGCAGGGGTTGCAGTGAGCTGCGATCACGCCACTGCACTCCAGCCTGGGCGACAGAGCAAGACTCTGTCTCAATTAAAAAAAAAAAAAAAAAAAAGAAAGAAAGAAAGAAAGGAAAAAACACATATATAATTATTTCAAAATCCCCCCACTTCTCCCTTTTTGGGGGTGTATCCCTGCCTGCCTTGCTGGTGCCCAGACCTGTGCTCCATTGCTGTTGGAAGGGGAAGGAGGAACACCATTCCAGCCCCTCAGTACCCTCTGAGTTTGGACTTGGGGCAAAACTGTCCCTGCAGCCCCTGAGGTGGGTGATGGAGCCCAAGGCATGGCTGCGCCCAGGCTCCCTGGAAAGGACCCGATTCTCAGGAATGTGGGACATAGTACTAGGCCTCTCAGGTCCAGAGTCAGGCTAGCAGATGAATTTGGGGGCTCTTGGCTCGTACAAGAACAAGGACATGCCCAAGTGTGTAGCCAAATAGGGAGTACCACATGCTACACGGTGTGTTACCTTTGATTGGCGGGACCCTCCAAATGTCTCCATTTGATGCTCTTCAAGGATGTGAGGCTGGCCGGGCCCAGGGGCTCACCCCTGTAATCCCAGCACTTTGGGAGGCCAAGGTAGGAGGATCACCTGAGCTCAGGAGTTCGTCCCCAGCCTGGGCAACATGGTGAGACCCTGTCGCTACAAAAGTACAAAAACTAGCCAAGCATGGTGGTGTGTGTCTGTGGTCCCAGCTACTCAGGAGGCTGCTGGGAGGATCAGCTGAGCCTGGGAGGCAGAGATTACAGTGAGCTGTGATTGTGCCACTGCACTCTAACCTGGGTGATAGAGTGAGACTCCCCCTCTCAAAAATAAACAAATAAATAAAATATATGTTTTTAATGTGAGGACTTGTGCCTTCTGACTCCTCCCTACAGGCCTGGGAAGGCATGGTCAGCCTACCTTAGGGTAGGGAAACTGAGGCTCAGACAGGGGAAGCAGCTGATTCAGGCTGTGCTAGGCCAGGCGCCAGGACTCTGGCTCCCTAGGCTTTCCGTGCCCTCTCTGGGTGCTGTCACTGCCTCAGCTCCTTAGAGCTTGCTCAAGTGCAGGGAAAAACAAGCTGGGCTTGGAGAGCTAGGAGAGCTGGAGTTCCTGTGGCTTTGTGGCTTCTTATGTGGCTCCTGGGCTGGTGGCTGGGGTGGTGATGACCCTCAGAGAACTCTGGGCACTGCATTTTTGAACCCCCTGCATAGAGCTTTTCTGTGCGCCCCATTGGGAAGTGAAGCTACCAGAGCCCCCTCCAAACATGCTTTCTGTGGTTTCCTTCAAGAATACAGCCAGGCTCCCGGGACCTGCCTTTTGTCTCTTTCTGACTCTCTTCTCTCCTTCTCCCCCAGTGCCTGCCACGAAAGAGCATCCGGAAGTGCAGGTGGAAGATATCGATGCTGATGGGCACCCCCTCATGGTGGAAGAGAATCCACCCTCACCCGTGTTGCCGCCACCATCTCCTGCCAAATCTGACACCCTCACTGTCCCAAACTCAGCCTCGGGAACACACAGGTTAGCTTTTATGCTTTTATGCTTCTCTTGGGCTTTTCTCAGCACTGTGTCACCTGTTCATTTGGCAGATGAAGAGAATGAGGCCAGAGGGAGAAGCAGCTGGCCTAAAATCACACAGCGAGTTGGTGTCAGAAGTGGGACTCTGACACCCCTTCCTGGTTCTCCTAACTCCTGGCTTAGGGCTCTTCTAAAAGCTCTCATGGGAGGCCCTGTCCCAAATGCCCTCAGCTATAAATTAGAAGAAATAATATAATAAATAATATAGTAATAGCCGGGCACAGTGGCTCATGCCTGTAATCCTAGCACTTTGGGAGGCTGAGGCAGGTGGATCGTTTGAAAGAAGCCACAAAGCCACAGAAGCCACAGCCTGTTGGCCAGGAGTTCAAGACCAGCCTGGCCAACATAGTGAAACCCTGTGTCTCCTAAAAATACAAAAAAATTAGCTAGGCATAGTGGCCCTCACCTGTAATCCCAGCTACTTGGGAGGCCGAGGCATGAGAATTGCTTGAGCCTGGGACACAGAAGTTGTAGTGAGCTGAGATTGTGCCATTGTACTCTACCCTGGGCAACAGAGCAAGACTCCATCTCAAAAAATAAAAAAAAAATTAAAACTTTTTAAAGTAAATAATTTATATACTAATATATAATAAATATTACAGAATTAATTTCTACCTCATTTTATTTCATTTTTGACAGGATGCTATTTATTAAAACTTACATATGATTATAACTCACCAAGTACTTTTTTAAAAAACCCTCTTAAATTTTAAGTGTACAGTATGGTATTTTTACCTATATGCACATTATTTTACAGCAGATCTCTAGAACTTTTCATCTTGTATGATTGAAACTCTACACCCATTGAACAGCAAGTCCCCATTCTTCCCTTCACCCCACCCCAGCCCCTGGAAGCCACCATTCTACTTTTTCATTCTGCTTTCTGTTTCTGTGAGTTTGACTACTTTACTTGTCTCATATATGTGGAATCATGCAGTATTTATCTTTTCGGGACTGCCTTATTTCTCTTGACACAATGTCCTTAAGATTTGTCCACATTGTAGCACTTGACAAGATTTTCTTCTTTTTTAAAGCTGAGTAATATCCCATTGTATGGATATACCACATTTGATATACACTTGATATACCTCAAGTGGAGCCTGGGGACCAACCTCTCCTTCACTCCCTCTTCCCCTCTCCCTCTCCCTCCCCCTCCCCCTCCCTCCTTTTTATCTTTCCCTCCTCCCTCCCTCATCCCCCCTCCTTCCTTCCTCTCTTTTTTCTTTCTTTTCTTTTCTCTCACCATCCTTCCTTCCTTCCTTCCTTTCTCTCCCTCTCTCTCTCCTTCCTTCTTTCCTTCCCTCCCTCCCTTCCTCCCTCTCTCTCTCTCTCTCTTTCCTTCTTTCTTTCTTTCTTTCTTTCTTTCTTTCTTTCTTTCTTTCTTTCTTTCTTTCTTTCTTTCTTTCTTTCTTTCTTTCTTTCTTTCCTTTCTCTCTCTCTCTTTCTTTCCCACTGCATTCTCGACCTCCTGGGCTCAAGCAATTCTCCCTTCTCAGCCTCTTAAATAGCTTCGACTATAGGCACATGCCACCACACCCAGCTAATTTTTTATTTTTTGTAGAGATGGGGTCTCAGTATGTCGCCCAAGGCTGGTTTCAAACTCCTGAGCTCAAGCAATCCACCTGCCTCAGCCTCCCAAAGTGCTGGAATTATAGGTGTAAGCTGCCACACCCACCCTGCATTTTCTTTATCAATTTATCTGTTGGTGGACATTTCTATTGTTTCTATCTCTTGGCCATTGTGAATAAGTGTTACAATGAACATGGGAGTGCAAATATCTCCTTGAGATCCCGATTTTGGTTGTTTTGGATAAACACCCAGAAGAGGGATTGCAGGATCATATGGCAGTCCTATTTATAATATTTTGAGAAACCATCATGCTGTTTTCCACAGTGACTATACCCTTTTTCCTATTTCTCTGCATATTCATCAATGCTTGTTATTTTCTGGGGTTTTTTTTGGATCATGGGTATCTTAATAGGTGTGAGATGGTATCTCACTGTGGTTTTGATTTGCATGTCCCTGATTATATGGTTTGGCTCTATATCCCCGGCCAAATCTTCTCTCAAATTGTACTCCCCATGTGTCAAGGGAGGGACCTGGTGGAAGATGAATGGATCATGGGGGTGGTTTTCCCCATGCTGTTCTCATGGTAGTGAGTAAGTTCTCATGAGGTCGGATGGTTTAAAAGTGTGGCACTGGCCAGGTGCAGTAGCTCATGCATGTAATCCCAGCACTTTGGGAGGCCAAGGCGGGCAGATCACGAGGTCAGGAAATCGAAACCATCCTGGCCAACATGGTGAAAGCCCGTCTGTACTAAAAAATACAAAAATTAGCTGGGCATGGTGGTGTGTGCCTGTAGCCCCAGCTCCTTGGGAGGCTGAGGCAGGAGAATTGCTTGAACCCGGGAGGTGGAGGTTGCAGTGAGCCGAGATTGCTCCACTGTACTCCAGCCTGGTGCCTGGCGACAGAGCGAGACTGTCTCAAAAAANAAAAAGCGTGGCACTTCCCTTCTCTCTCTCTCTCTTTCTCCCTCTCTCTCCTGCTGCCATATAAGCTGTGCCTTGCTTCCCCTTTGCCTTCTGCCATGATCATAAGTTTCCTGAGGCCTCCCCAGCCATGTGGAACTGTGAGTCACTGAAACCTCTTTCCTTTATAGACTACCTAGTCTCAGGCAGTCCTTTATAGCAATGTCAAAATGGACTAATACACCAATGATTAGTGATGTCAAGCAGCTTTTCGTATGCCTGCCAGCCATTTGCATGTCTTTGGAGAAATGTCTATTTGAGTTCTTTGCCTATTTTTTTGTTATTAATGTATGTTTGTTTTGATATTGAGGTGTAGGAGCTTCTTATTTTTTATCAAATATATAATTTTCAAAGATTTTCTCCCATTCTCTAGGCTTCTTTTTCACTCCACTGTTTCCTTCTACACAGAAGCTTTTTAGATGGAGATAATTCCACTTGTCCAGTTTTTGCTTTTGTTACCTGTGCTTTCAGTGCCATCCACCCACTGTATTATTAGATAATATAATGTGGGCTGGGCACAGTGGCTCATGCCTGTAATCCCAGCACTTTGGGAGGCCAAGGAAGATGGATCACCTGAGGTCAGGAGTTTGAGACCAGCCTGGTCAACATGGCAAAACCTCCTCTCTACTAAAAAATATAAAAATTACCTGGGCATAGTGGTGTGCACCTGTAGCCCCAGCTACTCAGGAGGCTGAGGCAGGAAAGTCACTTGAAGCTGGGATGTGGCAGTTGCAGTGAGCCAAGATCACGCCATTGCACTCCAGCCTGGGTGACAGAGTGAGACTCCATCTCGAGAGAGAGAGAGTAAAAAAGATAATGTAATGGAAATACCATAGAACATTAGAAAGATAATCATCTACAACCCACCACCCTAGATGGTGTTTTTACTGCTCTGCCTTCTCTATGCCTGGGTTAGGCTCATGGTCTTGTGTGGTTTTAATTGGAGGAGGGATCCAGTTTACAGTGCTGTCTCATTCCATGCACCCTTTTCCATGTTGCTGGGCTGTCTCCTGAATGCTCACTTATGAGGGCTGTTGGGCATTCCTCCAGCTCCACGTGCCGGAATGAACTTAACAAATCCTCTCTTGTTGAGCCCTATCCATAATGGTGCCATGATCACGTGTTTGGTCTTCTCCTCTCTGCCCTTGGGCTCCCTTCTCAGAAGTGACACTCCTGGTCAAGGTGGTGCACATTTCTACACCTCTTCAGATAAATTTATTGCTGAGTGGTTAGAGCTGCTTTTGGACAACTGGAGCCAGGTCCCTGGGAGAAGGTTCTGCGTACAGCTGCAGGCAGGCTGCCAAGGGCGGGACAGTGCTTTTTAAGCTAAGGGAGGCTGTCAGTGCTGCTTCTGCACTGGCTGGATGGAGAGATGATTCTCTCTTCTTAATTAATTTTTGCTCTCACCCATGAGCTAATGAGTAATTGCTCAGCTGAGGTCAGAAGCCTGTCAGAATGGAGATGGCTGGGTATAGCAAACTGAGGGCGGTAAGGTCTTAACATAGAGAAAAGACATAGAGTTTCACTGAGCCACAGAGTACAGCTCAAAACTTCATCAGTTTAATTCACGGAATTATGTATAAAGCCCATTAAGTGATCCAGAAATGGCTCCAGTCATAGACATCTGGTCTATTTACCCCTGTTTCCTTTATATGGTCAGGGAAATGGTGCAGGCTGGGCTGGGCAGGGGGTGGCATATTTAGGAGAGGGAGAGGACCAAGATCATGTGGGGCTGGAATCCAAGCCTCTGGCGTTCTGCTTGTGAGCTGGGCCTGTGAGGCTCCTCTTGTCCCTGTCATTCATGCATTCACAAGCATGAACTGAACATCTGTATGTGCCGGGCTCATCCCTGGGGATGCATGAGGGAGAAGCCTGTCAGGGGCCTGCCCTCATGGGGCTGACGTTCTAGAGGGGCTGAGATAGACAGTGAACAAGTAACCAGATAAACAAACAGTGCCAGGTTGGATGTAACTATGAGAAATGGGCAGGAAACTTCTGCCCGAGCCCAGCCCTGAGAGGGGAGAGTTCTGAGGCCTGCCTCTCTGTAGAGGCCGAGGCTGGTGGGGCTGACTGTGAGCAGGGACAGAGTGAACATTGGGAGCAACTGACAAGAACCCCAAAGCCGTAGATTAGCTTAGGCAAGGCCCTCCTTGCAGCTTAAGGCCATGGCTTGGAGTGAATCTCAGAGCACTGCTGTAAGATGTGGCTCTTAACATGCGTCATTTAACCTCCCTAGGCCTCCGTTTTCCCTGTGTAAGACGAGGACAGAAACGCCTCTTGGTTACCAGAATTGTGAGAATTTGACGAGCTACTGCACCCTGCGGCATTCAGCCCAGGGCAGGCACAGGCGCTGCTGGGGGACCGGGAGCTGCCAGCTTAGGTCCTCACTCTGGCTTCTTTGGGGCAGCTTGCACTTTCGTGTTTTTGTTGTTGTTGTTGTTTTTTGTTTTTTTGAGACAGAGTTTTGCTCTTGTTGCCCAGACTGGAGTGCAATGGTGTGGTCTCGGCTCACCGCAACCTCTGCCTCCCTGATTGCAGCGATTCTCCTGCCTCAGCCTCCCAAGTAGCTGGGATTACAGGTACCCGCCACCACGCCTGACTAATTTTTGTATTTTTAGTAGAGATGGGGTTTTACCATGTTGGCCAGGCTGGTCTCAAACTCCTGACCTCAAGTGATCAGCCTCCCAAAGTGCTGGGATTATAGGCATGAGCCACAGTGCCCCACGGCAGTGTGCACTTTCTAGTCTCAGAAGAGTGCCCTGGGCTGGGTCCCAGCAATGAGATTTTTGGCCCTAGTCTTCTTGTGTGTGGCTGTTCTTGTTACTTAGAGTGCAAAAAAGTGAATCCATGAGTTTTGCCATTCTAGGCGAGTTGGCAGAAGGCAACAGGATCATTTCAGAACCTTCTAGAATCAATGTGGATGCCACACATCCCTCCTTCTGTATCCCCCTGGAAACCCTAGTGATAGAATCCGGAGTCATGGTGGTGAGGCTAGGGAAGAGCATTGGCTGGAACACTGGCAGACTCGGGTTTGGGTCCCAGCAGAGTGTTGCAGCTGCACAGTGATGGCCTCAGTAACCCCCGCTCCCAGCATCCTCTTGCTAGCTCTGTGACTGGCCCTCAGGGGCTGGAGTAGGAACCTCTGCTGATGTAAGCATCTTAGGAAGATGTGCTGACGTCAGCAGGTTTGGGCAGCTCGGGGCTTGGCCCTGGGATGTGCTCTTAGAGAAGAAACCTGAGGGAGGCTCCTCCTCTGACTCTCCAGCTGGGGAAAGTGGGGAATGTGGGGACTGGCTGGAGCTTTCAGCTTCTGTTGGGAATTGCAGAGTAATTACTGAAGATCCTTGTCAGGCTTGGTCCCAAGGTAAAGCTCCCTGCCTATGGATTCCATTTCTGATTAAACCTCACAGAAGTAAGGGCCCTGGTAAAAAGTAATCATGGCCTGGCATGGTGGCTCATGCCTGTAATCCCAGCACTTTGGGAAGCTGAGGCAAGTGGATCGCCTGAGGTCAGATGTTCAACACCAGCCTGGCCAACATGGTGAAACTCTATCTCTACTAAAAATACAAAAATTAGCTGGGCATGGTGGCACGTGCCTGTAATCCCAACTACTGAAGAGGCTGAGGCAGGAGAATTGTTTGAACCTGGGAAGTGGAGGTTGCAGTGAGCTGAGCTTGCACCACTGCACTCCAGCCTGGGTGACAGAGCGAGACTCCATCTCAAAAAAAAAAAAAAAAAAAAAAAAAAAGTTATCATGAACTTCCCTTGGGAAACCAAAGTCCCAGGACCTATTTTCTGGAAGTCAGCTGTACCATTTTGCTTTCACAGTGTCAGCTGAAGACCACAGCAAGACTGCCCTGTGCTCACCAAGGCTGAAGATAGCCTTATTGAGTTTAGCGATTGTAGCCTGACCTTCACAGCAGGGGCCCAGCCTCTAACCATTTTCTAGTCCTACCACTCCCAACTTGCATTTTATTTTCACGTCCCCACAGCCAGCCTTCTCCTGCTGATTCAGCTGTGTGTATTACCATGTTATGCCTATTTTTGATAAAACTCAGGTTAAATTCCTTTATTAGTCTATTCTTACATTGTTGTAAAGAACACCTGAGACCGGGTAGTTTCTAAAGAAAAGACAGAGACCGCGCATGGTGGCTCATGCCTGTTATCCTAGCACTTTAGAAGGCCAAGGCGGGTGGATCATCCGAGGTCGGGAGTTCGAGACTAGCATGGTTAACATGGTGAAACCCCATCTCTATTAAAAATGCACACAAAAAATTAGCTGCACATGGTGGCATGTGCCTGTAATCCCAGCTACTCGGGAGGCTGAGGCATGAGAATCACTTGATCCTGGGAGGCGGAGGTTGCAGTGAGCCGAGATCACGCCGCTGCACACTCCAGCCTGTGCGACAGAGTAAAACTCTGTCTCAAAAAAAAAAAAAAAAAAAAGAGGTTTAATTGGCTTGTTGTTCCACAGACTGTATAGGCAGCATGGCAGTATCTACTTCTGGGGAGGCCTCCGGGAGCTTATACTCATGGTGGAGGCAAAAGGAACAGGTTCTCAGATGGCAGCAGCAGGACTGGGGGCGGGGAGTTGCCACATACTTTTAAACAATCAGAATTCACTCACTATACAGCGTTAAGTGGGGCTGGTGCTAAACCATTCATGAGAACTCCGCCCCCATGATCCCGTCACCTCCCACCACATCCCACCTCCAACACTGGGGGTTGCAATTCCACGTGAGATTTGGTGGGGCCGCAGAGCCAAAGCAGATCAGGTCCCAAACTCTCAGCTCCATGTTCTTGACTGATCTGATGCTCATCCTGCGAGCTAACACATAAGCTTTCATGTGCTGACATGCATACCCGTGTCCCCAGACTCTAGGTTTCATGTGCTAACACTCAGCCTTCTATGTTTTAAATGCTAATGGAAGTCATTAAGTATGACCATTCTGGTTGGGCGCGGTGGCTCACGCCTGTAATCTCAGCACTTTGGGAGGCCGAGGCGGGCGGATCATGAGGTCAGGAGATCAAGATCATCCTGGTTAACATGGTGAAACCCTATCTCTACTAAAAATACAAAAAATTAGGTGGGCATGGTGCCACGTGCCTATAGTCCTAACTTCTCTGGAGGCTGAGGCAGGAGAATTGCTTGAACCCCGGGAGGCGGAGGTCGCAGTGAGCCGAGATCGTGCCACTGCACTCCAGCCTGGGGGACAGAGAGAGACTTTGCCTCAAAATAAATAAATAAATAAATAAATAAAAATAAAAAATTAAAAAATTAAAAGAATGACCATTCTTCTCCACCAGGACTTAATTCATGGACATATAAAATGTTCTTCCTATTGGTAGATATTGGCTGGCGGGGTCCTCCAGACACAGCCTTTGTGTTTCTACATCAGCTAGTTTGACTCTGTCTTAAACAGGATTCTTTCTCTAAAACTAGAGCTTGCTTTCTTGGTGGTATTAAGGAATTTCTCTCTCTTGGTCTTTTTTCTTCTTTCCCAGGCTTTCGAATTCCCCAGTAAAGCAATTCATTCTCACTTTTGGGACAGAGGGTGGGAGAATGCAGAGTTAACCCTAAGATGCCAAGGTAAAATAGAGTCAAAGGCACCTCTTCTACCAAGTCAGATGCCCAGGCTCCAACCTGCCGACGTCAGGCCAGGGGTGGGTTGGGTGAGAACCTTCTTGCATCTGAAATTCAGGTGGATTTCAGACCTAGACATCATCAGTCAAGACACTAATGGCTCCAAAATGCAGCACTCCGTGGCAGACTTGGACTTCCTGACTGATGGAGGACCCCAGGACAATTTAGTCCTCGTTCTTCAGATAGGGAGACCGGAGCTCAGGAGGGAATGGGACTTGCCCAAGGTCGCACTGTGAGCTGAAGACTGGACCCATGGCTTCTCTGATAGCTGAAAAGGTGGTCTGATAGAGTGGAGGGGAATGACGTGGGTGACTTTAGACCCAGAGCCGGAGAGGGGAAGGAAGTTTCAGCTGAGAACTAAGTGATAAGTCTCTCATTTACTTGGGTAGATTTAGTCCCATTTTACAGAGAGGGAAACTAAGGTAACTCAGAGTGTTTTAGCAATTTGCTGAGGTCACACACTGGTAAGAGCCAGGACTGGGGTGCAACACCAAGTCAGTGCTGTTACCTTTCTGCCAAGCCATTTAACAGATGGGAAGACTGAGGTCTGGAGAGTGACTATGACCCTCTCCTCTGCCTTTTCCCTCCCTCCAGGCAAACAAGGACCTAGAGCTTCATGCTCTGCCCCCATCGTCTATCTAGGAGTTGGTTCTATGTGATCTTTAGGGGTCAGAGTCATGGCACTTCTCCCTGGGCCCTCTGTCCTTGCTGAAGTCCCCCTCCACATCTGTGTCTTTACAGGAAGAAGCTGCCCTCTGAGGATGATGACGAAGAGCTCAAGGCATTGTCTCCAGCTGAGTCCCCAGTGGTTGCCTGGTTGGACCCCACCACCACGAAGGACACTGAGTGAGACCCCTCTGGGGTCTCAGAAAGCTGAAAGACTGGGCGGGGGTGGGGGATATAGGGGGCGGTGCTAGTGTTGATGCTTTTAGAACCTTCCACCACAAGGCAGACTTTGCCAGTGACTTCTGAGCAGTAAGTCAGGACCAGCCTCCTTCCCAGCCTGCTTCTGGCTGACCCAGGAGTCCTGTAACATCCAGTGGGCCCAATATCTGGGCCTAGCTGTGTCCACAGCCAGCAGCACTCAGAGAGGGAGGGATCACTAGGCAGAGGTCCCATTGTGAAGGAGAGGCTGAGGGGAGCCACCAGCAAGGCTCCTGCCACTGAACCCCTGAAAGGTCAGTGGGGACAGAGAGGACCACCAGGATCTCCAGTGGGTTCTGCCCTGGGGAGTTTGTGGGGAAAAAAAAAAAAAAAAAAAAAAAAAGATTCCCTGGCCTTACCTAGCTCCACTGGATCAGAACCACAGACAGTGGCCTGGGGAGTCCATATTTCCCACACTCCCCAGGGCATGTGGTGCAGCTGGCCTGCAGGACAATGTTTACAAACCACTATGATGACGCCAGGCACAGTGGCTCATGCCTGTAATCCCAGCACTTTGGGAGGCTGAGGCGGGCGGATCACCTGATGTCAGGAGTTCAAGACTAGCCTGACCAATATGGTGAAACCCCGTCTCTACTAAAAATACAAAAATTAGCTGGGCATAGTGGCGCATGCCTGTAATCCCTGCTTCTCAGGAAGCTGAGACAGGAGAATCGCTTGAACCTGGGAGGCGGAGGTTGAAGTAAGCTGAGATCGCACCTTTGTACTCTAGCCTGGGCGACAAGAGCTCCATCTTAAAAAAGATTAACAAAATAGATAGACAACTAGCTAGACTAATAAAGAAGAAAAGAGAGAAGAATCAAATAGATGCAAAAAAAAAAAAAAAAAAAAAAAAAGGAAAAAACCACTGTGGTGGCATTGGGACCTGGGTCTCTGAGATCAAACTGTCCCCAGGGCTGGGCCAATGAGAGGTATCTTCCCGAAGGATTTGAGAAGCCCTGGTGGGGTGGTGAGTGCCCCAGCCCTGGGCTATGCCTGGAGTCCCCATCACAGCCCTTGGCTGTGACTCCTGGATGAGCCAGGAGTAGGCATTCCTTCCTCCTTCCAGTCTTTCTTTTTCTATCCACAATCTTATGCAGTTTATGCTTAACAGAACTGTGGAAAGTTAGGAAAGATAAGGAAGCAAGAAGAAGCCCCGACCTCACCCTCAGTCCGGTTGCCCACCATAGCACTCAGTGGACTCACATTTTATGAGGTAGGGCAGGAGTAGGGGTAGGGTTTAATATGAGAAATGAAGGCAGAAATGAGGTATAATGATAAAACCTATCCTTGAAGACTCAAGGAGGTCAACTTGAAGACCCATGTATTGGCTAGGCAGGTAGGCTGCTGTAACAAATGGACCCCAAAGGCTCAGTGGCTTTGACCCCAAAGGAACACGATGTGTCATACGCCATCATTGTCTCACTAGTTGCATGAGTCAGGTCAACCGATGGCTCTGCTCCATGCAATCATTTAGGGACCCAGATGACAGCGGTCTGCCACTTTCTCCATGTGGCTTCCCAGATTCCACTGGTCGCCACCAGAAAGGGAGAACTCCAGGCCTGTCTTCAGCCAGGAGGCTCCAGTTGCATGTATTTTGTCTGAGAGCTCACATTCAATAGCGAGAGCCTGGCACGTGATCCCTGGCTGGGTGGCTACATCCCAGTGAGTGTGCGCCACGGGAGAGAATGTGTGGGGGGGCAGCTCAAGTCCCTGCCACACCTGTATGCCAGCTCTCATTAGAAGCCCCACACTTGGCCGGGCATGGTGGCTCACACCTGTAATCCCAGCACTTTGGAAGGCCAAGGCTGGTGGATTGCCTTAGGTCAGGAGTTCGAGACCAGCCTGGCCAACATGACGAAACCCTATCTCTACTAAAAATACAAAACTTAGCCGGGCGTGGTGGTACACGCCTGTAATTCCAGCTACTCGGGAGATTGAGGCAGGAGAATTGCTTGAACCCAGGAGGCGAAGGTTGAATGAGCTGAGATCGTGCGGCTGCACTTCAGCCTGGGTAACAAGAGTGAAACTCAGCCTGGCTTCCTCAGTTGAGCTCAAAAAGAGTAGTTGACTGCAGTTCCTGTGTCTTAATATATGAAAAAAAAAAAAAGTTAAAAAAGATATTCAGCTCAGCAAGATGATCTTAGTGAGGCCACTCAGAGGAAAGAAAGCACATTCACAGGCCTGCCTCTGTGCACCCAGGGCACACGCCCACGCTGAGTTGAATGCTAGGCAGGCTCATTCATTCTCTGACTCTCTGTTTCTCTCTCTCTCTCTCTCTCGCTGACAGTGCAGAAACTTTAATTCCTGTAAGCTAAAGGAATATAGAATGTATCTGCACTGCTTTTCCCACCAGCAGTTTCCTAAGCCTAAAAAAGTAGGCCTGCTTTCTCTGTGTTCTGCTCTTGGACACGTATCTCACATGAACCCCGCACTGGGACAAACGCCCAATTTTGCTGAACTCTAAACTGAGTTCTAAGAGTTTCCTGCTAAATTACAAGTAGAATCATGCTTTTTTCAGAACTGCCTATCTGAATCAACCTATGTGGTACATTTTCTAAAAGCTGGGCCAGAACACCTGGGCATTATTCTTGGACTGAATTTCCTCCTAGGAGATTACAGTAGGCCTATGATTTCTGATGTCAGGAGATGGGGGCAGGACTCACCTCCTTCAGCCTCTGTCAGAAGGTGGGACACAGACGCTGCACAGCTCTGGCCTAGGGGCTCAGGGGTCCCTCCCAGCTCAGCCTGCTCAGCTTTGGGTGGTGTTCCCACAGCAGCCAGGACCGTGCGGTCTCCACGGCCAGCACGAGTAGCGCCATCATCAACGACCGGCTCCAGGAGCTGGTGAAGCTCTTCAAGGAGCGGACAGAGAAGGTGAAGGAGAAACTCATCGACCCTGACGTTACCTCTGATGAGGAGAGCCCCAAGCCCTGTGAGTCTGGAGCTGGAGGGGGCCTATCTGGCCAGGATGGGGTGGGGCCTCCAAAGTCCCCTGTCAACTCACAGTGAGGGTGCCCCAAGGAAATGGTTGAGGTCCATGAGAGAAGCCCAGATCCCCAGTCTCTGGATTTGGGGTCCATATGAACAGGTTGAGATATGTACCCAAGAGTGGGAAGAAGATCAAAGTTCTGACCAACAATCCAGTTGCACTCAGCCCTCTCTCCTATGGGACAGGTGCCTTCACTGACACTTCTGTCCCTTTCCTACTGGTAGAAAAGGTGGTGCCACCCCAAAATGTATCTTATAGTCTTACACTCAGATTGTGTGCACAGCCTACTCTGGAACTAGGCAGTCTTATGTTTCAGAGACCTCAGTGCCTTGAAAGTTCTTATTGAGGCTGTTCGAGTGTTTCTTTTCTTTCAAGGCATCAGGAGGAAATAAGAAAAATGATCTCTTGTCAGGAGATTTTTTTAGATCTTTCCCGAGGCAGGCTGTATCTTGGAAATCACAGTGCCCACAGCAGACCATGCAGAGCCTGATGTCACAGTCTTGAAGCTAGAAAACATAGCTGTATTGAACCTATGAGAGCCAATCCCTGGGTAACCAAAAGTATCATCATAGATGCACAAGGAGGCTGTGATACCATCTGGTCTCTGTTTTTTGAGATGAAGGAGCTGAGATAGCCTCTCAGAAACCTGGAGCAACACTTCCTTGATTTTGTTAGGCCCTTTGGCCTTCCATCTATGGGTACTGGGAACACTGGGTTCAAAATGCCCCCATTCTATCAGAAGGAACCAAGGGGGCCTAAGCACAGACACACAAACAGACACCGAAACATCCAACTGGCCCAGAAAAAACTTGTTTGGGGCAGCTTCGGAGAAGCAGTTCCAGATTGGTAGTTGGTAAGAGTTTCTGGGTGGGCACCCAGGCTGCTGTTGAGGAGGGAGTTGCGGAGTTCACTCCAGGAAAGTGCCTTGGCTTCTGCACACAGAGCTTGCAGCAGTTTATATAATGGTGCCAGCACCCTCTCAGCTCTGGATCCAGGGTCTGCAATTGGGACCCTTCTCTCTGCATCTTCTATATGGGCCTCAGGGCTGGTTCTGATGGTCACCAATGTTATCCCACAGCCCCAGCCAAGAAAGCCCCAGAGCCAGCTCCAGACACGAAGCCTGCGGAAGCCAAGCCAGTGGAAGAGGAGCACTATTGCAACATGCTCTGCTGCAAGTTCAAACGCCGCCCCTGGAAGAAGTGCCAGTTTCCCCAGAGCATTGACCCGCTGACCAGTGAGTCCTGGGGCATGGGTGTTCCCACTGTGTGACACGAGAGGGCAGGAGAGTGGGAGCAAGGTGGGGAGAAGGTCAGGGGATTCGAGAGGTGGGATGGGAGGTCACAGACAACCTGCGTTCATGATCTTTTATACTTTTCAAAACCATTCCACACTTTCTTGCCTGATTCTGAAAACAAACCCAGCCTGGCCAACATGGCGAAACCCCATCTCTATTAAAGACACAAAAATTAGCTGGGTGTGATGGTGCACACCTGCAATCCCAGGAGGTGGAGATTGCACTGAGCTGAGATCGTGCTACCACGCTTCAACCTAGGTGACAGAGTGAGACTCTGTCTTAAAAACAACAAAAGTCCCTGGAAGAGAAACATAAGATCACCTCCATCTTACGGATGAGGAAACTGAGGCGCAGAGAAGTCAGTCAGGCTAACAATGCAACTAGTTAGTGCAGACCCAGGACTCCTGACTCTTGGCCAAGTCCTTTTTTCACCCTGGTCATGCTGGCTTTTTTCCTGGAGCTCCTGCTCTGAGCAGAAAAAGGGCGGGAGTTCTTCCAATATCACAGTGAATCACTCTCGCTTCCCTGTAAGCCCACTCCATATTCTTCAGAAATAACACCACTTCATATGTGCATAGCACTTTAGAGTTTACAGAGGTCTTCCTGCCTTTCTTATCTGACCTTTTCCTGTGTTTTCGCAGAAGAGGACAGGACAGGTGCCAGAGACAAACTTTCTCAAGGTCACACATTTGGGGGACCAGGACTTTAACCCTGGTGTCCACTGGGTTTCTCAAATAACCTGGTAGCCTGGCAGGCTCACACCTGTCATCCCAGCACTGAGAGAGGCCACAGTGAAAGAACTGTTTGAGCCCTGGAATTCAAGATCAGCCTGGGCAACATAATGAGAACTCATCTCTACAAAAATAAAAATAAATAAATACATAAATAACCAGGTGATCTGGAATGCCCATCCATCCATCCATCCATCCGTGCATTCACCTGTCTGTCTATCTTTCTTTCCATCCTCCACGCATTATTTACTATTTTATATTTACTAAGGCAGGAAATACATTTTAGGAAAAAATTAAAGAAGAATGAAGGCAAATGGGTTTTCTAGTTGGCTATTATCTTATAATGACAGCATTTTCTCTCCTGAGAGTACTCTGATTTATTAGGGCTTAGCAGTGATTTATTTCTTTTTATGTTTTATTTTTCAAGTACTGACTGCCAGTTAAGCAGTGATTTATTTATTTATTTATTTTTTGAGACGGAGTTTCGCTCTTGTTACCCAGGCTGAAGTGCAATGGCGCGATCTCGGCTCACCGCAACCTCCGCCTATGGGTTCAGGCAATTCTCCTGCCTCAGCCTCCTGAGTAGCTGAGACTACAGGCACGTGCCACCATGCCCAGCTAATTTTTTTTGTAGTTTTAGTAGAGACGGGGTTTCACCATGTTGACCAGGATGGTCTTGATCTCTTGACCTCGTGATCCACCCGCCTCGGCCTCCCAAAGTGCTGGGATTACAGGCTTGAGCCACCGCGCCTGGCCCAGTGATTTATTTTTAAAGCAGATTTTTTTTTTTTTTAAGTAGAGAATGGTCTTGCTATGTTGCCCAGGCTGGTCTTAAACTCCTGGACTTAAGGAATCCTCCCACCTGGGCCTCCCAAAGCACTGGGATTACAGGAATGAGCCACTGTGCCTGGCTCCTAAAGCAGAGAGTTTTACACACACACACACACACACACACACACACACACACACACACACACACACTCTCTCTCTCTCTCTCTCTCTCTCTCTCTCTCTTACAAAAGTGCCACATGTAGTAGTTGAAGGAAAGTGCAGAAATGTAGAAAGAACAAAGCCCCCAGCCTGATCCCACTGGTGAAGAGCCTTGCCTGGCTGATGCTCTAGCATCCCCGCCTGTCTTCCCCGCAGACCTCATGTACATCCTATGGCTGTTCTTCGTGGTGATGGCCTGGAACTGGAACTGTTGGCTGATTCCTGTGCGCTGGGCCTTCCCCTACCAGACCCCGGGCAACATCCACCTCTGGCTGCTGACGGATTACCTATGCGACCTCATCTACTTCCTGGACATCACTGTGTTCCAGATACGCCTGCAGTTTGTCAGAGGCGGGGACATCATTGTGAGTCACCGGCAGCTGGTGGTGGGGTGACCAGGGGCAGATCTCCCAGCCAGAGCCTTCAGGGCACTGACTCCTGATGCTGTCATAGATGACAAAATCAATGAATAAGGAAATCTCAAGAACGGCTGCTGCGCTTGCTCAACAGCATGATTGGTTATTTTTCATGCCTTTGATATGTTCAAACTGCACACATTAGATATTGCTCATAGGTGGAGAAGTGGTCCAGAGAGTGGTCCTTAGTGAAGACGCACCTGATTTGAATCCCACCTCCACCATAACTAGCTGAATTGCCTCTTTGAAACTCTGTTTCCTCATCTGTAGAATGGGGATAATAATAGCTTCCACCTCCTAGCATTGCCATGAGGATTGGTTGAAACGATGCCTGCAGGGCATTCGGCACAGGTAACTGCTGGCAATCGGCTTTGCCCAGGGATCTTGCAAAGAATACACTGATGCTCTCTTACTTGAGCCAGTGAGACCCTGGCCTCTGGTCCAGCCCCCCCACCAACTCCTTACCAGGGAGGAAACTGAGGCCCTGACTGTGACTTCTCAGTAACAGGAGGCACAGTCACTGTCTCCCAGTGTGGGTCACTTTCCAAAATTCCACCCCTGCAGTGCCTGTTTTGCTGTGTGCAGACAAGTTGAGGTTTTGCCTCTAAACAATTTAGAGTAAGGAGATTTCCTTGAAGAACCTCTTTTCTGGCCTGATCAGAGTGGTTATCAGTTCCTTAGTAAACAGATGTGCAAATGGTCCAGGTGAGACCAATGGACAGAGACAATGAGCTTAATATCCTCGTTTTCCACCCAATCAATCAGAATCTAGCTGGGTGACTGGAACAAATCCCTCCTCCCCGGTGGGTGGACTTCTCCACCTGTAAAACTCAAGGCTTTCACCAAGGCTCCGATGGTCCTCAGGGTTGTTACGCTCATTTGAGTGGGGGTTCTTGGGGGAATTTCACAATTGCTCCCCACAGGGTCAGGGATTAAGCTCATGATTCCCTTTCTTTCAGACGGACAAAAAGGACATGCGGAATAACTACCTGAAATCTCACCGCTTCAAGGTGTGTGCTGGGAAGGCAAGCTGTAGTGTCTGCAGGGTTTCAGAAGGGGGTGTCTCAGAGGGCCCTGGGTGCCTGGGGGACCCATTCGATGTGGTTTCTACCACACCAAGGGATACTGGTCCCTGTGGGAATATCCTCCAAGCCGAAAGCCCCAGGAGATGAGCACAGGCTGTGTGGTCCCAGAAGCCACCTTTTTTTTTTTTTTTGAGACAGGATCCAACTCTGTCTCCCATGCTGGAATGCAGTGGTATGATCTCGGCTCACTGCAACCTCCACTTCCCAGGTTCAAGTGATCCTCCTGCCTCAGACTCCCTAGTAGCTGGGATTACAAGTGTGCGCTACCACGCCCAGCTAATTTTTGTGTTTTTAGAAGAGATGTGGTTTCACTATGTTGGGCAGGCTGGTCTTGAACTTCTGACCTCAGGTGATCTGCCCACCTCAGCCTCCCAAAGTGCTGGGATTACAGGCATGAGCCACCATATCTGGCCAGGAGCTACCTTTCATTGTGTCTGTACCACTTCCGCCCCTGCTGGGTGGGATACAGCAGCCACTATCGGGGATAATGAACCTGCCCTTGGGGCTGGCGACTTGAGCTTTGAAGCCAAACAAGAGCCTTTTGGTGGGACACCTTTTGCCCTGTAGCTGTAAGCTCTCCTGGGACATTGTGACCTCACCTTCCTATGGAAGGGAGAGACACCGCCTCTCACTCCCCTCACCCTCAACTCTGGGGTCACCTGTTTTACCTCCATGGTGTCCCATTGGGATTTCAGATGGACCTGCTCAGCCTCCTGCCTTTGGATTTTCTCTATTTGAAAGTCGGTGTGAACCCCCTCCTCCGCCTGCCCCGCTGTTTAAAGGTAGGACAGCTGGGCCCACCACCCCAGGGCTTCAGCTCTGCACCAACACTGGCATCTTCTCTTCTGCCACCAGCAGCACTGGGGAGGGGAGCATCCTCAAGGAATGGCCTGAGGGGAGATGCATTTATTCCATGTGTGTCCTAGTGGAGAGTTCATTACAATTGCTAGTGCTTCTGTGATGCTGCATGGTAGGTAGTGTTATTGCCAGCATTTTACAAATGAAGGGACCGGGGCACAGAGAAGTTAAGTAATTTGCCCAAAGTCACACAGCCAGGAGGGAGTGGAGCCCAAATTTGAATGCAGGTCATCTGTCTCCACTGTTTATGCTCTCAGTGAATATAGAGATTCCCAAGAGGGGGCTTCTGTATTATGATGGTCTCTGTCTAAAAGATGGGGGAATTGCTGCTTGGAGAGGCTGAGGGACTTGCTCTAGGTCACAGGAGCAATGAAGAGCCAGGGATGATTTGAATGCACAGCCGGACACCCATCTCATCACTGGCCAGGCCTCAGTGTCCTTCCAGCCGTTCCCCCTGCCACTCACTGGGCAGAGCCAAAGTCTCCAGGATGGTCTGGCTGCCACAGCGTGGGCTAGAGATCTGGCCATGGTCCTGTCATGTGACCAGGGTGGACAGCCACTCAGAGTATTCGGGATCCCTCAAATGGATTTTGCTGACCAACGAATCACATTCATCTCTCTCCTGAAATGATGTCTGGTGCCTTTTTCTGAAAACAATACTGAGGGAATTTACAAAAAGTCAAATGCAGTAACATGAACAACCTGGAGAAACTGGGTGGATAAAACTAGGGGGCACATAAGTGCCCTGATGAAAAGAAAGCACGCCTATGTGGAATTGATCATGGAAACTGCCTCTGAGCTTCCTGGCTGCCAAGAGGAAAGGGGAAAGTGGAATTGGCATGATTCTTCTCTGACCCATGCTAGCCTCCCAGGGGCTGCAGAGGTTGCTTTAGAGCCAAACATCAGAGTGTGGAAGGTTGGGTCCACAGGCCCAAGTTCCACCCCAGATTTAGAGGTGAGATCTACATTTTGGTTCACGTGGTGGCCCCAGTGAGAGGGCATAACTCACAGCCTAACATTGAACACCACGCCATGGACAAAACTTTCTGAGTGAGGCATCCAAGCCCCTGTTCTTTCTGCCTCCAGTTTAAACTGTGGGTGGAATTAAAATGAACACCTGGATGACTGGCATATCCCTTAGGGAATCTTCATAAATACTGTTTTCAAATGTCAAAAAATAAATACAAAGATCCAGAGATGGTTTAGCATAAGGAGAGAGCTTGCAGCTTTGAGTCTGGCCTGAGTTTGAATGCTGAGTCTCTCACATACCAGCTGTGTGCTTTGGACAAGTTACTGGACTACTCTGAGCACCAGTTTCTGCCAAAGGAGAATGACAACACATATTTCATATGTAAATAAGCAGTAAGGTAATGTATATAAATGTATATGCTGGTTAGGCGTGGTGGCTCATGCTTATAATCCTAGCACTTTAGAAGGCCAAGGCAGGAGGATCACTTGAGCAGAGAAATTTGAGACCAACCTGGGTAACAAAGTGAGAGCCTGTCTCTACAAAAAATTTAAAACTTACCCAAGAGTGGTGGTGTGTGCCTGTAGTCCCAGCTACTTAGGAGGCTGAGACTGAAAAATTGCTTGAGCCCAGAAGTTCGAGGCTGCAGTGATCTATGATCGCACTGCTGCACTCCAGCCTGAGTGACAGAGTGAGACTCTGTCTCTTAAAAAAAAAAAAGCCAGTCATATAAAGATACTCAATTAATATACTTTATTATTATAAATAAACATTCGAAGGATATAAGAGTGGGGTGTTAGTTATGCTGTCTCTTTATAAAATTGTTTTCTTTATAAGAAACAATAAAAACAGCAGCATCTTTATTCATTGCACCCCTAAAAGTCTCATGATAGGGTTCAGAAGGTCCAGGAGTCCCCTGGAATTACATTAAAATTGTGAGAACAGGATTTTATGTCATTTCCAAGGGAAGACAGGCAATGACTTTCATCAGATTCCTAAATGGAGTTTCTGGCCCCTACCCCTCAAAGAGCCGAGGACTTCTGATTTTGAATGCTCACCGTCCTGTTCCCTCCTCCCGGGGGCTGCAGGAAGGGCCCTGAGTCCTGGCACCCGTGGGCGTGAGGGCAGCGAGCTACCTGCGGGCAATGGACTGCTCTCATGCCCTGCTCTCCCTCCAGTACATGGCCTTCTTCGAGTTTAACAACCGCCTGGAATCCGTCCTCAGCAAAGCCTACGTGTACAGGTGAGACTCTTCCGCGTGTGCATGCATGGACACACACAACACACAAACACACAACACATACACACATACAACACATACAACAGACACAACACTCAATACACACAACACACATGACACGTGACACACAATGCACACACGATGCAAATGACACACTACGCACAATACACACATGACACAACACAATGTACACATGACACAAATGGCACACACGACACAAATGGCACACACATGACACAAACAGCACACACATGACACAAACGGCATACACACAACGTACACACACAACACATACAAATGACACACACACAAAACACACACACACACACACACACACACACACACACACCACAGGAAGTTTACACCTAGAATATACAGCAAGGCATTTTCTACCCCTACTGACTTCCAGGCCCTGTCTCCACTGGAAGCCAGGCGACTTCCTGGTCCCTCCCCTTTCCTGGAGAAACGTTTGTTATTTAGAGAACCAGGAATATCTGATGCCCCCCACTGTGATGAGGGCACACATCAGCCGGCAAGACGGGCTTACCAGCATTGCAGCCAGCTGGGCATCATTTTGGCCTCAGCTCCAGGAACTGGAGTCCCCAGCCGGCTCTCACAGAAAGGGAACAGATGTAAGGTGGCAGCGACCATGTCACAGATGTCTAAGGATGGGGTGCAAGACCAGCCAGGCTGTGCTAGGGAGCAAGGTTCCTGTCCACATCTCTTCCGGGGCAACACGGCCCAGCTTCAACTCCTCTGCACACATCACTCCTTCCCGCCCCTCCTCCCACATTTCCCCTCTGGCCCCTCCACTTGCCCAGTGCACAGGCAGCTCTGCTACTTCTGTGCCAATTCTAGCCCCAGCTCCTGACAACACCCCATTCAAGCACCACACTTCCTAACTGGTGCAATCTCAACAAAGCATCCAATCTGGCAGCCCAGCCATGGGTTGGCTCCCACTGGCCAGGTGTGTACCCCTCGCCGCCCCCTTCCACCACTGTGTTCATGCGCTGCGTTCCTTCTGCAGGGTCATCAGGACCACAGCCTACCTTCTCTACAGCCTGCATTTGAATTCCTGTCTTTATTACTGGGCGTCCGCCTATCAGGGCCTCGGCTCCACTCACTGGGTTTACGATGGCGTGGGAAACAGGTGAGCCACAGTCGTCCTCCCGGGACCACACCTGGGTGATCTTCCTGTTCTTTATAATTCACAGCACAGAGACTCCAGGAAGGAGCATCATTGCTGCTGTGTTGCCAAGGCCAGTTTGCTCCTAAGGAATCGCTGGCATGACAAGGCTCAAGAGCTACGTCTTGGGCCGGGCATGATGGCTCACACCTGTAATCCCAGCACTTGGGAGGCTGAGGTGGGCGGGTCACCTGAGGTCAGGAGTTTGAGACCAGCCTGGCTAACATGGTAAAACCCCGTCTCTACTAAAAATACAAAAATTAGCCAGGCGTGGTGATGTGATCCTGTAATCCCAGCTACTGGGTGTGGGGGGTGAGGTGGGAGAATCGCTTGAACTCAAGAGGCAGAGGTTGCAGTGATCTGAGATCGTGCCATTGCACTCCAGCCTGGGCAACAAGAGTGAAACTCCATCTCAAAAGATAAAAATAGAAAAAGAGCCACATCACCACATCTTCCCTAAGCTAAGGTTTCCTGAGCATCTGAGTGTGTCAGGCGGGAGATACTGGTATGAACGAGACTTGCTAGGCAGATCCTTTCCACATCCAAAGTCTAGTAGGGTGGGCAAATACACTATGTGTGCCTCTACTCCTGCTTCCCCGGGCACGGCCAAGAGCGAGTGAGGCCAGAGAATACTTCCCAGCACAGCTCCCTAGGCACCGCTACCATGGAGGCGCCAGTGAACAAGATGAGACCCACTTGCCAATCAGAGAGCTGCCATCTCTTATGAGACTTGCCAAAGGGATGATGATGATGTGTGAACCAAAAAGTATCTGGTACACGTTTCAATCAATTTAGAAAGTTTATTTTGCCAAGGTTAAGGATGTGCCCGTGACACAGCCTTGGGGGTTCCTGATGACGTGTGCCCAAGGTGGTCAGGTGCAGCTTGCTTTTATACATTTTAGGGATGTGTAATACATCAATGAATACATAAATGTAAGGTTTATATTGGTTAGATCTGGAAGGGCAGGACAACTGAAAGGGAAGGGTAGCTTCCAGGTCATACGTAGATTTAAAAATTCTCTGCTTGGAAAAAAAAAAGTCTGGGTGCGGTGGCTTATGCCTGTAATCTCAGCACTTTGGGAGGCTGAGGCGGGCGGGTCACCTGAGGTCAGGAGTTCAAGACCAGCCTGACCAACATGGGGAAACCCCGTCTCTACTAAAAATACAAAAATTAGCTGCGTGTGGTGGCAGTGCGTGCAGTCTCAGTTATATAGGCTGAGGAACAAGAATCACTTGAATCCAGGAGGTGGAGGTTGTGGTGAGCCGAAATTGCACCATTGCACTGGGTGACAGAGCAAGACTCTGTCTAAAAAAAAATAATAAAACAAATAATAAAAATAAAAAATAAAAATTCCCTGCTTGGCAATTGGTTGAAACACTTACTTTAGTTTTAGACAGATCAGGCTGGAGTGCAGTGGTATGATCTCGGCTCACTACAACCTCCTCCTCCTGGTTCAAGCAATTCTCCTGCCTCAGCCTCCTGAGTAGCTGGGGTTACAGGTGCATGCCACCATACCCAGCTAATTCTTGTATTTTTAGTAGAGACGGAGTTTCACCATGGTGGTCAGGCTGGTCTCGAACTGATGGCCTGTGATCTACCCGACTCGGCCTCCCAAAGTGCCGGGATTACAGGCGTGAACCACTGTGCCTGGCCTGAAAGACTTATTATCAGTGGAAAGGAGTGTCTGGTTTATGATAAGGGGTTGTGGTGATCTAGGTGTTTTCATGCAGATGAAGCCTCCATGTAGCGGGCTTTAGAGAGAAGACACTATAATGTTTCTCACCAGACTTAAAGTCTGTGTTGATGTTGACGCTGCAGGGGTATAAAGAGGCGTGTCCCACCCCCTCTTCCTTCATAGGCTGAATTAGGTTTTTAGATCACTATGGAAAGCCCTTGGCCAAGAGGAGGGGTCCATTCAGATGGTTGGGGGCCTTAGAATTTATTTTTGGTTTACAATGATGATGATGGTGACGATGATGATGACAAGTCTCATCAAAGCAGCAAGCCTTGTAGGACACCTGTTTCATGCCATCCCTGTTTAAAGCACTGAACATGATAACTCACAACCAGCACATCAGATAGGTATCATCCCATCCTCATTTCACAGATGAGGTAGCAGATACTAGTTCCCAAGGACACATAGGTCATGAGTTACAGAGCTGGAATTTGAACCCAGGTGTTGTGGCCACAGAGTCCTAACTGCTGTACCATCTTCCTTGATGAAAAGGAAAAGTGCCAACCTGGTGGCCAGAGGGTGTGGGGGAAGTGGGCATGAGCATAGTTGATTCCAGCAAAAGTCATCAAAAGTTACAGAGAGTTTAAAAGTTTTTAGCCAGGTGCAGTGACTCATGCCTGTAATCCCAGGGCTTTGGGGGGCCAAGGTGGGTGGATCACCTGAGGCCAGGAGCTCGAGTCCAGCCTAGTCGACATGGCGAAACCACAACACTACTAAAAATACAAAAATTAGCCAGGTATGGTGATGCACGCCTGTAATCCCAGCTGTTCAGGAGGCTGAGGCAGGAGAATTGCTGGAACCCGGGATGGAGAGGTTGCAGTGAGCTGAGATTGTGCCACTGTACTCCAGCCTGGGCAACAGAGAGCAAGAGCCTGTCAAAAAAAAAAAAAAATTAAATTATTGTGATGAACAGACTTAATTTTTTAAAAGAGTGACTTGAAGTTTATAGAGAGGTCCATTGGAAAGTAGTGAGAGTTCCTATATATATTCCACCTAAATTATTATTAGTTTTTGAGACAGGGTCTTGCTCTCTGTTGCCCAGGCTGGAGTGCAGTTGTGCCATCTTAGCTCACTGTAACTTACACCTCCCAGCCTCAAGTGATCCTCCCACCTCAGCCTCCCAAGTAGCTGGGACCACAGGCACATACCACTGCACCTGTCTAATTGTTTGTATAGATGAAGTTTTGCTGTGTTGCCCAGGCTGGTCTCAGTCTCCTGAGCTCAAGCCATCTGCCTGCGATTGGCCTCCCATAGTGCTGGGGTTATAGGCATGCACCCCATTTTAAGGCTGGATGGTGTTGAAGGTGACACTCTCTCCCCTGGTTGTGGTGAGCCGAAATTGTCTGTCAAAAGCCTTAAGCAGGAGAGTGAGCAGAGGGAGGGCTCTCGGAAAGCCCACCCTCTCTGATGGGAGGGAGCACTGAGAGAGGGGAGGCAGCAGAGAGCCAGCAAGGGGCCCTGCTGTGTCAGCAACAGCAGCAAACCCTCCAGGCCAAGGGGTGGCTTGACCGGGTGCTGGGGAGGGAGGGCAGTGTGGGCAGGAGGGATGCATGGGGTGGGGGCCTGCAGAGTCAGAGTGGAGGCTTGAGGGACGAGGGATGAGGAGTCCCAGGTGTGACTTCTAGAGCTGCCCCCTGGCGGTGGAGACAGGCCACTTCTCTTTTCTGGGCCTCAGTTACCTCACCTGCAAAATGGGGCTGCAATTGGGACACCCACCTTAAAGAGGTGACTGAGGAGTGGATGCCTCTGAGCTGCTGCCCTAGGGCCTGGGCACAGTGGGCGCTCAATTGGCCACAGTGAGGATGAGAAGGTGGAAGAAGGAAAGGTCCAGTAGGAGTTAGTCACTGAAGGGGGCTCCACCTCACTCTGGGCTGTGCCCAATAGTGACACAAAATGCCCGAGGTCCAGCTGTCCAGCTCCAGGCCCTTGTCCTTAGTAGGAACAGGTGGGTCACTTGCTTCCAAGGTGGCTTCTTCATAGAGGGGTTCTTTGTTCAGAACGTCCCCTCCGAGTACAGATGCCCCAACCTCAGCCACCATGGCCATGGCTCTCGCCCTCTGAGCCCTGGCCTGAGGGGGCCATGCCTTTACAGAGATGACCCAGGCCAGTTGCGGTGTCTCATGTTGTAATCCCAGCACTTTTGGAGGCTGAGGCAGGCGGATCGCTTGAGCTCACAAGTTTAAGACCAGCCTGGGCAATATGGCGAAACCCCCTCTCTACAAAAAATATAAAAATTAGCTGGGCATGGTGGTGCATGCTTGTAATTCCAGCTACTCAAGAGGCTGAGATGGGGAGAGCGCTTGAACCTGGGAGGCGGAGGTTGCAGTGAGCTGAGATTGTGCCACTGCACTCCAGCCTGGGCGACAGAGTGAGACTTTGTCTCAAAACAGACGTCCCAGAGGCCACGGCAGCCCAGGCAGGCAGGAGGGGAGTTCCTGACAGCTTCTGTGGGCTGGAGAGTATCAGGGGTGGGGTCAAGGTCTAATGCTCCCCCTTGTCACCAGTGGCCCTGTTACCCGCTCCCATTCACAGCCCTGCTCCTGAGCCCTGACCAGACCATTCATTCATTCACTTCCTCATTCATTTAACCCTTCACCAGGAGGCAGAGAGGGACTTGAAGGCCCTTTCTATGCAAAGGGGAGAACGCAAGTTCTGCGTGGAATTGAGCTCTGTGACCTTACCCTTTCTGAGACCCAGTATTCCCTTATGCACAATGGGGGTAAATTACATCCACATTTCTTTTCTTCTCTTTTTTTTGAGATGGAGTCTTGCTCTGTTGCCCAGGCTGGAGTACAATGGCACGGTCTCAGTTCACTGCAAACTCCACCTCCCGGGTTCAAATGATTCTCCTGCTTCAGCCTCCCGAGTAGCTGGGATTGCAGGTGCCAACCACCATGCCAGGCTAATTTTTGTATTTTTAGTAGAGAGAGGGTTTCAGGTAATGTTGGCCAGGCAGGTCTCAAACTCCGGACCTCATGATCTGCCCACCTCAACCTCCTAACGTGCTGGGATTACAGGCATGAGCCACTGCGCCCGCCGATATCTAGATTTCTTATGAGAAATAATAAATAAATATGTGTAGCACGTCTAACCTGGGCCTGAACAGGAGCTGGTACCCCGACCCACCACGCTATGGCTATTGTTGTGGGAAGCCAGCACGTTGGGGTATAGGGATTTGAGGGGTCACAACCCCCCCTGGACATTGGAGCTAAATTTTTTTTTCCCAGGTGATTTTATTTTATTTATTTTATTTTATTGCATTTTAGGTTTTGGGGTACATGTGAAGAACATGCAAGATTGTTGCATAGGTACACACGTGGCAGTGTGATTTGCTGCCTTCCTCCCCATCACCTATGTCTGGCATCTCTCCCCTTGCTATCTCTCCCCAACTTCCCACCCCCCACCGTCCCTCCCCTATTTCCCCCCAACTGACCCCAGTGTGTAGTGCTCCCCTCCCTGTGTCCATGTGTTCTCANCAAGATTGTTGCATAGGTACACACGTGGCAGTGTGATTTGCTGCCTTCCTCCCCATCACCTATATCTGGCATTTCTCCCCATGCTATCTCTCCCCAACTCCCCACCCGCCGCTGTCCCTCCCCTATTTCCCCTACAGACCCCAGTGTGTAGTGCTCCCCTCCATGCGTCCATGTGTTCTCATTGTTCAACACCCGCCTATGAGTGAGAACATGCGATGTTTGATTTTTTGTGGAGCTAAAATTTGAGAATATTTGGGCTTTTCTAGGGAAACAGTGCTGGCTTTCTCTAGATTCTCAAAGGCGCTTGTGCCCCAATAAACTAAGAACTCTCCTCCCTGGGGCTAAGCCTGGCACATCCGTCACTGGGCAGCTTGGGGAAGGGAGGGTAAACAGAGCAGGGTGGGGCAGGGGGACAGCAGTCTGGGACCTCCTTCTGCAGGACCCTCTATGGGAGGAGCTCTAGCTGCCCAGCAGAGGGAAGGGCACACTTCCTTGGCAGAAATACTGTTTCCCAAATGACATCCTGCAGGGAACCCCAACATGTGAACCAAGTATGAGTAACAAAGGAGGATTCCTCAGAAATTCCAATATTAGGAACTTTTACAAAGCGAGCATTTGTGGAGGGCTTGCTGTGTGCTGGGGGCTCGAGGTCCCAAGCGCCTGCAAATGCCAGACCCTGCCTCCTGCCCCAGGGCTCTCCTGCCTCGGTTCTGCCCAGCCTGAAGCACAGAGGGTCCCCGCAGACCCAGTAGCGTGGAAGGCAAGGAGACGAGACTTCAGGGAGGCCCTAAGATGTGCCATGTCATTGGAAGATTCCTCCAACCTGAAAGGGTTTGGGGTAAAGCCAGAGCTTTGTGGACATCGTGCCTATGTCCTCTCTCTGTTGGTGACCCAGTGGCATAAGCACCCAGCTCCCGGACAGCCCAGGGGTCTGCAGAGTTGGCGGCTGCTCCATTCGGCTAAATGCTGCTTCACGCGCCCTCTGATGGCCAGAACCAGTATGACAGTGGCTTGATTGGCCTGTCCTGGGTTCTGAAACTTTTAGGCAACAGGTGATGGGGAGGTGCAGGGCAGTCCGCAGTGTTGCCCAAGGCCCCGCAGCTATCAGAGGCAGAGCCCCCACCACACTCCCCAGCAACCTCTGCTTCCTCCTTCCAGAACGCATTGCACATTACCTGCCTGTCCCCACTGGGCCACGAACTTCTTGAGGATATGGGCAAGTCTGTTCTGTTCCCTGTGGCAGGCAAGGAGAGCTGTGAAGGCTGTGACTTCCCTTGCTGAGAGTCCACCACATGCCAGGCTGTCTTCTGGCATCTCATTTTGTCTTCATGGTCTTTTGAGAGGGACATTCTATTGCCATCTCCATCTTAGGGAGAAGGAAACTGAGGCTTGGAGAGAGAGAGAGAGACATTTGTCCAAGTTATACAGCTAGAAGGTGGCTGAGCTCAGGCGGCCTCATCCGGAGCCCATGTTCTATCTAGGATGCTGCATAAATAGCTGGTGAAGGAAAGCCTGCTGGGACTGCCCGGTCTCTAGGCCCTCTGACCTCACCTTTGCTGACCCAGGGAGGACTCAGCCTGAGGTGTGGACAGGTGTCAGAGGGACCCTTGCTGCTCTGTGATAATCACACACAACCTTCGTGTTTTAGTGCCTTTTGAGCTGCTCTTGTAAAATACGTGAGACTGGGTAACATAGAAAGAACAGAAACTGGCCGGGCATGGTGGCTCACGCCTGTAATCCCAGCACTTTGGGAGGCCGAGGTGGGCAGATCACCTGAGGTCAAGAGTTCGAGACCAGCTTGGCCAACATGGTGAAACCCTGTCTCTACTAAAAATACAAAAATTAGCCAGGCATTGTGGTGGCACTCGCCTGTAATCCTAGCTACTCAGGAGGCTGAGGCAAGAAAATCGCTTGAACCCAGGAGGCAGAGGTTGCGGTGAGCTGAGATCACGCCATTGCACTCCAGCCTGGGGAATGAGAACAAAACTCTGTCTCCATCTAAAAAAACAAAAAACAAAAAAACAAAAAAGCCAGAAACTTATTTTTCACTGTTCTGGCTGGAAGCTGGGAAATCCAAGATCAAGCTGCTGGCATCTGGTGACGGCTGCTCTCTGCTTCCAAGATGGTGTCTTGAATGCCACAATGTCCACTGGAGAAGGAGTGCCGTCCTCACATGGCAGAAGGCAGAAGGCAGAAGGATGATAGGAGCGAAAACCCTCCCTCAGAACCTCATATAACAGCTTTATATAAGGCTTTATATTTCTGTTCATGAGGGCAGAGCCCTTGTGACCTAAACAGTGCCCAAAGGCCCTACCTCCCAACACCATCGCATTGGGAATCAAGTTTCTAACACCTCAGTTTTGGAGGATACATTTAGACTAGAGCACTTGGGGGCATTTCCTATGGCTTTTACCACACAGTAGGACCCCAACTCCCATACCTCCCTTCCAAAAATTCACAAGCCTGTGTCAGGGGGTTACTGCTAGTGGATGGCATCTCAGAGAAGCAGACAGCACCCAGCTCTGGTGCTTATCAGCTGGTGACCACGGGTGTGCCCTTCCCCTTTGGGGGCCTCAGTTTCACTATCTGGAAAATGGATGGGCAAGAAGGAGGGTCAGAAAAAGTCCTCCTCAAGATATTTCCCAAACTTGATGTTGTTTTTGCTTTTCACAAGCCAACATGGCAGGGGATAGCAAATGAAAAGATTGGAAATTGAAGGAACATTGAAGGAAACTGAGGGAGCCCTGTCATTAGGAGTTGGAAGACCCTCGTCTGGCCTCCTGCCAACTCTTCCTGAAAATCCTGGGGAACCTCAGTTTCCACATCTGTAAATAGGGATGACACCCTGTCCCTAGAGACACAACCACACCCGATAGCATGTGTGAACCTGCTCTGCAAACAGCAACAGGCTCTACATGTGCTGGAGGTGGTTTTTCCTGCATTTATGAGCTGTAAAGGGTTTCTGTCTTTTGTACAATACGCATCTATCAGATGTGTCTGAGCCAGACCACTCAGGGGTGGCAGAGTAGGGCCTGTGATGACCCAGGTTCCCTTTCTCCTCTCTTTCCAGTTATATTCGCTGTTACTATTTTGCTGTGAAGACCCTCATCACCATTGGGGGGCTGCCTGACCCCAAGACGCTCTTTGAAATTGTCTTCCAGCTGCTGAATTATTTTACAGGCGTCTTTGCTTTCTCTGTGATGATCGGACAGGTATCAGGACACCAACCAGGATTCCCACCCCACCTGACTGTAGGCCCCCTCCCACTGTTACCAGAAATGTCCTTCTCTGCGCCCCGTCCTTTTGGATTAAGCGTGGGAAAGAACAGTGGACTGAGAGGAGCTGCAGCACTGGGCCCTGTGGGGTGGTGGTGCTGGTGAGCTCGGCCCTGTTCCCCCTCTGAGGTCAGTTCCTCTGGGTGCTCTGGGCTGAATGGTTTTCTGCAGAGACTGAGGATTTGGGCTGTTCCCTTTGGGAGAAACCCCTGGGGTTTCTGGTGTGCTGGGGCAGCATCTTACATTCTGGTAGGGACACAAGGTGACAGTCAGAGGTCCTCAAAGTTACCTTTGAAGGGCCCCGTCCCAAGGAACAGCACATACTGGCTTCCTATTTCCTCCAGCATGGAGTCAGACAAAGTGGCCACTGGCACCGAGGGACTGTGTTGTGCCAGGATCAGCCCAGCCCAAGGAGCTATGCCCCCCAGGGTGGTCCCAGGGACCTGAGCCACCAAGGGGCTGGCAGTCTCCCTCCCTCTCTCTACATCCATGTTGGAGGCAGAACTTCCCTTCAGTAAAACCTTCTCTGTGTGAGGACATCTGCCTCCCCCCCCATCCCCATGCCCCGCGGGGAGCACATGCCCCTGGTCTGTGTCAAGTGACACATCCCAAACCCAGGGAATAGCCCTCCCATGACCCAGCGGCTTCCTTGACCTCTCCTAACTATCCCCTGCAGATGAGAGACGTGGTAGGGGCCGCCACCGCGGGCCAGACCTACTACCGCAGCTGCATGGACAGCACGGTGAAGTACATGAACTTCTACAAGATCCCCAAGTCCGTGCAGAACCGCGTCAAGACCTGGTACGAGTACACCTGGCAATCACAAGGCATGCTGGGTAAGACGGTCATGCCCTGGCGGCCACCAGCTCCCAGCCAACTCCTGTTGCCCGGCCCTCAGGGTGCCCCCCTCCTCCTCTGTGTCTCTGAGGCCCTGAGCACTAGGGCCTCTCTTGGCTGTGGCCTCAACACTGGTGTGAGAGAGGCGCAGTGGGGCCTCTGAGGTGCCTCTAGCAGGGGCGTGAGATCCCTGAAGACTTGGTGGGGTTTGTCTTCTGTGTGCCTGCTCCCCTCACTCCACCCACCTTGAAATGCGTCCCATCCGAGAGCAAAGTGCAGTTTGTTTGTTTGAGATGGAGTCTTGTTCCGTAACCCAGACTGGAGTGCAGGTGGAGCAATCTCAGCTTACTGCAACCTCCATCTCCCAGGTTCGAGTGATTCTCCTGCCTTGGCCTCCCAAGTAGCTGGAATCACAGGCCCACACCACCACACCCGGCTCATTTTTATATTATTAGTAGAGATGGGGTTTTACCATGTTGGTCAGGCTGGTCTCGAACTCCTGACCTCAGGTGATCCGCCAGCCCGGGCAACATGGTAAAACCCTGTCTCTACAAAAAGTCAAAAAATTTAGCTGGGTGTGTTGGTGCATGCCTGTAGTCCCAGCTACTCAGGAGGCTGAGGCTGGAGGATCGCTTGACCCTGAGGAAGTCGAGGCTGCAGTGAGTTGTGACTGTGCCGCTGCACTCTAGCCTGGGTGACAGAGTAAGACCCTGTCTCAGAAAAATAAAAATAAGTCCATGTGCGGTGGTTTATGCCTATAATCCCGGCACTTTGGGAGGCTGAGGTGGGTGGATCGCTTGAGCCCAGGAGTTTTCAGACCAACCTGGGCAATGTCGTGAGACTTCATTTCTAAAAGAAAAAAAAAATTTTTTAGCTTCTTAGGGTTCGAAGTATTTAAAAAAATTATTTTAACCAAAACTAAAAACTAAGATAATCTTTATAAAACACTCTATTAAAAAGTGTCTGGCTTGGCCAGATGCAGTGGCTTGTGCCTATAATCCCAGCATTTTGGGAGGCTGAAGTGGGTGGATCACCTGAGGTCAGGCATTTGGGACCAGCCTGGCCAACATGGTGAAATGCCATCTCTACTAAAAATACAAAAAAGTAGCAGGGCGTGGTAGGCACCTGTTGCACCAGAAATTCAGGAGGTTGAGGCAGGAGAATTGCTTGAAGTGGGAAGGTAGAGGTTGCAGTGAACTGAGATCATGCCACTGCACTCCAGCCTGGGAGATAGAGCGAGACTTTGCCTTAAAAAAAAATGCTGATGTTGTCCTTACAGGGGAGTGGGAACCACTGCAACAGCACAGGGGCTACTAACATAGTAGCTGAGTGGGGCATGTCAAGGGAAGCCTTCCTGGAAGAGGTGACATTAGTGCTAGGTCCTGAAGAATGAGTAGGATTTTGGGAAATGGATAGGAGTGCTCCTGGCAGAGGAAGCGGTATCGGCAAAGGCCTGGAGGCGAGAGAAGGTGCTCTACAAATCTAGAGTGGTTCCGTGTGGCAGGCACTGGTGTGCCCTGGTGAGCTGGTAGGCGGGCACTTGGCTCATATATGTGCCAGGGGTGGGGCCCGGCCTTGCCTCTGACCCCTGCCAGGCCTTGTTCACAGATGAGTCAGAGCTGATGGTGCAGCTTCCAGACAAGATGCGGCTGGACCTGGCCATCGATGTGAACTACGACATTGTTAGCCAAGTTGCACTTTTTCAGGTACACCCTTTGGTGCCTCGCCCTCAGGGCTGTGGGAGGCTCCAAGCCCAATCTTCTCTAAACAGCGTTCCTTTTGCTTCCTCACCGGGACAGGGCTGTGACCGACAGATGATCTTTGACATGCTGAAGAGGCTTCGTTCCGTTGTCTACCTGCCCAACGACTATGTGTGCAAGAAGGTGAGCTGGCCCGGGAGCCACCACGGGATCCCGGGTTCATAATCCCTCTGGCTTTCAGGGAACTGAGCTGGAGGGACGCCTGCTGGCCCAAGGGCAGAGCGAGATTGGTGGGGCGGGAGAGGAGTGGCTGCAGCTTTGTGCTGCGGAGACCTGAGCAGACCTAAGCGCGGAGTGGATTAGGAAGCTTTGCCGGCTCTGTGCAGGCAACACACATGTGCCTCAGGCTTCGCAAGGATTTCCTCTGCTCCCTTGACACGGGACCATGGGGGGCAGGACAAAGACCCCCTCCACCCGCGCCTTACAGAAAGAGAAACTGCGGAGGCTGAAGAGGGGCAGGGCCTTGACTGTGCAGCTGGAACTGCTTCTGGGGTCTCGGTTTCCCATCAGGAAAATGGGGTAGGAGAAGGGGTGGGCTTAGGTCAGAGGATGCAAGCTGGTGGGCTTTGGGGAAGATCCAGTACACATGTATTCTATGGGTTTTTGTTTTTTTTTCTAATTTAAAAAAAATGTTGAATTGGTCCCCAACCTTTAAAAATGTGAATATTTCAGCTGGGCACTGTGGCTCGTGCCTGTAATCCCAGAACTTTGGAAGGCCGAGGTGGGCAGGTCATAGAGGTCAGGAGATGGAGACCATCCTGGCTAACACGGTAAAACCCTGTCTTTACTAAAAATACAAAAAAAATCCGGGCGTGGTGGCGCATGCCTGTAGGACCAGCTACCCAGGAGGCTGAGGCAGGAGAATCACTTGAACCCAGGAGGCAGAGGTTGCAGTGAGCTGAGATCACACCACTGCACTCCAGCCTGAGTGACAGAACGAGACTCTAAGTAAATAAATAAAATTATGAAGATTTCATAGAAAAATTCAGATCTCTGGCTGAAAATAGAAAATCTGCCAGCACTGGGTCCACTTTTTGCTCCACTTTTTCAAATAGCAAGAGCCAGCTGGGGTGGAGAAAAGGTTGCCCCAAAGGGGGGCATCATGACCTCCCTTCCTGATGCCACAGCCCGACCACTCCTCATTGATCCTCTCCAGGAGCCCCTCCCTGCTCAGCTTCACCCACTGATCCCAGAAAACATCAGGGGTTGAATCCTGGGGCCTGACAATGTCTAGAGCCCCTTTCTGCTCCCTGTCATTGGGGTTCAAGGTGAGACCAAGGTCACTTGGTGAGGGAGGGGAGGGGCAGGAACCCAGGTTTCAGTCCTCTGAACCTTATTAACCTCCACAGAGCTGTTAGCAAGTCTGGGTGTGCAGACGGCGGGGAAAACATTACCCAAGCAGGCTCTGTAAGACTTGGGAATCCCTGTGCCCAAGAAGGTCCCTGTCTCCAGGTTATATGCTGTGTACAGCAGTGAAGTTTCTGGAAGCAGAGAGCCAAGGTGAAGGGGGGAAAAGGATGCTGCGGAGGGCTGCAAATTTACAGCTGCAACCTTAGAGGCCAAGAGGGGTTTGGGAGCAATAGAGTGACTTGCCTGACATTGGAGCCACTTCCTGGCTGTGCAGCGTTGGGCGAGTGGCTTGCCCTCTCTGAATCCTGCTCATCTCATGGATAAAGTAGGGGATGTTGACAGTACCTCCTTCAAGGGGTGGTCTTGAGGACTGAATAAGATGTGCGTACAGAGCTTAACACTGTGCCTGGGACACAGCAGGTGCCAGCCCTGTTGCTGTTATCTTCGTGGGTGATGCAGTTTGCTTTAAATGAGAAAAGGTGAATCGAGTGTCTGTGATTGCAAATTAAATTGAGCAATTGGTGAGCACGTGTGAAGGGCGCCCTCTGCTGTCTGGTTTTTCTCTGCAGGGATCTCTCTGAGACACCCCGAAGGCTGGTTGGTGAGGTGAGGGTCCCCTCACCCTTTCACCCTTGTCAAACTAAATAGAAGCAGGGAGGCCAGCCTCTCTTCCTTTTTGTTAAGAGGGTCATGCATGTGTGAAATGCACAGGAAATTTTTGTCAAGTCAAAAGTGTGACCAAGTTACTGTCCTTGGTCACTTCCCTGACCCTTTATTTATTATTTGTTTGTTTGTGTGAGATGAAGTCCCACCTTCTCGCCAAGGGTGGCATGCAGTGGCATGATCTCAGCTCACTGCCATATCTACCTCCTGGGTTCAAGCGAGTCTCCTGCCTCAGCCTCCCAAGTAGCTGGAATTAACAGCACCTGCCGCCATGCCTAGCTGATTTTTGTATTTTTAGTAGAGATAGAGTTTCACCATGTTGGCCAGGCTGGTCTCAAACCCCTGACCTCAGGTGATGCACCCGCCTCGGCCTCCCAGAGTGCTGGACCACAGGCATGAGCCACCGCATCCGGCTCCCTTTTTCATTATTATTATTTTTTTTTTCTGTAGACCTCCTCCTCCCCTTTTAAACACATGTGACTTATAGGTAGCTGGCCAGGACAGGGGCGCATGAAGTCATGAGGATTGGAAGGCTCGTGGCAGACTAGGTGTTTCTAATTGCAGTCCAAAGCAGGCTATTCATTCATGCATGCACTCAGTTTAATTTGGGATTAAGGCCATTGTATTCGTTTGCCAGGCAGCCGTGGCTCTGCGCCACTCTACCACAAGCTGGGTGGCCTCTCTTCTCGGCCTGTAGGTGGTCATCTCGTTTCTGGGTCTCCTCACATCCTCTTGTCTCTATGCCTGTCTTTGTGTCTACACTTCCCTTTTTATTAGGACATCTGTCCTATTGGGTTAGGGACCCACCTGACTCCAGAAGGACCTCATCTTCAGGAATTACATCAGTGATGACACTATCCTCAGGAACACTGAGGTTGAGGATTTCAACATATGAATTTGGGAGGGGGTACATAATTCAACCCATAACCACCTTGAACTCTGGAAGCAGACTGCCTGGGTTCAGATCCCAGCTCTGCCTCGTCCTAGCTTGGTGACCCTGGGCAGCTAGTGATTTCAACTCTGAGGATTGTTGAGGATGAGTAGCATACCGCATAAAGCAATTCGGGGCTGAGTGTGGTGGCTCATGCCTGTAATCCCAGCACTTAGGGAGTCCAAGGCAGGCAGACCACTTGAGGCCAGGAGTTCGAGACCAGCCTGGCCAACATGGTGAAACCCTGTCTCTACTAAAAATACAAAAATTAGCCAGGTGTGATGGCACATGACTGTAATCCCAGCTATTCGGGAAGCTGAAGCACAAGAATTGCTTGAACCTGGGAGGTAGAGGTCTCAGTGAGCTAGGATCGTGCCACTGCACTCTGGCCTGGGCGACAGAGCAAGACTCCATCTCAAAAAAAAAAAAAAAAAGCAATTTGAATACTGTCGTTATTGTTGTTACCCTTCCTGTTGCAATTAGCAAATGCTTCCCGAGCCCCTGAGATGTACCAGGCGTAGACATAATTTGCTGGTAGGAACTGCTACCTGATTTGCCCTGCCTCCATCAGTGAGTCTAACTGGAAATTTGCAGAATTCCATTATATCTGCACCTCCCAGGTTAGCTGGCTCCTCCCATTCCATGACATCACTGCAATCCTGTGGGTTAGGCAAGGCATGGGGTAGCCACTCCCCCAAGTCTACAGATGAGGAGACTGAGGCCCGAGAGGGAAGTGACTGGCCCCATACAACAGCCCAGGTTGTGGTGGCAGGGCTGGACCCCCGCGCCTAGGTTCCTCCCCGCCTGACCTCCAGCCTCCGGACCCAGCTCTGGCCCCTTCTCTGGTGACTTTGGGGGATGGGCAGAAGGACTTGTCCCTTCTCTGTTTCAGGGGGAGATCGGCCGCGAGATGTACATCATCCAGGCAGGGCAAGTGCAGGTCTTGGGTGGCCCTGATGGGAAATCTGTGCTGGTGACGCTGAAAGCTGGATCTGTGTTTGGAGAAATAAGGTCAGAGGTAGCTGGGGGAAAGTGAGGGGCCTGGCGCAAGGGCTGGGAAAGGAGGTGGCCAGCGGGCAGTGGGAGTGCCTAAGGCATGGCAGATGCAGCACAGGCACCTGCTAATGTATGTGGGGATGGGGTTGGGGCAGGCTCTCATCTGTGTGGGGCCACCATTGTGCGCCACACACGGGAAGTGAAGATCTGAATGTGACCAAAGCTGCAGTCTCTGAAGGGTGTCCTTCCTCCCTTCTCTGCCCCAGCTTGCTGGCTGTTGGGGGCGGGAACAGGCGCACGGCCAACGTGGTGGCCCATGGGTTTGCCAACCTCTTCATCCTGGATAAGAAGGACCTGAATGAGATTTTGGTGCATTATCCTGAGTCTCAGAAGTTACTGCGGAAGAAAGCTAGGTATGTAACTTTTCTTTCATTTAATAAAAAATTGCTAAGGACAAGGAATTTCTCTTACATAACCATAGTACCTTTATCTTTTTTTTTTTTTTTTTTTGAGACGGTCTCATTCTGTTGCCCAGGCTGGAGTACAGTGGCTCAATCTTGGCTCACTGCAACCTCTGCCACCCTGGTTCAAGCG
>NW_016107612.1:995210-997795 GCF_001604975.1 Cebus imitator
TTTGAGATGACGTCTTGCTCTGTCACCCAGGCTGGAGTGCGGTGGAGTGAATATGAGTCAATGCAGCCTCAACCTCCTAGGCACAATCGATCCTCCTGCCTCAGCCTCCCAGGTAGCTGGGACTATAGGCATGTACCAAGATGCCTGGCTAATTTTTCAAACTTTTTCTAGAGCTGGGGTCTCACTGTGTTGCCCTGGCTGGTATCAAACTCATGGGCTCACGTGATCTGCTCTGACCTCCCAAAGTCCTGGGATTACAGGCGTGAGCCACTGCACCTGATCTAGTACCTTCATCAAAATCAGGAAATTTCGTGTTGAAACAATTCTATTATCTTATCCGTAATGCATCTTCAGAGTTTGCTAATTCTTCAAGAGCGTCCTTTGTACCTTTTCTTCTTTTCCATTCCTGAATCAAGTCTAGGATCCCACACTGTATTAAAGTGCAAAGCAGTCTTAGTCTCCCTTGATCTGGGATAGTTCCGCAGGCTTTTTCTTTTCTTTTTTTTTTTGAGTCGGAGTTTCACTCTATTGCCCAGGCTGGAGTGCAGTGGCACGATCTTGGCTCACTACAGCCTCTACCTCCCAGGTTCAAGCGATTCTTCTGCCTCAGCCTCCAGAGTAGTTGAGATTACAGGCTCGTGCCACCATGCCAGCTTATTTTTATATTTTTAGTAGAGACGGGGTTTCACCATGTTGGTCAGGCTGGTCTTGAACTCCTGACCTCAGGTGATCCACCCATCTTGGCCTTCCAAAGTGCTGGGAGGCTTTTTCAATCTTTAGTGACCTTGACTTCTTTCGAGCATACAGGCCAGTTATTGTATAGACTGCCCCTCAGATGGGGTTTGTCTGATGTTTTCTTGTGATTACCATTAGAGTCTGCATTTCTGGCAGGAAGAATTCAGAAGTGATGTCGCTTCTGCAGCAAGTGTATCGGGAGGCACGTGGCGCCGGTTACTCCCAAGATTGATGATTTTTACTTTGATTACCTGGTTAGGGTTTCTGTACTGTAAACCTCCTGTTTTTATCTTTGTATTTCCTACGTAATTAGTGGGGAGTCACTTTCAGACTATGAGGATATCCTGTCCCCATGGAACTTTCACTCACTACTTTTAGCATCCATTGATGGCTGCTCTCTATGATAGTTACAAAGAGACTGCTGTGATAGTTGTAAAATGGTAATTTTGTAACTCCACTCCCTCCTTGATTATTAGCTGGCAGTCAGGTGTAGGGAAGGGCTCTCCTTTCTCTCCCATTTGTTTATTCATTTCTCAATGTATATAAGTATGGATTTGATTCCATGAATACTCTGTTAACAGTCATTATTCTGATGCTCAAATGGGTCCAATTTGGCCAGTGGGCACTTTTTCAAGGTGGCTCTTGTGTGACCCTTTGTGATATCCCTGTCACATTTTAGCACTTTCTTGCCTGCTCAAGGAACAGTAAGCCACAGCCAGATGCCCTGGCTCATCTCGCACTTCCCTTGTGGCATCCCTGGAAATGGCCATTTCTCCAAGAAGCCTTGCTTCCTTTTACTGGGGGATGGTTTTTAGAAACCAAGATCTGAGTCCTAGCAACACTCATTGCTGCTGGAGTGCTACTAGGTCCCTGCAGCAGACAGAGCCGAGAAACACACCCACATGCACACCAGGATGGATATATATATATATATATATATGTAATACATACACACATATACAGATATATGCCAACATCCACTTTTCTGTCTATGTCTATTTATAAATCTATTTCAATCAAGACCACAGAATTCATTTTTTTTTTTTTTCTTGAGATGGAGTTTTGCTCTTGTATCCCAGGCTGGAGTGTAGTGTCACCATCTCAGCTCACTCACTGCACTCCGCTGGGATCACAGGTTCCCTCCACCACACCTGGCTAATTTTTGTATTTTCAGTAGAGATGGGGTTTTATCATGTTGGCCAGACTGGTCTCAAACTCCTGACCTCAGGTGATCCACCTGCCTTGGCCTCCCAAAGTTGCTGGGATTACAGGCATGAGCCACAGTGCCCTGCCACTACAGAATTCATTCTAATAGTCTCCCTTTTCATACTTGTAAATCTCTTCTCCAATACTGAGAAATACAGAGAAGTTCGTTTCAGAATTACTAGCCCATGTCACTGTAAAAACAAAAAGTAAGTCTTCCAGGTAGAGTCCAGTACTGGATGCAGTTCTTTTGTCTTTAGCCTGAGTATATATGACGTAAATGTTATGTTCAAAGTTATCTGGAGTCCTTCTCTTCCTCCCCCACCCTTTAATGTGGTTACTTTATTCATTTGAAATACAGGCCGGTTCACTTGTTTCAGTTTGCATTCCATTTTAGGGCTCCTGCCACCCTGACCTTTGTTGATTTTTTTTCTTAAGTATGTAGAACATTAACATGTTCCTGAAGGTCAACACTCTGCAAAATGGGGCACTCAGAAAAGCTTCCCAACTCTTCCTGTCCCCACTGCCCCCTGGCTGCAACCCCCATTTTTACGTGATGCGTCTCATCAATTTCTGCTTTTGCTTTCCTCTGCTTACTTTTGCAAAAATAGATCCACAAACATTTTCTTTTCTTTCTTTCTTTTTTT
>NW_016107612.1:998003-1019111 GCF_001604975.1 Cebus imitator
AATTTTTGTATTTTTAGTAAAGATGGGTTTTGCCATGTTGGCCAGGCTTGTCTCAAACTCCTGACCTCAAGTGATCAGCACGCCTCTGCCTCCCAAACTGCTGGGATTATTGGCATGAGCCACCATGCCCAGCCCAAACATTTTCTAATGTGGCGCGCTATAGATTCTGGTTGTATTTAGCTTTGTTTCCACGTGACGACAAAACCTGGGAGTCATTGTCTGTCAATGCAGAGTCAGCTTCCTCATTCCTTTCCAAGGAACATTCCTGTAAGTGAACATTTAGGGTATTTCCAAAATTTTGTAATTACAAACAGTGGTGCAATGAAAAACTTACGCATCTGTATTTTGCATTCTTGGGGAACAGGTCATTCTTTTTAGAAAAGCCAGTTTTTGTTTTCAACCCCTTACGATCAGGTTTCCAACTGAGCAACAGAGGCAGTGTGCTGTGGCAGAAACCGCACGGTAGGTCTGGGAGGCTGGCAGGGCTCAGATCCCTTTCACGTGAGCTGCTGGCTGTGTGACTTTGGGAAGTTGTTTAACTTTTCTGGTCTCCATTGCCTCCTATGTAAAACAAAGGTCATAACCCCTACTTTGCTGCTGTGAAAACTTTTTTTTTAATTTTTGAGATGGAGTCTTGCTCTGTCACCCAGGCTGGAGTGCAGTGGTATGATCCTAGCTCACTGCAACCTCCGCCTCCTGGATTCAAGTGAGTCTCCTGCCTCAACTTCCCTAGTAGCTGAGACTATAGTCATGTGCCCCCACATCTGGCTAATTTTTGTATTTTATATCCTGACCTCAGGTGATCCACCCACCTCAGTTTCCCAAAGTGCTGGGATTATAGCCGTGAGCCACCATGCCTGGCCTGCTGCTGCAAAAATTAAATAGTGTGCAGAAGTGTCTCCAGTGGGGTGCCTGGCATACGAGAGAGCCCAGTGCACGTTAATAATGATCACTTCAGGTTGAGTGCAGTTCCCAGCACTTTAGGAGGCTGAGGTGGGAGGATCACTTCAGCCCAGAAGTTTAAGGTTACATTGAGTTATGATCGTGTCACTGCACTCCAGCTGGGGTGACAAACCAAGACCGTGTCTCTAAAATAAATACATAATTGTTTCTCTGTAGGCCATCAAATTCACCCTAATAAGTAATCGTTCCTCTGTATCCATCAAATTCACCCTAAAAATTTTCAATTGGCTAAAACCTTTTTAATCCACATATCTAGGTATTCCTCCTTGCCTTGTATCCCACATTCTTCTTTTCCCCTTCATGCTATACAATGACACCATAAATAAACTGCACAGAGAGTGCACATAAGAAAGGGAGGAAACTCACCAGCATCCATTCCTACAGCACAGTGATGTATTGATACACAGTGCTGGGTGCTGGAGACACAGCAGGTACCAAACAAAACTCACATTGTAGTCAGGGAAGCCCCAGTGGAAACATGAGCGATGATGTGCTGTGTCCAATGCGGGCTCTGAGGAAGCGCAAAGCCACTGGAGCGGGGGGAAGTCATGGAAAGTTGCCCGAGATTAGCTGGTTGGGAAAGCTCCTCTGAGCAGGTGGCATTTCAAGGAGACCTGCACAGAGTGAAGGAGTGGGCTGGGGGACTGGCGGCTAGGAACAGCATTCTGGGCAGAGGGAACAGCATGTGCAGAGGCCCTGAAGAGGAGCAGGCTTAGCGTGTGGGTGGCACAATGGCAAATTAGCATAGCTTGATATGGGATCAGAGGAGGCTAGGGGAAGAGATTGGGTCAGATCTCAGAGGGAGATGGGAGCCATGGCGAGTTTTACACAGAGGAGTGACTTGAAGAGCCTGAGGTTTTCATAGGAACCCTGTGGCAGCTTCAAGGTGAAAGGATGTAGTGTTGATGTCCACGCACCACGCACGCAAGACACTGAGCTCCCCAAGGAAGGAAGCTGCCCCAAAACTCACCTTACCTGGTTGCTCTCCAGGAATCCACTGGGCCCTTTCAAAACCCAGTCTAGGCTGGGCAAGGTGGCTCACGCCTGTAATCCCAGCGCTTTGGGAGGCCGAGGTGGGTGGATCACGAGGGCAAGAGACTGAGACCAAAACCTTGTCTATCTGAACCTCACCCACAGAATCCGCCCACATTCCCCGTCACAGCAGTGCTGTGTGCCAGCCCCTCCTTTCCCACGGCACAGGGAGGTAGAGTGGATCCTCGTGATTCCTGGACTCCATATTTGCAAATTTGCCTCCTCCCTGAAATGGACTCATAATGCCAAAATAATACTAACAGGCTTTCATGGTCATTCAAGAACACGCCCAGAGCAGCGGAATACTAGAGTCACACCAAGCACGCACTCCCCGCTGAAGTACCAGCTCTGCCTTCTGGTTTCAGCTCTTGTACCGCAAAGAGGTGTCTTTTTATGGTCCATTTAATGCCACGTTTTTTGCATTTTTGTGCTTTTTGTTGGTGATTTCACTGTTTAAAACGGCCCCCAAGCACAGCGCTGAAGTGCCGTCTCGTGTTCCTAAGCACAAGAATTCTACCATGTGCCTTACACAGAAAATACCTGTGTTAGATAGCTTTCATTCGGGCATGAATTATAGTGCTGTTGGCTGTGTGCTCAATGTTAATAAAGCAACAGTCTATATTGAATAAGATGTCTTTAGCTGGCACAGTGGCTCATGCCTGTAATCCCAGCACTTTGGGAGGCTGAGGCGGGAGAATCACCTGAGGTTAGAAGTCCGAGACCAGCCTGGTCAACATGGTGAAATCCTGTCTGTATTAAAACTACAAAAATTAGCATGGTGGTGGGCACCTGTAATCTTAGCTACTTGGGAGGCTGAGGCAGGAGAATCACTTTAGCCTGGGAGGCGGAGGTTGCAGTGAGCGGAGATCAAGCCACTGTACTCCAACCTGGGTGACAGAGTGAGACTCTGTCTCAAAATAATAATAATATGTCTTTAAACGGAAACACATATAAGACAAGCTTATTATTATTATTTTTAAAGACAGGGTTGTGCTGTTTTACCCAGGCTGGAGTGCAGTGTCAGGATCATAGCTCACTGCAGCCTTGAATTCCTGGGCTCAAGAGATCTGCCGGCTTGGCCTCCCAGCGTTCTGGGACTATGCGTGAGCCACCACGCCTGGCCAAGTTTATGTATGGTGGTTGATACATGCTGTGATGAGAGACTTGTAGGAATCTCACCCTGTATTTCCCCCAGGAACAATGTTTCCATATTTGCTAATTCAGTGTTTGCAGAGATCTTATAGGACATAATTACTGCACATCATGAGAGTCAACTGCTTATGTCTAAAAACTGGTACCGGGTCTCCCCACCCTCTCTTCTTGCCCCCATCCCCACCAGAAGGAGCAAAGCTCAGGAAAACCATGCTTTTAGCTGTTATCTCATCCCACTGGGTGGGTTAGGTAAGAGTTTGGCAAATCAGATGGGACCCCAAAGGCCCTCGCAAGAGCCACGCAGAGACCCCCATTCCGAACGGTGCCTGTGTACCTGTGTCCACACTGAGAAGGCTGAGGTGTGGGTGGGAGGCAGCCAGTCAGAGGAGTGGGGCTGATAGTCCTCACAGCAACATGAGGGGCATGGGATGGGGGCCCGGCCATGAGTCATCAGAGTGGTTGTTTGCTGGACAGGCCAACTTGACCAGAGAGGCAAAGGATCAGGAATGAGCTCTGCTTGTCAGGGGAGATGCACTCTCTGAGATCTACAGTCCCAGGGACATCTGAGCTGGCAAGGGCCACGTATGGGATTCTGCCCAAGCTCCCTGCTTTGCAAATGGGGGACCTGAGTCCCTAAAGAAGAGAAGTGCTCAGATCTCTAGCTTGACCACTCCAAGAAAGAGGATAAAGAGGTCTTATGCAGGTCATTTTCTCCAGGCTGATGGCTCAATCTCAGTTATAGGGAAGCATACATCATCAGAAAATGAGGACAAATTTCCCTAATCTGGAAGTGCCCCCAGAAGCCAGCTCAATGTTTCTAAACACACAGCCATTAGCAATCAGCAAAGGTCCTATAAATAGTTCTTTTGTTAGAAAGAAAAAGATAGTTTATTTTCACAGCACCCCAGCCTTCCTGTGGGCTGTCACTTCGTGAATTACCGACTCAAATAACACAGGGGACAGTGCCGAGCTGGCGTGTCAGAGGCGTCTGGTGAATTAGCATGTTTGTGTTCTCCTGGGGGATCTCCAGCTAGAAATGCAAATCTTGGGCAATTAATATCAATATGCACAATTTAAACCCATTGCCTCTGATTAGATAAGCATCCAGTAATGGCCTCATTTTTAAACAAACAAGTTTTGCTGGAACCCTGATGAATCGATTTGCCAATTCATTGCCTAGGCCCACTGGTTGCAGGCAGAATTCATTTGTTCTTGAGACAAACCCCTCACCACATGTTTGTTGCGTGAAAAATTCCTAGTAAAAAGCCAGGGCTCTCTTCGATGGAAAATCTTCCCTTATCTAGAGAAATAGAGCAGTATAAGCCCCATTAGATGTGAGTAGTGGCAATTCTGCTTCTGCAACTTCCTGGTAGCCTTGGGAATGTCACTCCCCCTTCTCTGAGTCCCAATTTCCCCAACTGTCAGAGGTACAATAATCTCAGCCCTTTCCATGTCACAGGGGTGTTGTCAGTGTCCAGGAAGATAATGATGTGATGTTGCTTTGTAATCATTAATATCTGGGGCACCAGGGTCAGAGGTATGGGTTTGTACTCTAGCTCTGCTGCTTCTTAGCTGTGTGGCCTTGGGAAAGTTACTCACCCACCCTGAACTTCTATACCCTCATTTGGAAATGAGGATGAATAATAAGACCTACTTATGGGGATTGTTGTGAGACTTAAATGAGAGATTATGTATTAGCCTAAGAGTATTATCACAAATTTAGCAGTTTAAAATCACATACATTTGCGATCTCAGTTTCTGTGGGTCAGAAGTCTGGACATGGCTTAGCTGGGTCCTCTGCAAGATTGTCATCAAGGTGTTGGCCAGAGCAGGCTGCCGTCTCAAGCGTGGATGGGGAAGGACCCGCTTCTAGGATCACATGGTTGTTGGTGAAATTCAGTTCCTTGGGGTTGTAGGACTGGGGCCCCAGTTCCCACTAGCAGTTGGCCAGTGGCTGGCCTCAAGTCCTTGCCATGTGGGCCTTCTCCAACACAGCTGGCTGCTCCCTGCATCAAAGTCATCAAGGGAGGCCAGGCACTGTGGCTCCTGCCTGTAATCTCAGCACTTTGTGAGGCCATGGCAGGGGGATCGCTTGAGCCCAGCAGTTCAAGAGCAGCCTAGAAAGCATAGGGAGACCCCATCTCTATTACTTAAAATAAAAATCAAATAAAAATTAAATAAAGTCAGCAAAGGAGAGTGCTCTTGCAAGACAGAGATCACAAACCTGTGTGACATATTCCACTAGTGGAATTCCCTTGTTGTATTCTATTGGCTAAAAGCAAGACACGTATCCCACTCCTCCTGAGGGATAAGAGGGGCCATGGAAGGTGCCTGTAAAGGATGGCGCAGAGGGGCTGGCACATATAGACACTCAATAAATGCCGATAATTGTGACAGTGACGACAGGGAAGTGACAGTGAAGCAGAAGGAGGAAAGAGCTCTGGTTCCTTTTCCACCTGGGCATCCTACTCCCAATTCCCTGTGTGAAAGTGTCCTTCAGGATTTCCAAACAGTAGGGTAAACAGTTGGTTAAGAAAAAAGAAAAAGGCCAGGCGTGGTGGCTTACATCTGTAATTTCAACACGTTGGGAGGCCAAGGTGGGCAGATAGCTTGAGCCCAGGAGTTTGAGGCCAGCCTGGGCAACATGGTGAGATCCTGTCTCCACAAAAAGATTAAAAATTGCGGTTGTGGTAGTGCACACCTGTAGTCCCAGCTACTTGAGTGGGAGGATTGCTTGAGCCCTGGAGGTCAAGGCTGCAGTAAGCCATGATCATGCCACTGCACTCCAGCCTGGGTGACAGAGTGAGACGCTGTTAAAAGAGAGAGAGACAGAGAGAGAGAGAGAAAAGGGAGAGAAGAATTTCCTAGCTGTGTGACTTCAGACAAGTTACTCAACCTCTCTGAGCATCAGTTTCCTCATCTCTAAGGTACAACAGACAGTAAGACCCACCTCATTACAGTTGTTCTGATCCTTCAGTGAGATGCAATGCATAAAGCACTTAACACAATGCTTGGCCCAGAAAATGCTCTCTGCAATCATCAGCCAAAATCACCACCACTACACAGCTCCAACTTAAAGGGGACGACACAGCGAGCCTTTCTTTTCCCTCTGAGCGCGTCTGTGAGGTAAGTGGATGATGCTTTCTTCCAGGCGCATGCTGAAAAACAACAACAGGCCCAAGGAGGAGAAGAGCGTGCTGATCCTTCCACCCCGGGTGGGCACCCCGAAGCTCTTCAGCGCCACCCTCGCTGTGACAGGAAAGATGGGTGGCAAGGGGGCAAAAGGCGGCAAACTTGCCCACCTCCGGGCCCGGCTCAAAGAACTGGCTGCGCTGGAGGCGGCTGCAAAGCAGCAGGAGTTGCTGGAACAGGTAACAGCAGGAGTTGGGAACCAGCCACCACATCCATTTCGGGCATGTGCCAGGGGTCTCCGAGAGTGGGCCACACATTTAGTTTTAGGGTCTTTCCCCCCGCCCCTTTTTTTGAGGTGGAATCTCACTCTGTTGCCCAGGCTGGAGTGCAGTGGCACGATCTCGGCTCACTGCAACCTCCGCCTTCCTGGTTCAAGTGATCCTCCTACCTCAGCCTCCCGAGTATCCGGGACTACAGGCACGTGCCACCACAGCTGGCTAATTTTTGTATTTTTTAGTAGAAACAGGATTTCACCATATTGGACAGGCTGATCTTGAACTTCTGACCTCGTGAGCCGCCCACCTGGCCTCCCAAAGTGCTGGGGTTACGAGCATGAGCCACCATGCCCAGCCTTCTCCCTCTTTTTTCTATCAGTCAGGACTCATTTGGTTGCAAGTGACAGAGTGCATGCTCAAATTAGCTTGAGAAAAAGGGCAATTAGGGGGTCAGGTAATCAAAAAGTTCAGGCCAGCCTGGATCCCAAAGCCCAAAGGATGACAGCAGGACGAGTTTTCCCATTCTATCGTCTCTGCTTTGTTCAGTGATGGTTTTATCTCCAGGATGAGCTCTAGGATGACATCCTCCTGGCATAGTGACTCCAACAGAGAGAAAGCACCTCTGTCCCAGGCATTCCAGCAAAAGTCCCAGGACTCACTGTCATTGGGCAGAATTGGGTCACATGCCAATTCTTGAGCCATTCAGTGTGGTCAGGACACTGTGGTTCTCTAAAGAGAACACATTTAATACTGTGTCTGTGACAATTTAAGATATTTGGAGGTGGCTCACACCAACAGCACCTTGGGAGGCTGAGGCAGGTGGATCACCTGAGGTCAGGAGTTCGAGACCAGCCTGGCCAACATGGTGAAACCCTGTCTCTACCAAAAATACAAAAAAATTAAGGCCAGGCACGGTGGCTCACATCTGTAATCCCAGCACTTTGGGAGGCCAAAGAGGGTGGATCACGAGGTTAGGAGTTCAAGATCAGACTGGCCAACATGGTAAAACCTCATCTGTAAAAAAAAAAAAAAAAAAAAAATTAGCTGGGTGTGGTGGCAGATGCCTGTAATTCCAGCTACTTGGGAGGCTGAGGCAGGAGAATCACTTGAACTCGGCAGGCGGAGGTTGCAGTGAGCCAAAATCATGCCATTGCACTCCAGCCTGGGTGATAGAGTGAGACTCCTTCTAAATATATATGTATATAATATACATATATATTTGGGTCGTGCATGGTAGCTCACACTTGTAATCTCAGCACTTTGGGAACCCAAGGCAGGAGGATCTCTTCAGGCCAGGAGTTCAAGACCAGCCTGGGCAACATAGCAAGACCTTGTCTCTCTAAAAAAATATATATTTTTTTCATTAGCCAGGTTTAGTGGCACATGCCTGTGGTCCTAGCTACTTAGGAAGCTGAGGGGAGCATCACTTGAGCCCAGGAAGTCAAGGCTGCAGTGAGCTACAATTTTACTATTACACTTCAGCCTGGGTGACAAAGTGAGACCCTGTCTCAAAAAATGAAAAGTAAAAATTTGAAAGTAAAAACCTCTCAACAGGCACAGTGCCAAGTATCCCCACCCCCATAAATCTATGGGGACATTAAAATTAGTTCTGGGACATTTTTCTGTGACAAAAGCCAAGATTGCCAAGTAGAATGATGACACTAATTATATCTGCTCACCGCTGTCCTTTAGGAAGGCTGCTCGGGAACTGGGGAGGGACTGGGGTTGGACAGACTGGGGTTAACAGTCTACACAACAGAGTTCAAAGGAGCCCAGTGAACTCAGTCTCAATCCAGCCTGGTGTCAGAGACCAGGAGATCCATCCAGAGGTTGTTCGACAGAAGTCTGGTGAATGATGTCAAAGCCACTTAGGGTGCCAAGACATTCTCCAGGTACAGCCACCAATGGCCCCAGACTGAGGAAAGGTGTGATTGCCTGGCTCACACATTGTCGAGGTCAAGGTGGAGCTGGCAAGTGCTGGCTAGTGAGGGCTGAGGAGACAGGAGCTCCAAGGGTGCCCTCAATACACTGAGAGCTTCAGCTGGGGTGGGCTTGTGGCTCCTAAGTGGTAACTCTTCTGCAAGGCAGCTTTAAGATGGGAATTAAATTTGCATGAGTGTTCCACTAAAAGGCACTTCCCCTCCAATTCAGAACAACCAGGGCAGAATGGCAGAGTGCAGGGAGCTCCTAACTAGACATTCAGATACACAGGTCTGAATCCCAGCTCTGTCACCCACTAGCTCCATGACCCAGGTAGCCCTTCAAGCTTTCTGAGACTTGCATTACTGAGGCTTGCCTCATGAGATCATAAAGATCAAGCAGGATACCTTGGAGGCCTTTTAGAAAGCCATGTTGAACACAGCAAAGCACTTTTCTAATTTCCCATGATGCTCACTGTCTAACTTCCCAGGAAGTCCCACAATGCCCACTGTCTGAGCATCCTGCTCTGGAAATGTGTTGTCAAGAGTTTAGGGTGGGCCAGGGGCAGGTGGCTGACACTTGTAATCCTAGAGCTTTGGGAGGCTGAGGTAGGTGGATCACTTGAGGTCAGGAGTTCAAGACCAGCCTGGTCAAGATGGTAAAACTCCATCTCTACTAAAAATGCAAAAAATTAGCCAAATGTGGTGACATGAGCCTGTAGTCCCAGCTACTTGGGAGGCTGAGGCAGAATTGCTTGAACCTGGAGACGGAGGTTGCAGTGAGCCAAGATCGCACCGCTGCGCTCTGGCCGGGGTGGCAGAGCGAGACTCCGTCTCAGGAAAAAGAAAAAGAGAATTCAGGGTGGACAGGGGAGGTGGGACAGGGGCACCAAAACATATGGAAACAGTGAGACAGAGGGGCAGCATGTCCCAAGAGGGGCCTTGGGTTCTCCGGGCATGTTTGCTCCCCCCTCCATTCCTTTCCTTCAGCATCCTACAACTTGAGCAAATGGCGCAGTCTCTCCACACAAGCACCACTTCAGAAGGGTCTTGGGAAGTCAAGGACCATTCTGGCCTCCTCTGGGGACTGCTTCCTTTCCAGTTTCCTTCCGTGCAGAGATGGGGTCTGGCAGAGTGGGAGGGGCCACAGGTACCCACAAAGGCTTGGTTTATTTACCCTGTTCCCTACTGATGTTAAGACCGTAGCCATCGTCTGTGGGAGGCAGCACAGGCTGGAGGCTAAAGGTACCCATCAAGTCCCCACACACGGGGTCAGCTCAGCCCAATACCAGGGGCACCCAGCCCCAGGCTATCCCTGAGGATCTCAACCTTTGAGACCTTCCAGAAAGGGGGCCCGGCCCCAGCAGCCTCTCCCCTCGTCACTTTTTACCCTGTTTGCTTGGAGTTATTCTCATCCACTCCAGGAACGCCCATCCCTGGTAACAGATGGTTCAGCCTTCGCGGAGGCCTTGCGGGTACAGAGTCACTGCCTGGCTTGCTTCAGTAGCTCGGGGGAGGGGCCCTGCACTTGAAACAACCACCTCATCTCAGCTTCCAGCCCCACAGCCTAGATTAGGACATCCCAAGACTTCCTACGAAATCCAGCCAGGACTTTGAATCCGCACACTTCCCCGTAATGTATTGTGTTTCTCCTAAATAACCCCCACGTGACTCCACCCACCCACTAGATTTCACCCGCTGTGTGTTCCACTGCCCTCTTTGGGAGTCCAAAAAGGCTGGAACAGGGGGGTGTCCAAAACCCTTCCAAGCCCCTCTGAGAGTCTGTGCCTCACGAGTCACCCTTTGTGGATTCCAGGCCAAGAGCTCGCAAGACGCCAAGGGCGAGGAAGGCTCAGCCGCCCCCGACCCGCCCGCGCCCCGGACGCCCCCGGAGCCCCCGGGATCTCCACCGCCTGCCTCCCCTGGGCGGTCCGAGGGAGAGGAGGAGCGGGCGGCCAGGCCGGAGGAGCACTCGGTGAGGATCCGCATGAGCCCGGGGCCTGAGCCCGGCAGCGAGCAGATCCTGTCGGTGGAGGTGCCCGAGGAGGAGAAGGAGAAGGCGGGGTGAGGCGGGGAGAGGCGGCTGCCTGCGCACGGTCCTGGCTGCGCCCCCAGTGCTCGCTGCTCCCCGGCACCCCAGCTTCCCCCACAGCCCAGGAAGAGACACTTTTCTGCAGTCGTGGCCTCAGTGGCTACCGCTGTGACCGCCCCGCCAGCCTGCCGGCCCGGACTCAGCTCCTCGCGGGGCTGGGCCTGAGATCAACAAATTGCATCAAGTGTTCGAGTCCCTGAGTGCTGACTGTCATTTGAGAGCCCTACCTTCTTCTGACGGTTTCTCTTTTTAAGAACAAAATGATTTTCCACTTTTAAAATTCATGGGTAGGGGATAAAATAGGACTCCAATTAATACATGGGAAGCTTTGTTGGAAAAGTAAAGAGTTATTGAATGTGTGAGGTTTCCCTTCAGGAATTTGTCGTCTATATTTCAAGGATAGAAAACACTTCACGGCTGGGCATGGTGGCTCATGTCTGCAATCCCAGCGCTCTGGGAAGCCGAAGCAGGAGGATTACTGGAGGCCAAGAGTTGGAGAGCAGACTGGGCGACATAGCGAGATCCCATCTTAAACAAAAACAAAAAACAAAATAGCCAGGCATGGTGGTGTGCACCCAGCTACTGGGGAGGTTGAGGCAGGAGGATGACCTGAGCCCAGGAGTTTCTGGCTGCAGTGAGCTATCCACAGTGAGACCCTGTCTCAAAAAATAAAAAGAGAGCCAGGCACAGTGGTTCACATCTGCAATCCCAGCTCTTTGGGAAGCTGAGACAAGAGGATTGATTGAGACCAGGAGTTCAAGATCAGCCTGGGCAACACGGTGAGACCTCATCTCTACAAAACAGCAGCAGAAACAAAACAACAACGTACACCAAACAAAAAACAAAGAAAGGAGGGCAGCCGAGCTGTTCAGCTGAGAATTGCCACCGTTCTGACCTGAGCTTGGGACGCTGTTTTCCTTTGCAGGCAATCACAGTAGGGGGCTGGCTGTCCATTAGGGTAGTTAGTGCTTATCTTCCCCAGACTCTGCTCAATTCCAGTGCAATGCCATTATCTCAGAACAGATAGAATGCAAATGAACTTACTAGCCAGGGGCTGCTACCATTTCTCCCTCTGCCAGGAGGGACAGCCCCGTAGGAGCATCCTCTGCCTGTCATTCTGAGAAACCCCATTCGCCAGCAGGGATCAGTCCGTTACTCACTTCTGACACCCTCGCTGTAGAGATGGTGGCAGCAACTTCAATTAATCCTAGAAAATGAAATATCCCAGCCAATGACAGCAGTTACATTCCCCAAAGCTTTCCAGATCATGTCATGTTGCTTTTATGATTCAGAAAAAAAAAAAAGGGGGCCATTCAGGGAATGAATATTTATCAAGAGGATTTTATCTGCATACCGAATGGCTCTTGTGGGAGTGAATGAAAACAAAATCTCGTATTCTAGTATTACGCCATTTGTTTCCACCTGCAACACTGAACATAAAGGACCTGAAATTCCAATAGGTCCTGCCCATTTTATGTAAAATTACAGGAAAATGTGAGCTGCTCAGAGGCCTTTGAAGGTTTGCAAATGTCTGTATGTATTTGTCCATCCACTAAAAACAACATTCATTTCCACTGTGGAAAAATTAAACAATGTGGGAGTTCCCAGGCTGGTCTTAGCATTTCCAAATCCCAGAGTAACAGATTTGTCTCGGTGATGGCTTGTCACGTGATCTGGGTAATCATCACATTGAATATAATGGTGATTAACATTATTATTTTACCTTTTTTAAAAAAAGCTTTTAAAATGTATTTTAATAGACAATAACATATTTACATGGGTACAAAAGGACATCCAATAAAATTTCTTCATCCTACCCCAGTACCCAACTTCCTTGGTTCCCTCTCTGGAAGCAACCACTGTTAACAGTTTCTCCTGTATCATTTCAGAGCCATTTTATACTTATACAAGGAAATGTGTAAATGCTGCTCCCCTTCCTTTTAAATTTTAACAGATATGGTAACACATATTAGAGCCACTGTTATTTTTCACTTAATTTACTTTGGAGATTGTTCCCTGTCCTTCAAGAGCCTGCTTATTTTTTCATGACAGCAACCTAGTTTGTTGTATAAATGTGTAATAACATTTAAACCCTCTCCCATTGATGGGCATTTGCATTGTTTCCAATCTTATGCTGTTAAAAATCATGCTGCCATAAGACAAGCTTGTGCAGACATAATTTCACTGGTAAACATTTTTTAAATGGGTGAAGTCTGAGAGTTTAGGCAGTTATTTTTCCTTCATCTCCATTTACATTTGTATGTTTGTATCGCATATTCTTTTTTTTTTTTTTTTTTTTGAGATGAAGTCTCGCTCTGTCACCAGGCTGGAATGCAGTGGCTTGATCTCCGCTCACTGCAACCTCCACCTCCCGGATTCAAGCGATTCTCCTGCCTCAGCCTCCTGAGTAGCTGGACTACAGGCCTGTACCACCACACCCAGCTAATTTTTATATTTTTAGTACAGACAGGGTTTCATCATGTTGGCCAGGCTGGTCTCGATCTCTTGACCTCGTGATCCGCACACCTTGGCCTCCCAAAGTGCTGGGATTACAGGCGTGAGCCACTGCGCCTGGCCCTTGTACCGCATATTCTAAGATCAAAGTAGAGAGAATGCTTCCACCATTAGCAAGTATTTCAAATATGCTAATAAACACATTGCTTTTCAGTAAATGGCAAAATGCTTCAACAGCACCTTCCCTGTGAGATCCTATTTTATAAGAAATACGTTTTATACCAATGTATTTATTCTTTTAGATGTCAGTTCTTGAATGTATACTCCTTATTTTATAAAGCAAGAGATTCTTGAGGTTCCCAAGAATTGTCCTGGAAAGAAAATTGATTTTGAAATGAGATTAGCAGTGTTTTAATTTCACTGAGATAGCTCCTTTAACCCAGCACTTGCACAAAACTTAGGTATTAAGTAAATTGAATTTGAGGCTGGCATTCTTCTCCAAATTGAATTGGACTGGTTGTTTGCTGAGGTCTGAATGAAACAGCTCAGAAGCATTATAATTCTGTAGCTGAAACGGGACGCTTATTTATGTATGTTCAATCTCTACTCATTTAAAACATCTCAACATTTCCTGCATTTAAATAGAAAATGAATAGTCAGTTATTTTTTTAACTACATAAATATTTTAAATACAATGAAAACCAAGCAGCTGTTTCGAGTTTCATTATCAAAGTGTGTTCAGTTACCTGGAATATTTTAATCTGTTTTCTTAGTAAACATGAACACTTTATTTACACTCTGCCTTTCATATTACAATGCATTTTAATTAAAGTATTTAGACAAATGTTTCTGGCTTGTGGATTCATTTCAGAAATCAGCCATGGATGACAGACACCTTTGTGAGAAAAACTAAGTGAATTTCCTGGCCCAGGCACTGTAGCAAATGTTCTAGGGACATCCTTTCGGCTCTAATCCATCCTGCATTCCTATTGCTGGAGTGATAGTCTCATCAAACTTCTATGGCCACTTTGGGAAGCTGAGGTGGGAGGATGGCTTGAACTGAGGTGGGAGGATTGCTTGAGCCCACGAGTTCAAGACCAGCCTGGGCAACATAGTGAGAACCCATCTCTATTGAAAGAAAAAATAGGGCCAGGCATGGTGGCTCACGAGAATTGCTTGAACTTGGGAGGTGGAGGTTGCAGTGAGCTGAGATGGTGCCACTGCACTCCAACCTCCAACCTGGGCAACAGAGTGACACTTGGTCTCAAAAAAAGAAAAAAAAGGAAAAAGAAAAAACAAATCCTTCATGGCCTCTAGGACTCTAAGCCCTTCAAGTCAAAAGCCCCTTTATATCTGTCTCATCTACTGGTCTGACCAAGACAATTTCTTACAATTTCCCCAGCCCTGTTAGATTTGCTCAATGACACACAGTGCTAGTGAGCACGGACACAAGGATTTAGACTGCCTGGCTTCCAGTCCCAGTTTGATCATGTACCATGGATGATCATGGACCTTTCTCATGGATCATTGAGCCCCAATGACCTCATCTATAAGATGGAGATAATACTTTGAGCCACACAGCACCACTATGATGATTAAGCAATACACTGAAATTTACAAGTTTGAATGGACATGAAGAATAAAATCAACTCGCCATTCCCCGTACTCTGATAGTTGGAGTAGACTGGAAACCTCTGGAGAGCTCTGTCTTCTAGGATCTCTGCCTCTGCCCAGGGTTATATACACAGAGGGCTTTGATCGCCTCTTTTCTTGACTCACAGTGTTTGTGCAAAGGGCTGGACACATGTTAATTATAACAATATAAACCACAGCTTCCCTACCTATCAATTAATGATTTAACCCCATTTTATACAAAACAGACCCTAAAACACCCCAGCAAGGCTTACTCTCCCTAGGGGAATCACTCCGATTCTGGGTTAGGCCCAGGGCTGGCTTCATAGGCTTGTGACCTGTGCAGTCACACAGGACTCCCTGTCCAGAAAGGCTCTGTGCTTGAAATTCTTAATAATTTTTGAACCATGGTCCCTGCGTTTTATTTGCACTGGGTCCCACAAATGATACAGCCTGTGCTGGCTAGGTCGTGTTACAGCCCAATATCTGAAACGGTCAGTGGCTGAAGGAGATAAAGGTGTCTTTTCAGCTTCTGGCTTTCTTCTTCTAGCCCCAGAATTCTCCTTCCACTTTTGGAAAATTACCTTTCAGTTATACATGGTGACTCTGATATGGCGACCTAAGCCAGGCCCATTGGCTCTCTTTGCTGGGAAGGTAGATCTTAAGAGGGATTGCCCACTTCTTCCTTGCTAACAGAGCCCTGATTTAGCTTTGGGCAGCAACGTGGCCAGCTCCAGGAGATGAAGCCCTGGTATAAGCCAATCACTGCTCTCTGTTCTCTTTTGCCGAATTCTTGCCTTTCCAGCCTTATTTGTAGCTAGGTGCGACCCAGTTCCAACCAATGAATGAATCAAGTATGGAAAGCCCGCTGCTGTCCTATTCTCCTGCTTGGGATACTGAAGTGAGATTGTATCTGCAGCTGCAGCCGCCATCTTGTGACTGAAGAGCCAAAAATTGGAGAGCTGCAGCCTGTGACATGCTTGAGTTGCCAAACCAACCCTGACACCACGTGTGTTCAGACTGCTCATTAAATGAGATAATGAAATAGCTTTATTATTTAAAGCCATTCATAGGATCTCTGTTGCCTGCAGCTGAAAACATCCTGATGTAAGAGCAGTAAAACGGGCTAGGCATGGTGGCTTGCGCCTATAATTTCAGCACTTTGGGAGGCTGAGGCAGAAGGATCACTTGAGCACAGGAGTTTGAGGCCAGCCTGGGCAACATAGTGAGACTCTGTCTTTACAAAAAATAAAAAAATAATAGGTATAGTGGTCCACTTTTCCAGTCCCAGCTACTTGAGAGGCTGAGGCAGGAGGATTGCTTCAGCTCAGGAGTTTGAGGCTGCAGTGAGCCGTGATTGTACCACTGCACTCCAGCCTAGGTGACTGAGTCAGATCCTGTCTCTAAAAAAAGGCCAGGTGCAGTGGCTTACGCCTGTAATTCCAGCACTTTGGGAGGTTGAGGCGGGCAGATTGATTGAGCCTAGCGTTTCAACACCAGTCTAGGCAACAAGGCAAAACGCTGTCTCTACAAAACATGCAAAAATTAGCCAGGCATTGTGGTGCTCCCAGCTACTAGGGAGGTGAGGTGACAGGATCGCTTGACCCCAAGAAATAAAGGCTGCAGTGAGCCATGAGCCGTGAGCGTGCCACTGCACTCCAGCCTGGGTGACAGAGACCCTGTCTCAAACAGAAATACATTAAAAACATTTTTTAAAAATAACTACTTTAAAAAAATTAACAGGAGCAATGAAATAGAGTGGGAAAGGAAGAAAATGAGGCCGGGCACAGTGGCTCTCGCCTGTAATCCCAGCACTTTAGGATGCTGAGGTGGGCAGATCACCTGAGGTCGGGAGTCTGAGACCAGCCTGACCACCATGGAGAAACCCCGTCTCTACTAAAAATACAAAATTAGGTGGTCATGGTGGCACATGCCTGTAATCCCAGCTGCTCAGGAGGCTGAGTCAGAAGAATGGCTTGAACCCCAGAGGCAGAGGTTGCAGTGAGCTGAGATTGTGCCACTGCACTCCAACCTTGGGCAACAAGAGCGAAACACCGTCTCAAAAAGAAGAAAAGAAAATGGGAGCAGATGAATCACAACTTCAACCCCGTGATCACACTGGACATGAGTTCCTGCTGCTCAGGTTCTTGTTACTACCTGTGTTCTTGCCCTTCCTGGCCTACTCAACTTTCCTCCAATGACACAAGCTACCTGTGTATCTTAAATACGTCCATCTTCTGCTTAAGTTGGTCAGAGTTGGTTCTGTTGTTCACAATGAAAAAAACCTAACTGATGCAGACAAAAGTATTTCTGGGAGTTTCCTGATCATTTAAAACTCAAGATCTGGGCCACCCATTCTGGGTGTGACTTTTGCTTTAGCAGAGGCACTTGTGGTTTCTAAATCCAGACCTCAAGAGAAGCCCCTCAGAAAAGGGATTAGAGGAGAGAAAGGGTTGGTTTTTTCTGTTTGTTTGTGTGGCTTTTTATTTGTTTGTTTGTTTTTGAGACAGAGTCTCACTCTGTCGCCCAAGCTGGAGTGCAGTGGTGTGATCTCAGCTCATTGAAACCTCTTCCTCCTGGGTTCAAGCGATTCTTCTGTCTCAGTCTCCCAAGTAGCTGGGATTAGAGGTGTCTGTCACCACGCCCAGCTAATTTTTGTGTTTTTAGTAGAGATGGGGTCATGTTGGCCAGGCTGGTCTTGAACTCCCAACCCCAGGTGATGCGCCCACTTTGACCTCCCAAAGTGCTGGAATCACAGGCATGAGTCACCACGCCTGGCTGAGGGGGCTGTTTTGACCAAGATGGAATTCAAACACCTGTCTGTGGATGGTAAGCCTAATGGGAGAGAGTGATTCACCAGCAAGGAGAACTGGAGCATCAAGCCTCATGTCCCTTAGGTACTTCACAGCTCCCTCCCTGTGCTGACACCATAGCAAAGCCTCCTGGGACAGAACTCTCCTCATCAATAATCCTTTGGACACCATGCCTCAGTGCTACCTTTTACTACTGGACTGAGAACAAAGGTGATGGTACTTTAGGGCTTTGGAAACCTTTTTCCCACTCATTTAGTCTTGTCCACGCTGCTGGGTGATCAGGAAGCAAATGATCAGACCCAAATAATAGATGAGGATATTCAAACCTAAGACTGGCAAACGGATTTATTCTCAGGGAATCAGCACCTTGGCTAGAGATAGAAACAGCCAAGAGAAAAGACCCCGGAGGCCACTGTTCTGCTTCTGCCACCAACCTGCAGTGCGAGCACCCCTGGGTAACTTTTACTCATTCAATAAATATTTTTAAAAATTATTTCTTTTGCCAAACACAAACACTGTTCTAGTTGCTTTCTGGCCTCAGGTGTTTCATCCCTAAGTTGGGAGGAAGAAAACAATACTTCCAGGTTGTTATAAGAAGATTCGGGGCCCGGTGCAGTGGCTCACTCCAGTAATCCCAGCACTTTGGGATTACACAAGGTCAGGAGTTCAAGACCAGCCTGGCCAAGATGCTGAAACCCTGTCTCTACTAAAAATACAAAAATTAGCCAGGTGTGGTGGCACACACCTGTGGTCCCAACTGCTTGGGAGGCTGAGGCAGGAAAATTGCTTGAGCCTGGATGGTGGAGGTTGCAGTGAGCCGAGATCATGCCACTGCATTCTAGCCTGGCCGACAAGCAAAAACAAAGCAAAACAAAACCATCATAAACTCACTGTAACCAAAAAATTGTAGAGTAACTTTTCCTGGATTCGATATCCTGAGTACTATCTCCTTCAATATCCCTTCTGAAATGGAGAGAAAGAAGGCCTGAGTGCCCTTATTTTATTTATTTATTTTTTTAGATGGAGTCTTGCTCTGTCACCCAGGCTGGAGTGCAATGGTGTGATCTCAGCTAACTGCAACCTCCACCTCCCGAGTTCAAGCGATTTCCAGCTAACTTTTGTATTTTTAGTAGAGATGGGATTTCACCATGGTGGCCAAGCTGGTCTCGAACTCCTGACCTCAAGTGATCCGCCCACCTTGACCTCCCAAAGTGCTAGGATTACAGGCATGAACCACTGCTCCCAGCCCCTATATTATTCTTTCAATGGGCATAAGGTGTTGGCATCTCCATGGGGTCTTGTTCCCTGGTCACCATGGTTGAGTGCCAGAATCAACAAGTAAAAATACAGAATGTCGGGGTAAATTTGAATTTCAGATAAACAATGAAGATTTTTTTTTAAGCTTAAGTATGTCTCATGCAATACTTGGGATATACTTATGCTAAAAAAATTGTCATTTATCCAAACTTCAAATTCAACTTTGTGCCCTGTATTTTATCTGGCAATTCTGCAAGGTAAGGATGAACATCTCATGCCCAGAGCAATTAGGGCTGCAGCCTCTAAGGCCAACCTTGGGTCAGAGCCGTCCTGGCACCTCCCAGCCTGGGGAGGCCGGACTAGACTTTTGATTGGATGCCTCACCTCCCTTTTTCTCCAGAGTCAATCATGATTGGTGGAGGAAGAGCACTCACCCCAGGCTCCTGTTAGTGGTTTTTGTTTTTTATGGAGATGGATTCTCACTATGTTGCCAGACTGTGTTGAGATTCACTCGGGGTGGTTCACAAAATATTACAGAAAATATTAAAGATATATTAGGGAAAGTTATAGATTAGTCTCAGGCCTTTTGGAAGGCCAAAGGCTTTACAGGGGCAGACCAAAGGCAGCCGGCCAGTCCATTAAGTTAGAGAGAGACAGAGATGACCAAACGCCTTCCCAATTAAGTCTGTTTACCCCCACCCATTTGTCTCCACTCAACTATTTACTCCTGTAGATTTTGAGCTGGGCGGTCTCTCCGGGAAGATAAAGGAGAATTACCTGTCAATAGCATTTACTCTAGGCCCGGGAACCTAAAGCTTTTATCAGTCTTAAAACCATTCTCTTAATCATGTTAATTATCCACAAGTGTGTTAACTTAGAACTGCTGTTATGAATAAAAGTGTGGCCAGGCAGAGGGTCTGGGTTGATTGGTTGCATTTCGCCCTCCAAAAGCAGCTGATTGCCAACCCCAGCCCATTTGAAACACTGTAATAGTGTGAGAGCGCATTCATCCATCCGCCGTTGAGTCAGGGTCTGCAGGTCAGACTTCCGCAGAGGTGACCCACGTCTCAAGACTGGTCCAGGCCTCAAGCAATCCTTCCGCCTCGTTGCTGGGATTACAGGCATGTGCCACCAAATTCAGCCTGCCAGTGTTTTATTGTTTTTGTTTTTGAGACGGTCTTGCTCTGTCACCCACACTGGAGTGCAGTTGTTCAATCACAGCTCACTGCAGCCTCGACCTCCAGGGCTCAGATGATCCTCCTGCTATAGGCACGTGCCACCACACCTGGGTAATTATTATTTTTTAATTATTTGTAGAGACGGGGGTGGAGGGGTGGGGACAAGGCCGGTTGGGGTGGGGTGGTGTCCCTATGTTGCCCAGACTGGTCTCGAACTCCCTGACTCAAGCGATCCTCCCATCTGGGCCTCCAATGTGTTGGGATTACAGATGTGAGCCACCACGTCTGGCCTGCCAGTGGTTTTTTAATATTTTTTTTAATATTTTTTAAATATTTTATCCTGAATGCACACACAGGTGTTTGGGATCAGAGACAGATTTCATGTTAATCACCTTTTAGGAAATAAGCACATAGACCCCGCTTCCAGCCTCCCCTTAAGCCTTACTTCTGGCCAGGACATGTCCTGTGCAAGTAGCCAACACTCCATAGATGAAGCACAAGGTTTCTCTGCTTATAAAAGGGAAGGCGGTAGCTACTCCTCTCTCTTTTTGAAAGAGTCTCCTTAGCTGGGTGTGGTGTGGTGGCGGGTACCTGTAATCCCAGCTACTCTGGAGGATGAGGCAGGAGAATCACTTGAACCTGGGAGGCAGAGGTTGCAGTGAGCCAAGACCCCACCATTGCACTCCAGCCTGGGCAACAAGAGTGAAAGAGCGAAACTCCTTCTCAAAAAAAAAAAAAAAAAAAAAAAAAAAAAAAAAAAAAAAAAAAAAAAAAAAAAAAGTAAAGAAAAGAAAGAAAAGAGATCTCCTTGGAAGCTTAATTGTCCCTAAACCTAACCCCAACCCTTTGATATGTAAATAAAGCCTCACCAGGAACTAGATAGCCCCAGGTGTCTCAGCTTTAACCACCTGGAGGGGTCTTCAAGTTCTGGGACTTTCTCCCTTTGACCTGTAAATACCTGGGGAGATAGTACAGCCATCTTTCCTGCACTTTGGAGATAACCTAGAGACCTAGGCTCGCCTGTGGCCATTTGGCCCTCTCCTGGAGGGAGGTGTGAGAATCCTTAGGATCCTTTCTGATGAAGGCAGCTAACTAGACAAACGGCTCTGGAGCGCCTTATCAACAGTCTCTGGAGACTGGGCCTCACCTTTCACATTTCCAAATTTCTCTTTCTTTCTTTCTTTCCTTCCTTCCTTCCCTCCCTCCCTC